>NW_017729023.1:5920473-5929853 GCF_001723915.1 Gavialis gangeticus | reverse complement strand
GCCCCTACCTTGGGCAAATTCAAGAGGAGGTTGGATGATCACCCGTCTGGGGTCTTGTGAACCTAGCATTCATTCCTGCCTGTGGCAGGGGGGCAGGCTAGATGATCTGTTCAGGTCCCTCCTGACCCTAGCTACTATGAAACTGCCTGTACCAATCATAAGACTAACATGGGTCCCAAGAAGCGGAACTAGAAAACAAAACTGCAAAGTTTAGCTGACCTAACAGTTCTTGCTTAAAGGTCAGTAAAAATAACAAACCTGACCACAAGGTATAATTAACACATTTAAAAAAATTCCAAAAGGAAATAAGCAAGTGGGTTAAACTTAGGCGGAGAAAATGCTAATCTCAGACCCCGAAGTGATGTGGTGTGATTTGCTTATTGAGTAAACCCAAGTTTAGGCAGTAATCTTTTATGATAATTTGTAACACCTTTTAACCCCATTGGGTAACAACTGTAGGGTAAGATTGTGTGTGACCCTAAAGCCAACAGATTAGCATAGAACAAAATATAAAAGAACATGCACGCCAGGTGACCAGTAGGAACGACGGAACACAATGGTCATTGCTGTTTCAAACCTGGACTCCAGACTCCCAGTGTGAGCAGGGACCAGATCCTGACTGAGGGACCTTCCCTGGTGCTCCCTCTGATAGCATCAAAAGGGGACGTCTGACTTCGCTGGATCAATTTGGCATGTACCTGGCACTGAGGGACTATCGATAAGTTGTCAAGCAAGTGGGAACTCTTTGTCAATTTGTCTGTCTGTTTTTATTATCACTGCCAATTTTTAACTTTTACTGTTATGTTGTCTGTTTATTAGCTTAACCTTTTTATTAACTGTTATATGTGTAAACCATATTTTGCTGCTAAAACATATTTTTATTGCTATTTTGCTGTTATACGTAAAATTTATCTTTACTGCTATAAGTAAAACTTGTCTTTGCTTCACTCCCAACTCCGCCTCCTTGATCCTGAACCAAACAGCCCAGTGGCTGATACGTTTGCAGCACCCAGTCAGCCTGTAACCAAATTGATACACTCACAGTGCCCAGTTGGCCTGTGACAGCCTTCATTTAGTTATGGCAAAATCTTATCCATTTGAATCTTGTGCACCAGATTACATGGCTGGTGTCTCAGTCTGTCTTTTGGTTAGGTCACAGAGTATTGTCATAATGAATTGAGATAGAATGTATTTTAGGACTATATACCTCAGGAGCCCGGCGATTCCTGCTGAATGTCCTAAACTACACGCTACTTTAAGCATGCAAAGATTGTATGTTTACAATATAAAGTATAGAGGGGCCTTCCTCTTGATAAGGGACTCAAGTTATAACAATAACAATAGTAATAATAATAAAGCACTATCCAATAATGTTGCTGTCCTTCTAGACAATAACATTCAACAGATTATTGGTATCAAGAAGTTATCATGATTTGGTCATAGAAATTAAGAGAATCTAGCACCTCAAGAATTTAGTGCGGTCTTTGTAGTGCCATCTCTGAATAGTTTTATATTAAAGGAAATGGTGAAGGCCTTAAATATGCTGGAAATGGACTGAATTATCCCATGCATTCAAATTAGTTGTGCTTCTAAGGACAGGAAGGATTACTCAAAAAGGTCTCCTCTGTGAGCAAGCTGGTGTGGCTTGGCCATTCATGGAACATAATGTTCTATAAATGCACTGACACATGGCATGACACTTGGAACAGTAATAATGGACTACACACAAATAATATGCTAATTAGAAATGGCTGGAGATAAATTTGCATGTAAAAAAAGTAACATTTATTAACTGGTGGTATAAAGTATGAAGAGATAAACTATCCCAGTTTAGTGCTTAAACTCACAGTATACCCTGATAAGTTGTTTACTTAGCAGAAAGCAAATCACATACAGCATCTGTTTCCCACCCCCCAGGAGGTTCTGCTTTTCACACAATTATACAAATAGGTTGATAGAATGTCTGTTCCTTACCGGTGACCACATATTGGGAATAATTGTGGGTATGCTTCCACTGAATTCACTGGGGGTTCTGTAATTAACTGCAGTAGCTACAGGTGTTGGCCCAGTGAATAAGTCACAGTACATGGATTCCCCTAGTGCACTGGATTTTCATATTACCTAATTGCACAGTGAAAGATTGAACCTGAAGTCAGTTGTTCCAGAATATATAACTAGAAATACAGCTGAATATTTATATAACCATCTCTCTATCCTCCGACACACTTACCCATGTGCGCATGCACATAAACACATACTACCTCTTTCTTTACACCTCTTCCACCCTCCACCCCTTTTCCTCTTTTCCTCACTGCTATCTTGTAGTTTGTCATGCTGCCATGCCATCAATTAATTAGAAATGTAGTTTTCATCAATATACAGGAGCAGGCTCCCCACATTGCAAAGTTTCAAGCTAAATTCATAGAGGCTTTGTGTACATGAGACAATGACTGCACAGTATCCCGAGACTACAGGAACTTGAGTTACTGCACAGTCAGTGTCTTGTGTAGATGTGGCCAGAGTAAATCAGGGTGTAAAGCAACCATGTAAAAATGAATAGTGCACCTAGTGAAACTATTTCAGCAGTCTCAACTGTTCAGTTAGAAAATTTACTGGTTTGTGATCCATGTATAAAGTTCAGTAGCATGTCTAAAGTGATAAAAACATTAATGATTACAGTCTGCTTCCTTTTAGACCCGAAACTCAAAGGTAACTACTGTAATCTCAGAAAATGCAACAAGACAACAGACAACTAAGAAACTAATATGTTTAGGGTAAATCAAAAATACCTTTTATAGAGTAGAAGTTTCAAACAGAGAATCAAGCAGAGTTCAACTAAGCCTATGTCAATGGCAGTATTTCCTTTCTTGGCATTTTCCTCCAGTATGGAGGAATCACTAACTTCCTATGCTTTCCAAGGAACTTGAAGAGAGAGGGATGTTCGTCCTTTCACCAGATTTTTCCTAGCTGTAAAAGCTCTCCACTGGAGTATATATTACATCTATACTTTGCACTTACTAGTCAGTTAATTACTCTTTCATGTACATAAAGCCTTTTTATCATGTGTGAGACAGATAAAAACATGATAGCAGAGTAAGTGCTTTCAAGTAGACTAATATTTTCTTTGGAGGAAGTGAACAATATGTGTGCAAGCTCTGGCCCCAAACACTTGCTAAGATTCATAAGAATGTCTGGAATGTCCACAGAATGATTGTAAAAGGCCTGCAGCATTGGTGGTGTTTAAAAGTCCAACCATGAACTGTGGAGCATGTTTCAAATTTTATTTTGGTCCTAGGGTTGGTGTGCTCATTTGAACATTTTCTTCAATTTGATCATTTTCTTTAATTTGTTTTAAACAGTCCCTGTAATTCTCTATATTGCATTGAATTTGTCTTTATAAAAAGGCATTATAATAAATGACTTAATATAATAATGTGTTGATAAAAGGCATTATGCCTTTTATTTTCAAGGGATCTGAAAATACTTTATAAATTGATTAATTTATATTTGAAAATTCAAGCTGAATTATTAAGCCATCAGGGCTCAGACACATCTTTGAACATTTACACTTTTGGATTATAAAGATCTTTTTAATAAGAATGCCACAGAGTGTTAGAATTCCTTTTGAACAATGAATGAAGACAAACTGAAAGGCTGTTGCATAAGATCCTGTGTCAAAAGAGGCATTTTATACAGTAGTTACCCTCATGGCTAGGACAGAAATTACACATAAGCTGGTATAAGTGATCAGAACTTGGTACAAATCTGTAACACAACGTAAGTCCAGTGCACAGAAACTGCTTTCAAAATGGCCAAACCAGTTTTAAGATAAACCTGGATGAGTGCAGTATCAGACTTAACTGATTTAGGTTAAATTAGTTTATTGAATTTCTGTCCCACATCCGCTCCAAATTCAAATTAATTCACAATCCTCCAGCATCCCAGGATGCTTTGCACCTTCCCTAGCCTTGGGCTAGCCTTGTCCCAAGCTTTCTGTTCCAGGCTCTAGCACCCCTTGGCTTCTGGCCTGGGCCATTGCAGACATGTAGCTGCATTTCTAGAATCAAAAGTGAACATTTGTTTGCTTGTTTATCAATTCAGTCTATGCAGCTTAGACTACCCTGCAAAGATAGTAGCAATTCAACTTCAGGCTTTTTGACTATCTGTACTTAGTCCATGTGAATAAAAGTACTTTGTTGGTCCAATAAAAAATATCACAAAAAATCCCTGCCTCTTCCCAATTGAAATCATTTTGTGCTAGTCTTTATCATGCCTGTCAGATCTGCTAATCTAAATGCCCCCTTTTCTTATTAATAAAGGAACTTAAAAGGGCATGATTACTTGACATGGAGTTGAGAGCATTTCTATGAAACAGAACTACGGTATTGGGGTGGGCTATGGTAGAGCAAGAGTGGGATCTGGTCTTTATAAACAATATCAAACCACATTATGGAATCATGTTACATCTCTATTGTGCTTATCCACAGCAAGAGTTCTCAGATGATGTGTCAACTTAATAGTGGAGAGAAATCAGAGTAAGTAAACAGTTTGCTGTGTGAGAACAAAGAAAACTTGATGAAGCTAATGTAAAGAAAACTCGTTATTGAAGCTAATGAACCTCAGACAATATTTGCCTATTAGTTTAGCAGAAAGGCAGATAGAAATAATGGAAGAGATAAGGTCTGGAGAAGATGAGTCTAAGCCAATTTAAAACACATGTACCTTCTCTACAGTAATCTTCATTTCCCATGATCATAAAGAACCCCCCCCCACACACAGTATCTGAAATAATATTTATTTTTTAATATTATCAGAAAAAAGTTTACCAAAATCTAAAAAAACTGGAAAGCAATAACAATAAATGTTATGAAGTTATACTAATACAAATATCTTCAGACTGCAGATTGTTGCTACCCTTCATTGGATCACACACCTGAACCTGCTTAGAACCATTTCTAAGCACTTATGCTAATGGAAAAACCTGTTTGAGTATATAATACCTACCCCAGGTTTTCCTGCAGTAACAGGGCTTGACCCTAGATTCTTGACACAACAGACATTACTAATGACTTCTGCAGGGAAAGATTCAGGATTTCCCCAAGGGAGGTGTGAGAGCAGCAACCAGCACAGCAAGGGTAGCTGTACCCATTACTCCCAGCTAGGGGTGTGTGAAGCTTCGGTCTCCAATTTAATTTGGAGAAGATTCAGCCCAATTTGGCAGCCAAATCATAGAATATGAATTAAATCAGGAGACCCATAAAAAGCTCTGAATCACTTTGAAGCATCTGAATTGATTCGGAAAAGATTCGGAAAAGATTCAGTGATTCGGCAGTTTGGAAAGTAGTCTTCTGTGTGGGGAAACAGAAACAGAGAAGAGGGGGTGGGGGAAGAAGAGGGGAAAGAGTGCGCTGATATTGACATCTGTAGGTGTTCAGTGACTGTGATCTTTCCCTGAGTTTCCTTCCAATCACAGTGCTCTGGGGGAGGGACATAGAAACAGCATATAAGGCTCTGTGTGAAACCTTTCTCTCCCTTTTGTGAGCTGTCTGTCTGGAAGCAACAGCGTGTGAAAGGTACTGGTTGCAGTGGCTGGCTTCCTAATTAGTCTCTTGCTAGTCTCTCTTCTTGGAAAGGATTGAATATACACCTTATTAATTACCCTTACATAAGATATATTACAGATAGAAGATATATCACACACATACATGTATATTAAACAGATAGAAGATATATTACACACACGCACGCACGCACGCACGCACGCATGCACGCACACACATTTTCCAGCACAGCAAACATTATGAAGCATGCTAAAAAGGTAGGTGCCAGGTCTTCTGTGAGGGGAGGTAGAGTGGCTAGAGGGGGGACAGGGAGAGCTGCAAGTTCCCCCCCTCCCTCAAAACATAGACGCACCATCTTTCCTGGCAGCGATGAGTCTTCTGCTGCCAGTGGAAGCAAGAAGGTGGTAGCAGTACCTGTCCCTGCACCTGCACCACCTCCACTAACTCCAGAAACAGCCACCATCACCAGCATGACAGTCTCCTCCACCCAAATCTTAGCTCCCAGTGTGAGACTCCCAGTGGCAGAGGAGCAGCTGGATCTGGAAGCAGGGGATCTGAGTGCCATAGCCAGGGAAATTCTGGGGATGGAGGGGGAATCTAAGTTTGTGCTCCACACCTGTCCAAGTTCCCCTAGAGTAATGTCTCCTTCACCAGAAGGCACCTCAGAGGAGGTTGTGGGGGCAGGTGACTCAGCTCCCCCTGTTGTTGTGCCTCCACCTACTGAGGAGGGGGATAAGGTAGGATCCCTACCTTCAACCCAGAAGCTGGGGGTTAGTGTAGTGTGGGATTGTTTTGACTTGGCAGATGATCCCAGGTTTGCTACCTGCCAGCACTGCCAAAGGTAGATCAGCCAGGGCAAGGAGGTGAAACACTTTGCCACCAGGGTGATGCTGTTACATCTCAGGATGCAGCACCCTTTTGCCCTTGTTCCTCCTTAGCCTGGCACCAGTGGGACCATGCCCAGAAAGAAGTCCACCTCTCACTCCTAAGCCCCCATCCCCACAAAGTAGATGCATGCTGCCCTGGACCAGTTGGGGAAAGCCACAGACAAAGCAGGGTGCGTTGCAAGGGCAAGCGAGGTCACCCAGAGCATTAGGGAGATGCTTGCTCTGGATGGCCAGCCCTTCTCGTTTGTTGAGTATCCAGGGTTTGGCAGCTCATGGCACTCATGGCCCCATCCTACCAAGTACCCACATGCACCACCTTTAGCAGGACAGCGGTGCCCTCCCTGTATGAGGCATGCAGGGAGTACTTGAGGGAGAAGCTGTGCAAGGCAGGTCCGCAGGTAGCCTTGCACTTCACCGTGGACATCTGGAGCAGCCAGGGTGGAGATCATGCCTACCTCTCCCTCACAGGCCACTGGTGCGATCAGTCACGCCATCGGTGGGCTCTCCTTCAAGTGGAGGTGATGGATGGGTCCTACACGGTAAGGGAGATCATGGTGGCCATGAACTGCATGGTGCAGGGGTGGCTTGTTAGGCAGGGTGAGCTCACACGCGGGTTCATGGTCATGACAATGGGGTCAATATGGTGAAGGCAGTGCATGATGCCAACTTTGTTGGCATCTGCTGTGTGGCACACAAGTTCCACCTCATTGTAAGGGGTGCCTTGGAAGGGGACAGAGCTGCTGGTGATGGCACCATCACTACCACTACCAGCCAGCCCATTTCAAGATGCGGGAAGGTGGTGGGCTACTTTCACCAGAGCATCAAGGGGGTAAGATGCTATGGGACAACCAGGCAGAGAAGAGCATCCCACAGCACAAAATCATGTAGGATGTGGAGGTCGAACAAGTCGACCTAAAACTGCACCCTGCCAGGGTATAGGGAGGCCTAGTGGGACTGCCAGTGGTGTGGCGGCCCCAGGAAATGCCAGGACTGCAAATCTGCCCTGTGAAAGGTGGGTAAGGGGTACCTGAAAGCCTCCAGCCACCACATGCACGTACAGTCCTGGCTAGGGGAAGCCCAGACCTGTAAGATCTTTGAGAGGCCTGAGGCTTACTGGTTGCAGTGGAATTGTGAGGCTTCAGGTTAACTTAGCTGCCTGGGATGTCATCTGTGAGGCATGGGCTACAGTGTAGGAGAGGTACAGAGCTGCAGAGTGAATGTCACGCCTAGAAATCAGGGGCCTAAATGGGCAGCCTCCTGCCTGGGTAACATCTGAATCAGTTTTCCATCAAGGCGCGGCAGAAGAAAGAGGGGCAGGCGGTTGGACCAGAAACAAGTAGGCAGGCCAAGATCTAACTGGCAACAGATGCCAGGCTGGTTGTAGTGTGTCATAAATTCAGTGTCTATATTGAGTCTATGTTTTTTTATATACAGTAGATTTATGAAGTGAAGTTTGTAGGCTTGTCTACAAAAGGTGTTTTGTAAATTCCCTTTGAGGATCATAACTGAGAGATTGGAGGCAGAGTGGTTTTCTTGTGAGAAATCTGCCCCCACTGGTAATTGGGTATTCTTGTCTTTAATAGATGTCCAGTGTGCATTCATTCTGGTGCACAGTTGTTGTTTGGTCTCTCCTATGTATTTTCCATCAGGGCAATCGGTGCACTGGATGAGACCTATATAACCTTTCTGGAGGTGCAAATGTAAGATCCAGGAATAGTGATGGTTTTGTTGTGTGGCGTAGTAATTGTGGGGGTACTGGAGATATGTTGGCAGGTTTTGCATTTCTTGTTACGGTGTTGCCCTGAGGGGCCAGGCCAACGCTCAGGATCTCAATATTGCACTGTTAGACAGGAGAGCATGGTGTACAACTGCACATGCACACATAAAAATCAATTAAGCACACACTTATTAGGTGCATACACCCCTATTAGGCATACACACTTACACAACCAGCTCAGGCACATACACAATACACCCCAAAAGCTGGACACAGATCACTAATTCGTATATCATGCACGCAATGCCATACATACACACACTCTCACACTAGGAACTCAGATACACGCATGTTCAAAATAATTAGTTTAGGTTCACACACACTACACACACCAAATTTAGACAGAATCAGTTACCAACACCTGCACATTCAATACACATATGCAGATTACTAATTCATATACCACACACAAACACAATGATATCTATATATGTATATATGTGTGTATTCACTAATTTACACACATACCACCCACCTATACATACATACAAGTGAGTTCCTAAGTTAGCTATTGTGATGTGTATGTATGTATGTGCTTGGTGTACTTGGATACCTGGGGAAAGGTTAAGGTAAGAAAGTAGAAGTGTAGGGGGTTAAAGTTACCAGGACCAGGATTAGAACCAGTAGACTACAGGGATCTGGGATGAAGAACTGAGGCTCAGGAGTAACTTTAGGTTAATTGATCTTAATTGATTAAAAAACAATGCCCAAAGCCTGCAGAACAGGGAAGCATGCCGGCACAGAGTCTGGGACTGGAGCCAGAGCTATGCGGGAGCTGAAAAGGTAGATGGGGAGGGGGAAAAATGGGACCAAGGGAAAGTGTGGGTGTTAAAGAGAGGCTCTGGGTGTGGGGAGCCAGAGGATGGCTCTGGGGCAGCTAGTGAAGTTGCAGAGAGCAGCAGTAGGTGCTGGAAGCTGGAAAAAACTACAGGACAGCTAATAGGAGCTAGGAAGCGGGGGGGGGCGGAGATTACAGAAGGTGGGAGTGGGGGAAGCCTGAAAACAGAGAGACGGACAGCAGAAAATCACAGGAAAAGCAGCAGGGACAGCAGGAAAGCAAGGAGAGGCTGAGAGGTGACAGAAAAGGGGAGATGGAATTGGGAGGAGATGGCAGGAAGAAACAAGAAAGCAGGATCTTTGAGTCCTGACCACCCC
>NW_017729023.1:5915268-5915473 GCF_001723915.1 Gavialis gangeticus | reverse complement strand
TGGAATTTAAGATAGGGAAGGGACTGGGATTCAGTAAAACATGACCCAATTTGGGGTTGCAAATGACAGTAGTTTTATTGAACAGGGGAGATGGTGACACAGTGCCAAATTGGTTCCCTTGAACCCACACGCGTGCGCGCGCATGTGCATGTGCACGCGCACAATGGCAGCAGCGTTTAAAGAGGCTTGGTGCAGAGGGGGTGAT
>NW_017729023.1:5913792-5914992 GCF_001723915.1 Gavialis gangeticus | reverse complement strand
GTTCTGCAGGGTCTTTTGTTTTACAAATGCTGGTCTTGTCTCTGTTCCTGGGTGAGGTCCATGGTTCCTGGATAAATCAATGCGAGGTGATGGCCCAGTCGTTACAGGCCATTCAGTAGAGGCCTACTACCATTGTATTTCAATCATTTCCAATCACACTCATTCATCAGGGAACCAATTTACGTGGGAAGGATATGTGACTCATACAGTTGTGACACACGGGGGATGCCCGGGCAGAGGAAAGAAGATGGAGACTTGACATATAAAATGGAAACTTGACATGACTTTGGTTCAATTACAAACACAGGCCTAAACCATACAATATTCATATGAAACAATAAAAATCAATATAAAAATGATAATAATACAATATACAACAGTAAAAATCAATACAAACCTAATAATTATACAATATAAAACCGTGGATATCCAAACCCAAAAACTTGCTACCAAAATAAAAATGTTTAAAGCTTATCCTAAGTTTGAGCTCACTTATACTTATCTATGGGGAATAGAGAGAGAGAGAAAAAGTCAGAAATGGTTGGGGAAGGGGAGGGAATGCAATAAAAAAAAATAAAGAAAGAAACTGGGGGTTTTGCTACAATGACATGGTCTGGATCCATTTGCTCTGTTTTGGGCTGTCGGAAATTTGCTTCTGGTGATGAGGTTAGCAAGGTTCAGTACTTGTTTGAATTTATAAAACACCTTTTGTAGACAAGCTTACAAACTACTTCATAAATCTACTGGATATAAAAACTCATGGACTCAATATAGACATTGGATTTATAACACACTCTTTTACATTTTCACTGACTGGCTTTCTTGCCCAGCCTTTGGCTTCTTTACTATTCATTCCATCCAGGAAGAGCGCACACACCAACTGCAGATGCTTTCTCAGCCTGAAGAAGGATTTTTAAATCTGAAAGCTTGCCAAGATATATTTCTCCAACTATTAGACCAAGTTGGTCTAATAAAAGATATCACATCTACTCAAAGTACCTTGCCTGCCTGTCCTTAGACCAACATGGCTACAACCAGAAACCCAGTAAACACACACAAGTGACACGAGTTTTGCTTTCAACAGTTTGAGGTGCACTTTCACAGAAGCCCCTGCACCTTTCTCCTTGAAACCTGGAAGGCTTCTTGCCCTCAGAAGGGGCTACCATCCCTGCTGCTTTCACCTCGCTCTGCCTTAACACA
>NW_017729023.1:5902258-5908792 GCF_001723915.1 Gavialis gangeticus | reverse complement strand
TATCTATGGGGAATAGAGAGAGAGAGAAAAAGTCAGAAATGGTTGGGGAAGGGGAGGGAATGCAATAAAAAAAAATAAAGAAAGAAACTGGGGGTTTTGCTACAATGACATGGTCTGGATCCATTTGCTCTGTTTTGGGCTGTCGGAAATTTGCTTCTGGTGATGAGGTTAGCAAGGTTCAGTACTTGTTTGAATTTATAAAACACCTTTTGTAGACAAGCTTACAAACTACTTCATAAATCTACTGGATATAAAAACTCATGGACTCAATATAGACATTGGATTTATAACACACTCTTTTACATTTTCACTGACTGGCTTTCTTGCCCAGCCTTTGGCTTCTTTACTATTCATTCCATCCAGGAAGAGCGCACACACCAACTGCAGATGCTTTCTCAGCCTGAAGAAGGATTTTTAAATCTGAAAGCTTGCCAAGATATATTTCTCCAACTATTAGACCAAGTTGGTCTAATAAAAGATATCACATCTACTCAAAGTACCTTGCCTGCCTGTCCTTAGACCAACATGGCTACAACCAGAAACCCAGTAAACACACACAAGTGACACGAGTTTTGCTTTCAACAGTTTGAGGTGCACTTTCACAGAAGCCCCTGCACCTTTCTCCTTGAAACCTGGAAGGCTTCTTGCCCTCAGAAGGGGCTACCATCCCTGCTGCTTTCACCTCGCTCTGCCTTAACACACACGAGTTTTGCTTTCAACAGTTTGAGGTGCAGTTTCACAGAAAGCCCTGCATCTATCTCCTTCAAACTTTGCAGATTCCATGCCCTCAGAAGAGGCCACTATCCTTGCTGTTTTCACCCAATTCTGCAAAAAAATGACAAAGTTATAGGTATTTTGGTGATTCTCCTTTATAGTCTATGGTCAAATAACCAAATCACACCAAATCAGCGCTGAATCTTTCAAATCTTATCCAGTCAAATCGATTTGCGACAGTGATCCAAATCACCAGATTGAATCACTGTCCCCCAAATCAGCCAAATCCAAATCTGAATCAAATACTAGCCACTTTGCACAGGCTTACTCCCAGCTTCCTTTGCTTACGTTGGTGCCACCAGACTCCACCACAGTAGACTCCAGGGACTTTATTAAGTCTCTAAAGTAGGTGAAAATCCACCCTTCCTTTTCCTTCATGCCTCAAGACACATCTACTTCCCTCCCTTTCCCCCCCATTCCCTTGACTGCTGCTGTTTTCCCGAATGGCCTAGGGGCAGGGAAGTACCATAGCCAGTGAGGCTGCACAGGACTGGGTTCAGCTGGGAAGAAGGAATTGGCATTAGTGCAATGAGACAGTAGTCTGTACAAGCGTAGGCATGGGGAAGGGGAATTCTCCACTCCTCCCCCACACTGCTGTCCCTGTCTGAGTCCAGCCCTTACGCAGCCTGGCTGGGGCAGGCAGGAGTGGCTCTGGTGCTTCCTCTGTTCCTAGGAAAGCAAGGAAAGTAGCTGCAACAGGCAAGGGTAGAGGGAAGCAGAAGGGAAGTTTTTTCGATTTCTTTGATGTATGGATTTTTCTTTGTGCACCTCTCATCTGATGTTTCCAAGGTCAGGAAAAAGACTGAAAAACAATTAGTCAGGATTTTCAAGTCCTGGAAACTACATTATATTGTTGTACTGCATAGCCTGCAATTGGAGGCATTTTCTTTGTGAAACCATAATTTGTTAGTATTTCATCAGTTTGCTGATTCAAATATAAACTTTTCAACTCCTTTCCATCATTCCACTTCACCCCATTAAATTCCAATAAATTTGGAGATATTTTGGCTTCTTCAGGCTTTTCAAGAAGTGAAAGAAGTTTTACCCCTGTATCTGACCATCCTGTTAATTTTATGATTTTTTTGCAAGGTAAGCCTACTAAAAGATATAAAACCACCATAAATGGCAATATTCTGAACAAATGTAGATTTAAACTTAGGTTACAAATTCTCTGGGGACAAAGATTGTTTTTCTCTTTCATATATAATGATGCCTGGAAGAGCAAGCCCCCATCCAATAACAATAAAGATTCACAGAAAAACAGAGGGAGGAACAAGCAAAATAAATTTTCTCTGGGAAGGTATTGAACATATTGAGGCAAGGAACCAACATTTTAGGGCTGCTGGCAATGACTGGGAACTGCTGGATTTCTTTTCTAAGAGTACATTTCTTTTAAGACTTGCTATATGTTATTTTTCCTAAATTTGGATTTGTTGCAGTGGAGCTAAATGTCTTATATATTGCTTGAGGTTATTTCCAGAGCCAATTATTAATGAAGCTGACATTTCAGACAGGATTTTACGAAAAGGCCCTGCAGCATGATTTTGTTTTGAAAGAATAAAGAAAATATTAAGAACTTTAAAGCACTTACTCATATGCATATTATGAAAAATTCCATACAGATGGATTTAAACCCTAGATAAGTTTACCGGTATCTGTAGCTCCTGTAACTTCAGTGGGACTATTTGCATGTGTAAAGAAAGAAGGACTCTATTCATTAACTCATGAACAATCTTTGAGAGATATAGGGAAGTTATGCTGCAGTATTCTCCCATATCAGGTAGGGGGAATGAGGTAGGCTGGTTAAGTGACTCATATATGGTCATAATGTGAGGGTCAGGTCTAGACTGGAAACTTGGGAGTGCCTGGTCGTTCATTTTCTAATTCTCCATTAGATTATGGACAGGTTCTTCAAGGATCCTGCAATAAAGTGATTTCAGAAGACTGAAGAGTCAAAAAACTATTGTCATTTGACAAGAAGAAAGCTACTTCTCTGTAGTAATTATTTAAAGTCCTGCAGTACTTTACTATCAGATCACCTCACAGTCTCTAATGAAGGGGTCAGCAACCCCTGGCATGCGTGCCAGAGCAGGACACATGAAACCATTTTTGCTCGGCATGCCACTGCCAGCCCGGGCTCTGGGCAGCTGCTGCCAGCCATGAAGCCTGGACTGCTTCCAGCAGGTGGCTGGGAGACTGCAAGCCCTGCTGCAAGCAGCCGGGGCTCCATGGCTGGCAGGAGCTATCCAGATCCTGGGTCAGTTGCAGTTGGGAGGCTGCAAACAGCTGCTCCAGGCTCTGGAGCCCTGGCATCAGCTTTGAACTGCGTGTCTCAGAGCTAACAGTGGGGGAGTGCAATCCCGGCCACACCCCCACCATCCGCTCTGAGGTGTGCATGCAGTCGCAGCCAGCATGAAGCTGATGCCAGGGCTCTGGAGCCCAGCGCAACTGTTTGCAGCCTGCCAGCTCCCTGCTGCAGCTGCCCAGGGCCTGGGCCAGCTACAAACAGCCATGTTGGACTCCGGAGCTCTGGCATCAGCTCTGTACTGGCAGGTGCATGGAAGGGCCAGGGTTGCACTACCTCAGGCCACTACCCTACAGTTTGCTCTGAGATGTGTGCACAACTCCCAGTATGGAGTCAATGCCAGGGCTCAGCTGACAGATGGTGGAGGGGGGTTTCCGGGCTGGGGCATTGTTGAGTTGAACCTTGTCCTGAGGCCCAGTAGCCCAGCCGCATGCACACATGCTTGTGTCTGGTTTTGTATGCATGTGTGTGATTCTGTGTGTGTGTGCATGCACATGTGTGTCTGGTTCTGGCCATGTGTGCGTGTCTGGTGTATGTGTGGTTTTCTGTTTGTGTGCATGTGGTTCTCTGTGTGTGTTTGTGCATGTGTGCCTGGTTCTCTCTTTCCTTTCCTTTTTTCTTTCTCTTCTTTTTCTCCTTTCTCTTTCCCTCTTCTTTCTCTCTTTTATCACAACATGGTTAACAAAAAAAGAATACACAACAACAAAGGTAGTATATGAAGTTTTATTTACTGTCACCAGGTTTAGAATTTTTAGAAAATCTGATATTTACTGTTAAAAAAAAAGTAACATTTATGGATATTAACTATATGAATATGCAGTGTGTTCTGCCATGTACTCCCCCCCAGTTTTGTTTTTCTGGCATGCCAGCACTCCGGCACCTTACAAGGCAGACACTGCAGTTTTTTCAACCCTCTGGTGAAAAACATTGCCTACCCCTGCTTCAATGTGTTTATCCCTGTGAAACAGAGGAGTGCTATATTTACTATTATGTACAAGATACAGAGTAGGAAATTGAACTGCAGTTTCCCCAAGCAATAAGCTAAGATCATACTCTGACAAGATCACATTCAGGTCAGACTCCCAGGGGGTGGGGAAGGGGTTGCCTCTTTTATGATCCTGGTATAATTTGGGTCTTTCCAGAAATACTGGTTTTCAAAAGGACGGATTATAGATACAATTCTGATTTTCAATAATACTTCAACATAATAGGGCATTTGTTTTATATAGCAACAGATCCACACACGAAGGCCATAACTACACCACTGCCTGCCAAGCCTGGGACCCCCAACTGAGAATTAAGCCCTGCCCACTCATCCTACTTAGTAAACACGAAGTTGGCTGTGTGCCTGCAGTAGGTTTTCTTGCTAACTACTACTAGTGGTGCATCTAAGTGGACCAGAAAATGAGAAGTTCAGTGTGGAGGAGGTGGGTAAGTAGAAAACCTATCATCCAGGTGGTAAACAGAGAAGGAAATGTATAGAAGGCTAGAAGAGGAAATGTAGGAGTGCTTCTGGCTGATTTCTTATGAATTTGTTCCAGTTTCACTGTAGGAAGTATGTGCGCATGTGTGAATATAAGCAGCAACAGCTTTAAGTTCAGGATGTCAGGGGATGGGCTGGAGGTGGGCAGTTGACCCTTGAGGGCTATGATTATTGAGTTGACCCTTGAGGGCAGTTGACCCTGGAGGGGCTTGACCCTTAGAGGGCTATAACCCAATGCATCAAAAGCAAACAAAGTTAAACTAGAGTCATAAATCATGCGGGGGACGGGGGTAAAGTTCAGGAGGCTGAGGTCTATAAGGGACCAAGCCATGGGCAATCACTAAGGTAGAACCAAGAGGTAGGGTGGTCACAAGCAAGAAGCAGGGATCCTCACCAAAGTCACTAGTTGAGGGGGCCCGGGCCAGGTGACTGTATGGATGTATTGCTAATCAAAAGCCACAGGCCAAAAGCTGACTATCAAAAGATAGGGGTCTGGACTGGAGTCGGGAGCAAGTTGGGGAGGGAATAGGAAGGGGATAAAATTTGTCAGGCCTATAGCAAAGGGGTCAACAGGAAGAAAGGAACTAGGAACAAAAAGAAGCCCAGTGCTAGATGAAGAGGCATCTGTCCTTTTAAGAGTCAGAAGCCATGGACTAGACTGAAAGGCATCTGTCCTGCTAAGTAGTGCCCTAGGATGCTGTGTACAAATAGGCAGCCATGCCCATGCAGGTAACCAGGGGCAGCTGGAAGTTGTTAGGTCAGTGGTTCTTAACCTCTTAAGAGTCAGGGCACCTGTCCATGACTTTTTGAATCTCGTGGCCTCCCTGGTTGAGAACTACTTTTGTGTTGCTTCTGCTTACCTAGTGATTCTCAACCTGGGTGATGACACATGGTCCTGCTTGGATTAAGGTTTTCTGATAAATGTAAAGCAGGCAGGCAGCAGAGACACAATGAGCTTTGTGACCTGGGCAAAACTCCCCTGTGGCCCTGGGAGCTGGGTGGGTATGGGGGAGAGAGGTTTTACCTGTTCTGGGTGAACCTGTACCCAGCAAATCCAGCCAGGTTGTACACAGGTTTGCTGCAAGCCGTGAACCCTCTGGACAGGCAGCAGCGTTCCCTTGACACGCAGCTTAGAGGGAATGGTGACAGGCAGTGCAAAGCTGCAACTCTGCATGCTTCTCCCAGAAACAGAGTTGTGGGGCAGTCCCATATGCCTGGCCCACCTTTTTTTTTAAGGAAGGAGCATAGACTGCAGCTCCCTGAAAGGGCTGCAGAAAGTTTGGGCTCCAGCCACAGCTACCACCATTTGCATCCACAGGAGACAATGGGACATTTCACCCTCACCACAGCAGCACCCACATCTGGAAGGGGCTTGCATGGCACACACTCCTGGAAGGGGCTTGCATGACACCCTCACTGAGAACAACTGAGTTAGGCTGCTCAGAGCCAGGCACACTGAAGTTAGTCAGGGCCATCTGGGGGCCTAATTAGTTGGCCTGCTGCCTTCATCCCTAACACAGGCTTTGGACTTGGGCAGGGCTTTTCAGGCCGGAAATGGTGCCAGAGAAGTGAGTTTTGGGTTTTATGAGGAGACCGTCACTGATTTGAGGCTTGCATATGAACTTAAGCTTGCGCCTATCAGTAGAGAGAAACCGTTTGTGCTAAGGAGGCCCTTCCTTTTTGTACTGCACTTCAAAGAACACAATATTTTAATGTGCCTCAGCCTAAGAGAGAGTTTTAGAATACCAAAATAATTCAGGAAGTTTGGCTCACTATCTAAATCGGGGTGGGTAAAATATGACCCATGGGCTGGATCTGGCCTGCCAAATGATTTTATCTGGCCTGTGCCTGCTTCTCTGAAGGAGAATTATATCCTGCCTGTGGCTGCCCTGGCTTTTGGTGCCTCTTGCCCCTCTCCATTCCTGATGCCAGCCAGCTGCAGCTGCCACTCCCCTCCCTGGTCATCCCACCC
>NW_017729023.1:5897149-5902125 GCF_001723915.1 Gavialis gangeticus | reverse complement strand
GCCAGCTGCAGCTGCCACTCCCCTCCCTGGTCATCCCACCCTGTCCCACCCCCCACCCCTAGTGTAAGCTCCAAAGTAAGGGGTGCTGAGCTCCTGGCCAGGCAAGTCTGGTGAGGCTGTTTGCATGCCTCTCTGACCCTGCACCCGGCAAGTCAAAACTCAGGTAAGGTTATCTTCACTGGCAGGAGAGAGGGTGCAGTGGGAGGAGGGCCAGGAGCTGCAGATTATCCAAACTCTGCCAGGCTGGAGCCTAGTAGGGGTGTGGCTACCAGTGCTGCATTATGTTTCTGTGTGTTACTTCAGGCTGTGCCACATGGCCATGGCCGGAGTGGTTGGAGCAGCTCTTGCCCAACCCTGAGTCCTCCTGCCTGCCTGAGCTGTATGCTGGGATCTCAAGGTTGGGGAAGGGGTACAAGGAGAATTGGGCCAGGAGCCACAGCTCATTTGGGCCCAGCCAGGCTGGTGCTGTGTTCTTTTCCCCCCTTCTCCCTGCACCCCTTCGTCAAGTCTTCAGCACACAGCCAGGTCAACAAGAGCTGTGCCAACTGCATCCACTTGGCCCAATGCAGTGCACAGGAATGATGGGCTATCACTTGCAAACAAGTAAGATTGCCTTCCAAGGATCTTAATAGTGAGTCTGCAAATGGCTCTATAGCCCAGTTCTAGATCCACATGTCTTGTTGCAGTGAGGACAGGTGTTTCCAGGAGAGATGGGCATGGTGTTGCTGCATTGGATGTTCTGATGTTCTTTTCACCTGTTCCGGTTTTCCTCTTCTGCCTGTCGATCAGCTGTTTCAAAGTGTTGAGGTCCCTCCCAAAGAGTCTTCCTCCATTGAAGCAAACACCCACCGCTTATGTGCCAGTCCATGAGTAGGAGCTTTCAGATCTCACAGTCCTGACCCTGTCGCCACTCACCGATCACCTTAGGTCTTTCCTGTTGTGTGGAGGAGATGTATAGTTCCCATAAGTAAGATGCCTGTGCATGACTTGCTTTAGTGCGAGGATTCTGTTGCAGGCCAACAGTGCAGCAAGGGCCCGACTGCATGATGGAGACTTGGGGTGGTGGATGTGTGCAGGGAGAAGTGGGGAAAAAAGGTTAGGTTACCATAACCTTTGTTATTTCTGCCTAGGGGTTGGCAATTATTTGGGCTGGAGGGTCACTTAAGGAATTTGGTGAGCTGTTGGGAGGGAGGTGCTGATCTGGCCCATGGCAGCTCACCCAAACTCCTAGGTAGCTCTACAGCCCAAATAATTGCCCACCTCTGATCTAAACAGATATCCCTTTATAAGTATTAAAGGCTCTACACAAGTTGGGAAGAACATATTCTGAGAAAAAAACTGCACTGCTATTCCCAGCTTCCACCCTCCCTCCCATCCCACCCTTTTAGCACCAGGGCAGGCAGACCATGCTGTAGGAGCTGGCAGCCAGGGACTTAAGAAAAGTCCTCAAATCAGGTAAGAATCCATCCCCCATACCTCCCTGCCAACTTTCAGCACTACCTCCCTTTCCCTCTATGCTCAGCGGCATGTTCATGTTCCTCCAGCTGCACAGGGGACAGCAGCATTGGGTTGGCAGGTGGGTTCCTGCTTCCTGCATGTGCTTCTGGGCCAGTAGAGAATACCTGGTGGGGATTAGTCAGAGAAGGGGAACTCATCAGCTGCCACCATCCCAGCTAAGCCCAACTCCCTGCACAGCCCAGCTCGAGCATTCCCTGCCCTCAGGGCAGCTGGAGACAGTGGAGAAAGCAGCAGCTGTGGGTGGGGGAAGGGGGAAATGGGAGGTGGGAGAAGATGTTGCTGAGCATGGAGGGGAAGGAGGGGAGGAATTCTTACTTGATTTGGGGACTTAAAGTCCCTGACTGTCACTCCCATGGCATAGTCTGTAAGGTGTAGTCTGTGACTGCGCCACTGCATCTTCTCTGGATCTGCCCTGACTATAAAAACCAACAAACATGCCCCCCACCAAAACCCAAAACAAAACCACTCTGCTGCACACAAAAGAGTGCATTATTTTCCTGACAAAGAGTCCCTGGCCTGCATCTGCATATTTCAGCCTTAATAAGACCATATAACATTTAAAAAAAATCTTTTGTATGTGCAAGGAATCAGGCGTGTGGTTGCTATGGGAACTGGCATTTCGAATTCTTGACTTTCAGAACATTTCCACAGTAACTTTGAACTAATATTGTGTTTTTATATTAGGATAAGAAACCACTTGAATAACTGTTGTGTCTGTTATAAGCACATACCTGTGCATAAGACTTCCAGATTGGTCTCATTTGTGTCACATCAGGTGTGCATAAATACCGTTGGGATTTCTCATGAATTATTATATATACTACGATGAAGGAAGCTGTTGCTTACAAGAGCTTATACCTCTTTGAATTAGTTCGTCTGTAAGGGCACCTACATACATGCTGGATGTCTGCTCTGATGTGTGCTAATTAGCACGCACTGGAGCAGACTGGATTGAGCCTGCTGGAGCATGCTAAATAGCGTCACGTCACATGTATTCAGTGTCCCTGTGTTTTGTTGAATGAGCTTTAGTTAAAGCACCTCCACTGCCATTTTGAATCATGGGATGCTAAAAACATGCAACACTGCAGGCACTTTAATTACAGCAGCTGTCATAGCCCTGAGAGCCCTCCACCTTGGAGCATGTGTAAAGACATCCTAAAGGTGCCACTCTGTCCTGCCTTCTGCCTGACTTCGGATTAAACAGCTAAATCTCTTTCCTTACAACATGCACTTTAATTTCAGAGAGACCTCTTGCAAATGGCATTCTGGAATTTAGGCAGAAGGGGTAGAGTGGTACCTTACAGACTAATTAAATCAGAGATGCATAAGCTTTTGTAAGCAAACCTCACTTCATCAGATACTATGAAGGGACCTTCATAAGATTATATAACTTATTATTTAGTCTATAAGGTGCAACTCTACTCTACCTTCTGCCTGACTTCAGGCTAATACACCCAACTATCTCTCTCTGGATTCTGGAACTTAGCTTCTGATAATTCTGGTTTTAAACAACAAGCTTGCGACATTAAAATATTTTATTTATTTTATAGTATATTTTATACTATAATGTACACCTCTGTACAGCAACTGTTTGCCTTATGATACATCTTCTTGTAAGTGTATTACACACATTTCTTCTGTTGTTGAAAACTGTTTTCACCACCTTGAGCCATTAGGAATATGAGCTTCCACAGTCAGGCTGTGGCCTTGAATCTAGGGTCCTAGCTTGTCTGCCCATCCTGGTCTGCCACCTGGGGTGGACACAGATGGCCAGAATCCTCAGTCTGGGCCTAGCCACACACCCAATCCCTGCTACCCGAGTGGCCAGCCTAGGTCAGATGGTCTTTCACCCCTTTCAGCATAAAACCAACCTGGAAGAGGAAGTTCCTGGGAAACAAGTTTCAACCTTGTACCTAAACTGCTGTACCCTTGGCATATGCTGCTTGTACTGGGTTCCTGATAGACTCTCTGGATACCTGAGCTGATTTGCCCATGGGCCCTGATTTTTGCCTGACCCTTTGGATACCTGACCTGATTCTGGTTTTCTGGATAGCTGATTTGACTATCCTCTTGACCTCACACTCCATCTGATCATCTAGATCTCCGACCTGGTTCCTCAGATGGACCTCCTTATTTCTGGCTTTCCTACACTTGGTATACTCCCCCAGACCTGACTGCGTATGACCCAGCATGACACCATGCTCTAATTCACAGTAAGATCACATTCTGAAGCTTCTGAGCCTTAGCAAATGGAAAAGTCAATAAACATGTCTTATTATTTGACAATATGGGACAACGCTGTATTTGCTTACGTGCTCATTCTCCTTTTCTTATTGGGTCCTTTCCAATCAAAATGGCTCACAGCTATAGGGCTTGCATTCAGATCACTGATGCATGTCATCCAGTTGCCTCATTCCATGAAGTGTTGTCTAAGCTATAAAGTATATAATTTTTTTCTCAGGAGTAAAGTAGTCATCAATGCTTCTCTAATCTCATCAGTGCTGGAGGCAACTGGTTGGAATTTTGTCTCAGGCTGTAGAGTTATTTATGATTTTACTCCAGAGTAGCAGACTTCATATTCTGGCCACATGCATGTAAAATAGTTTTGATTGATGGCATTGGGTCATGAACAAAGGCCCTACGCATCTGACACACATATTTGCAATGCTCACTGGAAGAGCATTCTTTTGTTATAGTTAAAAAATAATATTGAGTTTGTTCAGTCAGTGGGCAGTAAAAAGCATCTTGACTGAGCAGGACAAGTTAAAGCATAATCCCAGATACTGGCTAAATCCTGACAGTATGGAAAACAAATTTGTGCTCTGGGACCTTTATCCTAACATCCAAGAATTTACAACAAAGTTCAGAATATTCCGTTTAGGAAAGGGTTAGTATGATATGGTTGTTTGCAAGAAATACCAGAATGCAATGACCCAGAAGGTCCCTTCTAGCTGATGTAAGCTGAAGTTGCTCTGTTGCCAAATATGCTAGAATTAGTTGTTAGTGCTCTATACTTTCAGCAGAACATCGATTACTTCTGAGCCTAGTCAGGTTTGGGGTAGTGTGAGCACAATTAAAAAAAAAAAGTTTATGAAACGTGTTGTCCATTTTAAAAAACAAAACAAAGTCGTTATAAGCGCAGAAAGACAAGAAGAAAGATGACCGTGGGCTTAAAAGCATGCTGCTTGGAATTATGAAAACTCGGTTCTTATTTTTTGCTCAGCCACAGCTCCTCTCCTATGTTATTGTTGATAATAGGGTTGTAGAACTGTAGGAAAGTAGGGCTGGAAGGGCCCTCCTAAAGACATCTAATCCAATTCCCTGCTCAAGGCAGGATCATCCCTGACTGAACCATCCCAGCCACCTGCCTCTCTAACTTGCTCTTGAAAACTTCCAGTGAAGATTCCACAAGTTACGAAAGGTAGTCTGTTTCAGTGCTTGACCACCCTCGTAATCAG
>NW_017729023.1:5893283-5897040 GCF_001723915.1 Gavialis gangeticus | reverse complement strand
AACAGAAGTTCATCCCATGTTGAAAAAGATCTTACAGACCACCCTCGTAATCAGAAAGCTCCTCCTACTCTCTAACCCAAATTTCCCCTGCTGCAACTTGAAGTTATTGCTTCTAGTTCTGTCCCCTACAGACATGGAGAAAAGTCCATCCCCATCCTCTCAGTAATTACTCTTCAAATATTTGAAGACTGTTATCAAGTCTCCTCCCCTCAGTCTTCTTTTCTCCAAACTATATAACCCTAGTTATTTCAGGCTCGTCTCATAAGTCTTGCCTCAGAGGCACCTAATCATTTTTGTTGCACTGCACTGGACTGTTTCCAAGCTGTTTACACCCTTCTTGGAGTGTGGGGTCAAAAACTGGACACAGTACTCCAGGTAAGGCCTCACCAGTGCTGAATAAAGAGGAAGAATCAACTACTTTGATCTACAAGTGACATTCCTGTTGATATAGCTCATTATGCTGTTGGCTTTTTTTGCAACAAGAGCACTTTGTTGGCTCATATTCAGTGTCTGGTCCACTGTAAACCCCAGGTCTGTCTCTGCAGCAATGTGGCTTCCCCAATCATTCCCCAGTCTGTATTCATGCATACAATTGTTCCTTCCTGAGTGAAGGACTTTATACTTGCCCTTGTTCAATCTCACCTGATTGATTGTGGACCATTTTTCCAATCTACCCGTCATTCTGGATTCCAGAGTGTTGGCAACTTCACCCAGGAAGTGTCATCCACATATTTGCTAAGCACACACTCAACCCCATCAGCCAGATCATTAAATGAATTAGACAACTGTGAACCCAGAACAGACCCTGGAAAACCCCACTTGATACCTCCTCCCAATTAGACATCGAGTAGCTGATGACAACTCATTAAGTGCAACTGGTTATAATATTATACATCCACTTTACAGTATTTTTGTTTAGTATTTCCTTAGCTTGTTGATGAGAATGTTGTGAGAGACTATGTCAAAATATATTTGCTAAAGTCAAGATATATCACACCCACTGCTGTCTCTGCATCCACTGAACCTGTCACCTTATCATAGAAGGAAATCAGGTTAGTCAGGTGGACTTGCTCTTGGTGAATCCATAATGGCTGTTGCTGGTCACTTTGGGCATTTATAGACATACTGTGGGAGGCGGGGGGTGGGGGGAAGCTTTAGTTCAAAGTCGCTGATACATGTGATGCTGGAAGCTTCTGGGGTGTGTTAATTTCTGCACTTCAGCAGACCTGATTGATTGAATTGGCTCTGACATGCTGGACTTACAGCACATTTATAACAGCTTTAGGTGTTTCACAATAGATTCCTTGAGGACCTGCTTCATGGTCATTCCAGGTATCAAGATCAGAATGACTGAACTTTAGTTCTCAGGATTCTCCTTTTTCCCTTTCTTACCGACGGGCACTATATTTGCCCTCTTTCAGTCACCTGGGACCTTATCTGACCATTACAATTTCTCAGTGAAGATAGCCAATAGCTCTGAAGTTACTTCAGCCAATTTCTTCAGTACCCCAGGTGATGCATGTGTATTTAATAGGTAAAACACACATTGTGTTATTTTATTAGATTGAAAAATAGCATGTGATCATAAGATTAAAGACTATCAGCTTAATGCTTCTCTGTCAACAAGCATGATTCCTACAAATGTGGCTGCAAATAGGATTTGATACTGGGTTATTATTAGATACACACACGTACACCTGTGTGTGTGTGTGCGCGTGCATGCACATACATACACAATACACACATATGCATGTGTATACACACGGGTTCTCAACTAGCTGTTACAACTCAGGAAAGAGATCCTGGAGTCCTTAAAGACCAGGGGTGGGCAAAATAAGGCCCATAAGCCAGATCTGGGCCACCAAAGGCTTTTGTCTGGCTCTATGGTGGGTCCCTCTGTCTCACCCAGCCGAGCTGTTGAGAGGGGGCAGCCAAGACTGTGGCATGTATGGCTAGTCCAACCAACCCCAGGCATGCAGCAGGGCTGGGGTGGCATGATGGCTGGACTCTCTTTCTGGCATCCCCAGCCATGGCAGCAGTTCTTTCCAGCTGCCACAATCACCAGACCTAGCCCTGCTGCCTGGGCACCCCAGCCCATCCAGCCCACACCTACCACCAGAGGCAAGATATATACAGGCAGGGCACATGACTGGATGGATGGGATGGGGCCTGCAAGTGAGGGAGAGTGAAATCCAGGAGCAAGATGGGCAGGCAAGACTGGGACCATGGGGCAGGATTGCAGGGCAGTGAGAGCACTGGGCCAGGGCTTGGGGCAGAGCTATGATCTGCTGCCCACACATCCCTGAAAAAAGATGCTGGTTCCATGGGCAGGGGTATGCAGGGACCAGATCACGGCTCTGCCCTGGGCCCTGGCCCCACATTGTCACCACCCCAAGATCCCAGACCTGGCCCTGCCTACCCATCCCACTTTTGGATGCTGCTCTCCACCTGCCTGCAGCCCCATCCAGTCTGCCTGGCCATGTGCCTTGCCCACATGGGTCCCAGCTGGCCTCCAGGAAGACCCCAGGATCATGGGGTGCTAACAGTATGTGGCTCTGCCCTGGGCCTGCACCATCAAGGCCCCCTGATCACAGTCTGAGCCCCAGTCCCACTTGCCCCACTCCCAGATACTGCTCCCTGCCTGCCCACAACCCTCTCTCAGCCTCCTGGCTGATTGTGAGGGCCTCATAGGGAATTTTGGCAAGCTTTTGGGGGGCAGAGGGGGAGAAAGGAGTGTGTTGACCCAGTGTGGGGGTGGGTGGGGTGGGGGGGGAGGGTGCTGACCCAGCCTACAACAACTCATCAAAACTGCCTAAGTGGCCTTTGGGCCCAAATAATTGCCCACTCCCCATTATAGACAGTTCTCTCAAAAAAAGAATGGCCAATCTTCTAGATAGAGCTTTAAACTAAAATTGACAAGGGATGGGGAAACACTGACTGGAACATGCCCAGGGACCAGCACACAAGAAAGCTCCAAAGTTAGGGACACTAGGAGAGCTACTCTTGCAAGAGCTGAGGGAATGGTTCTTCCTCAGTGTGACAGGAAATTGAGGGTCTCAACTGGAGGACTCTGGTGTCTGTACACTTATGCCAGGAGAATGGGGAACGAGCAGGAGGAGTTAGCCCTCCTACTCTCCAGTGGGTATTACAATCTAGTAGGGATCATGGAGACCTGGTGGAACTGCTGACATGATTGGAACGTAGCCGTAGAGGGCTACACCCTTCACAGAAGGGACCGAGTAGGGAAGAAAGGTGAAGATGTAGCTCTATGCGAGGGAGCAGTACACCTCCTTGACAACATTGTCAAACTTAAAACTCTCTGGGTCAAACAATGGAGGGGTTGGGGACATGGTGAGAGAGACCTAACTAGGTTTATACCACAGACCACCAAACTATAGGCCAGTTAGTCTTACCTTGATCCTGGGCAAGCTTTTTGAGAAAATTCTTCTGGCACATATCCACGAAGGGCCAGCAGGGGAGGTCATGCTTAGAGGCAACCAACATGGGTTCATCAGTGGCAGGTCGTGTCAGACCAACCTGGTGGCCTTCTATGATCAGATCACCAAATCATTAGATGCAGGGGTAGCAGTGGACATAGTCTTCCTGGACTTTCGGAAGGCCTTCGACACTGTCTCTCACCCTGTTCTCATTAAGAAACTGGGGGACTGTGGTGTCGACACCCACACAGTCAATTGGGTTGCCAACTGGCTAGAGGGCCGCACCCAGAGAGTGGTGGTGGATGGGTCATTTTCAGCCT
>NW_017729023.1:5885578-5888283 GCF_001723915.1 Gavialis gangeticus | reverse complement strand
ATCCAGGGGCAGCAGGGCAGGCCTTATGAGGAGAGGCTACGGGACCTGAACCTGTTCAGCCTGCACAAGAGAAGGCTGAGGGGGGACTAGTGGCCTGTTACAAACTAGTCAGGGGGGATCAGCAGGCACTGGGGAAGTCCCTGTTCCCCCGAGCACTGCCAGGAGTGACCAGGAATAACGGTCACAAGCTGGCAGAGGGTACATTTAGGCTAGATATCAGGAGGCACTACTTTACGGTCAGGGCAGCTAGGATCCGGAACCAACTTCCAAGAGAAGTGGTGCTGGCTCCTACCCTGGAGGTCTTTAAGAGGAGGTTAGATGAACACCTTGCTGGGGTCATTTGACCCCAGTATTCTTTCCTGCCATGGCAGGGGGTTGGACTAGATGATCTACTCAGGTCCCTTCCGACCCTAGAAACTATGAAACTATGAAAGTGTGGTGTCATCAGCAAACTTGGCCAGTGTACTTTTGACACCAGTGTCCAGATCATTTATGAAGATATTAAAGAGTACTGGTCCAAGAATGGGGCCTTGGGGGATGCTACTAGTCACCGAGTGCCACGTTGATTCAGTTTTGTGAACTACCACACTCTGGGTCCAACCTCAGAACTAGTTCCCCAGCCGTCAGACTGTGGAGTAGTCGAGGCCACAGTTGCCCAATTTTTCCATGAGGACATCATAGGACACCAGGTCAAAGGCTTTTTTAAAGTCCAAATATATGACATCAACCTCTTCCCTTTTGTCCAGGTGATACATCGCCTGGTCATAGAAGGAAATGAGATTGGTCAAGCAAGGCCTACCCGCAACAAACCCATGCTGGCTCTCCCTCAGAATAAGTGTACTGTGACATAAGGGTGTACACATCAAGAGCTCAGTTAACACCTGTTCACCAGGGCACCCTTGGGGAAAACCAGGAGTAATGGTCACAAACTCCTTGAAGACCATTTCAGGCTCAGCATTAGGAAAAACTTCACAGCTAGCATGTCCAGACTGTGGAATAAACTCCCTTCAGAGGTGGTGCAATTGCCTACCCTGGAAATCTTGAAGAGGAGACTGGATGGTCATCTTGCTGGGGTCACCTGAGCCCATTTGTCTTTCCTGGTTGGTGCAGGGGGCTGGACCCGATGATCTTCCAAGGTCTCTTTCAGCCCTACAATCTATGAATGTATGAATCCCTTCCAGATTATCTTATTATATTCATGATGATTTTAAGCAGGCTCCTAGTTGTCTGTTATGTAACCATATGAAATGTCTATCCTTGATTAATTAGTATGTTAAATATTTCTTCTGCAATTAGCTCATGTTTATGTGCAGGAATAGACAGACATTCTTCATATATGATAGGTGTCTCCTCCTGATTTAATTTTGTTTTTGCTGTTTTCTCGACTGGATAAATTCATGGATGATGGATCTAATAATGGCTATTGAACAGAATGGCTGGAGCTGTTCCCTCTGTCAAAACCAATAATGGTGGATGCCATTGGGGATATTGAATAGGGGACAGCTCATTCTAGAGGCATCTGGTTTAATGCTCTCTCTCTCTCTGTCACTGTCAGAGACAGAATAATGAGCTACATGGACCAATCTGACTCAGTATGGCACTTATGTTCTTAGCCAAACATAGGGAGCAGAAATTAGGTTGTATGTTCAGCCTTAGATTTTAAATGCCAAAATACTGGGGTTAGTGCAACTTTAATGCTGGATTATGTCCACAGCCAAGGATCATGTCCACAGCCAGCCAACCCATGGTAAGGTGCAGTGCATATCTGTACAGTTCCATGAACATCCCCAAAAAGGAATTATGGCTTAGGAAGCTATAGCTCCCTCTGCTGCATATGCACTCCAGTGGTACTTCTGTTTCTGCCATTAGTCAATACACATTTCTCCATCCATAGAATCATAGAATTATAGAAAAGTGAGGCTGGAAGGAACCTCTGGAGGTTACCTAATCCAACCCCATTCATCCTTATCCAAACTATCCCATACAAATCCTTGTGTAACCTATTACTAACACTACACAATCAACTTTGTCATACAACTACAAGGCATAGCACCCTAAGACGCCACAGATAAACCAGAGGAACAATGACTGTCAGTGTCCTTCTGCTGTGGAGTTTTGCTAAAATACACTTGAGAGATCCAAGGAAGTGGGCCATGGCACAGGAGGAAGGCCACAACCCCCACAGTCCCACTGATCAGACTATGGGGTAAAATTCCTTCCTAACCTGAAATATGGCAATTGGTATGACCCTTAGTAGAGGGGAAAGACCCTCTAGCCAGGAACTTCCAGGTTTTATTAGTCTCACCAGGATTATTAGCACATCTGTCAAAATCCTTCGTTTTGGCTGCTGCCAACATCCAATGCATCTGAGGAAGAGGGGTGGAGGGAGGGAACAAATCCTGACCCATAACAACAGGAAGGGGAAAAAATTCCTTTCCATCCCTATGTGGCAAACAAAGCTCAGAAATATGGTAAATACCTTCTATTGTGCTCTGCATCCTGTGGACAAGAAGCATAACT
Organism: Gavialis gangeticus; assembly: GCF_001723915.1. Lineage (NCBI taxonomy): Eukaryota > Metazoa > Chordata > Crocodylia > Gavialidae > Gavialis > Gavialis gangeticus. Next base: position 5,885,763 of record NW_017729023.1, on the reverse strand, counting down.
CCACACATCAAACTCCCTTACCAAACAGCCAGAAATCCCCTTTCTGTATCGCCATTAATCGAATCCCAAATCACAGGCAACATGTAGTGGAGGCACGGGGCACGTGGGGGGGGGGCACATGCTCCCCCCCCCCCCCCCAAAAGCCCGGGGGCCCCCCCCGAGAAAAAGCTCTCCACGGGGGGGGG
>NW_017729023.1:5874890-5880578 GCF_001723915.1 Gavialis gangeticus | reverse complement strand
GGGGGGGGGGGGCCCATGCCCCCCCCCCCCCCCCAAGAGCACTGGTGCCTCTCCCGAGAGCAAGCTGTCCAGCTGGTAGTGGGGCATGGAAAGTACTCATGCCTGCCCTGAAATTGGCTCCGTGGATGAGATGGTGGTAGCATAAGTTGCCCAACTCTTTTAATTTTCTTTCATAACTAAGACAGATTGTGGAGTTCGACTTCAATCTCCTACATCTGAGTATGTTCCTCTTCATAGATTCATAGATTGCAAGGCTGGAAGGGACCTCAGAAGATCACCAGGTCCAGCCCCTTGCACCAAGCAGAAAAGACAACTGGGGTCAGGTGACCCCAGCAAGGTGTCCGTCCAGTCTCCTCTTAAAGATTTCCAGGGTAGGTGATTGTACCACCTCTGGAGGGAGCTTATTTCACAGTCTGGACACCATAGTTGTGAAGAAGTTTCTCCTAATGTTGAGCCTGAAACCGTCTTCTAAGTGTTTGTGACCATTACTCCTAGTTTTCCCTGGTGAACAGTTGTTCACTGAGCCCTTGATGTATGCCTCTGATGTAGTGTTAAGCTACTATCAAGTCCCCTCTCAGCCTTCTCTTTTCAGGCTGAAGAGTCCCAGATCCCTCAACCTTGCTGCACAAGTCTTGGATCATGTGGATAGCCCTTCTCTGGACTCTCTCAAGCTTTACCATGTCCTTCTTAAAGTGTGGTGCCCAGAATTGGACACAGTACTCCAGCTGTGGTCTCACCAATGCCAAGTCGAATGGGAGAATCACTTCTTTGGTTTTGCTGGAGATGCATCAATTGATGAATGCCAGAGTATTGTTGGATCTGCTGGCTACAGCATTGCACTGCCAGCTCATGTTCATAGTGTGGTCAGTTATTACCCCCAGGTCCCTTTCATTCAGAGTGCTGGTCAGCTTGGTGTTGCCAAGCCAGTAGGTGTGCAGGGAATTGTTCATCCTCAGGTGGAGCACTTTACATTTCTCGACGTTGAACTTCATCTGGTTCTGGTCTACCCAACTTGCAAGCCTGTCTAGGCCTGCCTGTATCTGCAGCCTATCTTCAAGCATGACCACACTTCCCTATAACTTGGTGTCAATATCCCTCTTCTTCAGGTTGCATAGCTCTTCTCCTTGGTCTCCTTCTTTGACAAGATAAGTACTTGGATGAATGAAGGACATGCAGTTGATACACAGACCTCTGGAGATCATCCGCCTAAGGCAAGATCATCCCTATCCAAACCATCACATACAAAACCTCATCCACCTCCTATTCCTGATTTGATGGCTTATTATAAATCCTTGTCATTATATCAGTGCTGTATCTGGACTTTGGTAAGGCTTTTGACAAACTCTCACATGACCTTCTCAAACAAAAAGAGGGAAAATGTGGGTTAGACAATACAACTACAAGGTGGATGGATAATAGCTCAATAGCCACAAGCAGAGAAGATAATTATAAATGGTTCATGACAGAATAGCAGGAGGTTTTGAGTGGAGCCCCGGTGGGGTGTCTGTCCCAGGCCTAATGGTGTTTAATGTTTTTATTAAGGATTTAGATGCTGGAGAGAGCCTCTTGAGCAAATTTGCAGATGACAAAACTGGTAGAGGACTGCAAATACACCAGTGGGCAGGAGCACAATTCAGAAGGAACTTGACAGACACTGAGACTCTGGCACTCTACAAAGTTTTGCTGGCAGAGCTATATAGGCTAGAGAGTGCGAATAGATAACACCTTATAGGTGATGCAGTTCTGCTGGCAGAATCCTCCATCTGGGTGTAGTTGTTCCAACAGAAGCAGGTTCTGCCAGCAGAGCTTCTGTTGCTTCTGAAAGGGGTGCAAAGTTAAGAGACCCTCCTCATCCTTCTGCAGCCATATGATCATCTTCAGCTTGAGGTTTCTGCTGACTTAACCCTGTTGGCAAACCTGTGAAAGCAGCAGCCCTAAATGTAGGCAAGACTTGAGCAGAACTTAAGTAGTTTATGAAATGTCTTCTTGTTCAGAATGTAAATAAAGTTTTCAAAATAAATAGATTAATTATAAGACAGCAGACAACTTCTTAGCAACACAGCCCCAGAGAGCAGTGCTGGGTTTCCCTCCCCAGAGAAAGGGTCCCAAGTGTCACGGTGGAACCCAAACGAACAGGCTGGGTCTAGCGGCGGTGGAGTTCTGAGTGACATGGAAGCTGGATGTCCCTTAATTGAATAGGTTTATTAACTTACGCTTGGTAGAGTGCAGGTACGGAGTCTTCAGTTACAGTTAACAACACACAACAGGGGGGACCTGTTGTCCCACGGGGTTCGCCGACAGGCCCTTGCTTTCTACTCCCGGTGCCGGAGCCCGGGAATAGGTGCGGCTGCCTGTCAGGTAAGTCCCAGGGATGGTCAACAGTTTATGAAGGAAGACAAATAACGAAACAGAACTGTAACGCGTCGGTGTCGCCAGTCCACAGAACAGTTGGGTAGCCGAGGTGATTGCTGAAGTCAGGAGCCAGGTAAGTCACGCTGAGGTTGCAGTCAAAGTCCGTAGGGGTGATCCGGAATCGTGGTCGAAGATGGTTGGAAGCCGAGGATCAATATAGTTAACAATACAGAACGCCAGGCGGGGAGAGAGGCCAATAGGCCCAAGGGCCTAACTGGAGGACAGTCCCTGAAGGAGTCAGCCTCTGTCTCCAGTTACGCGGGTCTCTCTCTCTGTCTCTCTCTCTCTCTCTCTCGCTTTTCCCCCCGTGGGAGGGGGCTCACTAGGCTTTTATCAGAATTTAGGTAGCCAATCAGAATGTAAACTCCACAGAACTTTCTAGTCTGATTATATAACATAATTGGGCATGCGCACTGTTATCCTCCCTCACACTGGGCATGCGTCTGACAGGGAAACTAGGTCACCCTTGAGTGACAGGCCCATAGGTCATGCAAAGGTCACATGCAGGGCCTGTTACTATGACGCTTACAAGATAGCCTCTGCACTGGCAGCACGCACAGAGCAAATTTCCAAGACAAGCAGCAGGAACAGCAGCCTCCCACAGAAAAACCTGACACAATCTGAATGTGATAGAAGAATAGCAAATCCGCTCCTTCAGTGCATGGCAACCACTTGGAAACTGACCGAATAGCATGACGCTTTTTCTTCTATGTTACAGAACGCAGGGGATTAAAAATCTCCAAGAGTGGTCCCATGGCTCCTCAAATTAATGGAGATGCTTTGTCAAACTGACTGCCCAGGTGACTGCTGTCCCATCCCATCACAATAATGGACAGGAAAGCAACACGAGCAACTCTGAAATTATTCCTTGGACAGCAGAAGCATCTTTTAAAATGTATAAATTGTAGTTATCTTTCCCCCACTCCATTTTATTAATGTATTGGATGAGGATGAAAGGCTGAGCTGTGGGGCAGACTTTCTTTAGCCACAGAACTTGTGCAGTTCAGGCTGCATTTATGCCAGACACTTCGAGTGCACAGGAAAGAAAAGTGGTTTCTGGGCCCACACAGTCAGTGTGATGTACTATTAATATTTTTACAACGGATTTCCCCTAAGCACCTGTCCAGAACCATCATTTCCTAACCACATAACAACCATTGCCCAAGTCTCCATCTCTTCTGTACTGTAACAAGTGGGCCAACCCTGGACCGATCCAAACGTTGGCCTACCCACTTGTTTAGGGCAGTCCACCCACCTGCCTTGCCAACTACGCCTTTGTTAACTTAAGTTGTTCCTAGGCAGGAGGCTACCCATTTAATTACCCTGATTCCAAGGGTGAATACATGGCTTCAAACCTTCCCTTATACCATGTCCCATGCCTCGTAGATGGCATCCATATCCACAACTCCTTCAGCTCCTTAGCTGGGCTGCACTTGGCCTCACCCAGCCCAAACTTGGCCTTGAGCATCCTCAGACCTACCTGGGCCTTATGCCCCAACAGTGGGGCTTCTGCCCATGCCCCCACACTGGGGCCTCAACACCCAGCTACCTTACTGGGCTTCTACTCTACCCTTCACTAGGCTGCTAGGCTTAATGCTCCTTGGGCCTTAGGCCTCACTCAGTGGGCCTGGGCCCTGTCTCACCCCCCCTTCTCATGCCTTGGGCCCCACCTCAGGCCCCACTCAGTGGGCCTTGGCCCTGTGCTGTTCTGTCAGGGTGTGCTCCCCTAGCTTTTCTTCTCCACAGGGTCACCCACAAGGCAGCAGGGGCTAAGGCTTTCTGGTGCCCCAGGGTGTAGTTTTAGGTCATTCCCCAGGACCAGGAACCTCCTCCATCCCTGTAGTTCCTACCCTTAATCTCTAGGTGTTCTGGGAGCAGCAGATCTCCAGCTGGTTGATTGTTGTTCTTTCATCCCCCTGCAGCAACTGACAGCTCTGTTCTTGGGGTCTAGCTTTATACCCAGGCTCTCAGCCTCTCCACCAATCAGGTGGCCTCCTGCCTAACGTGTGATGGCATGACTGGGTCTGCTCCCACCTGCAGGATGTTTGCCATCTGCAGAAAACCCTTAAAGTGGCAGGCACTATCTGTGCTCTGCCACATGGGTGACTGGTGCCTCCCAAGTTTGGGAAGGCACCAGATTGCCGACGGGGCGGGGTCCCCCAGCAGCACCCCCTGTGGATTGCCAGTGCTCTGTCACATGTACTTTCTCACTCCCTCAGCCATTTCATGTTTGCCAACCCAAAAAGCGATTAATAAATTCTGTAGTCTACAACCCCAGATCCATCAGTTCCATGATCTATCTCTACACATCCATTTGTTCTGTTTTCTACACCTCCAGATCCATTATTTCCATATTTTGCCTCTATATAGTCATTGGGCTTATATTTTACACCCCATCAATTGATCAATTTCAAACTCTGTACCCTAAATTAATTTCTTCTAGACATCCCCACACCCACATCCATACTCCAGCCTCATTCCTATTGCATTTTGGAATCTCTATGCTCCCATATCTCCAGAAGTTCACAAAGGCTCCTTCAGGTACCACATGCTCTGACCTTGTAGCTTCTCTTTACAGCACAACAGGAGTGGCAGATAGGTTGCCCTGTGATTTCTACCAGGTGGAGTAAAGGTTGTCAGAGCACCCTGTGGTGTCAGGGTGGCAAACTTTGAACACTGGGCTGGTTTTTTAGCATACAAATATTTTCCCTTTGGTCCTTCATAGATTTCATAGACATTAGGGCTGGAAGGGACCTCGGAAGATCATCGAGTCCAGCCCCCCGCCCAAAGGGCAGGAAGTCAGCTGGGGTCATAGGATCCCAAATGTAGATTGAAGTAGATCCATCTTTCCTGCTTGTGTGAGGAGCAGATCTTTTCAGATAGATGCGATGAAACAACTTGGAAAACAAGCCTCTCATGGCTGATGAGCAGGGATCCTGGTTTTCCCTGATAAAAAAAATCACAAATTCTCTGATAAAACCCCCAAAATCCATGAATAAAATAAAAGGACCCTCACTCCCCCCTAGCCCCCCCACCCCAGGCCCTACTCATGCCCCTCACTCCCCCACCAAGCCCCCCAGCCCTGCTGGTGGCCTTCACTCTCCCCACCACAGCCCTACTAGTGGCCCTCACTCCCCACCCCACAGGTCCCCCAGCCCTGCTGGTGGCCCTCAGTTCCCCCCCGCCACAGCTCCCTGCCCTCCCCAGCCCCGTGGGAAGGATCCCCCAACTGCCAGAGCTACAGGGCCAGGGACACAAGTCAATAGCCTTCTCCCC
>NW_017729023.1:5861857-5874607 GCF_001723915.1 Gavialis gangeticus | reverse complement strand
GCTCCCACCCCTGCTGTTGCCTTGGGGCGGGGCGGGGGCGGGGTTGGGGCTGGCTCCCTGCCACTGTGTGCCCTCCCAGGGGCCAGAGGGGACCCATACCCAGCAGATCTGTGTGCAGGGCAGATGTGGGCCCGGGCTGCCCACTGCAGGCTTGGGATCCCTCCTTGCTGTTCTCCCCTGGGGCCTCAGCAGTCCAGTGGATGTGGCACAGTGATGCAAAGAACAGCAGGGCTGTGCAGGCAAGCTTGTTACCACTGCGAACTCTGCACTGCCCTGGTGATGCATCACATGCCTGCATGGCAGCAATGAGGGGCACAACCCCATGCCACTGCCCCCAGAGCAGCCACATGGGCAGGGGATGCCTCATTTGGGCAGCATGGAGCTCACAGTGGCAAGCAGCTTCCCCATGTGGCTCTGCTGTGCCCTGCAGCATTGGGTTGTACCTGCTGGACTGTGGAGGCCCTGGGGGGTAGGCAGTAAGTTGGGGAGCCTGAGTCTGCAGTGGGTAGCCCATGCCTACCCCTGGCACATATTTGGGGGCATGGGTCTCCCCTGTCCCCCAGGAATGTGTGCAGCAGTGGGGAGCCAGCCCCACCCCCAGATGAGCCACCCGCAGCCCTGTCCCACCCCCTGCCAGGAACATGCAGCCATGCATTGCAGCACTAGGCCCCAAGCCCCATGTACTGCCCAGCTGGGTAGCAGCCACCAGCCCCAGCCCCAGCTCTGGTCCCAGCCCCATCCCTGCCCAACTCCCTACTTCCCTCCCTATGGGGGCCTCAATCATCTCCTGCCCCCAGTTATGTGTGGGAGCTGCTCTCTAGGCTGCCTGGTGGCTGTGTGCATATACATGCACATGGTGTCCCCTGCCTGATGACCCTTCTTCCACTCCCTCCCAGCCCCTTGCAGGCTGGAACTCTGCCAGGCTCCCGAGAGCATTTTGCAAAACTGCAAAATGTGGGTTTTTCCATTAAAATGAGAAATATGCATTTTCCTTCGGTAAAGAAAAATCTGTGTTTTTCTCTGTTTTTCTGTGGGAAATGGAAAATCCAGATCCCTGTAAGGAGGACTATGCAATATCTTGGGAAAGCTCTTCAGGTTGCAGGCTGGATCTGAACAGGCACTTACTAGCAGGAAGAGAAGCAGTCAACATTAGCAAGTGGCTTGGTCTACTTCTGTGTCCCCCAGGTAAAGGTTAAAGGGCAATTCTAACTCCCTTGTTTGAATATGTAACCTGAATCATAGCCCTAGGAAGCTTGTGTCTTCTAACTCAGGGCTAAGGCCCAGTAAAAGGAAGGGGAGCTTACAATATTTCTGCCCTGCTATTCTTTTTCTTGTATAGCAAGAACTTCATCAACCCAGGGCTGTAACTCAGGCCTCTTTCACAATTCTTGCCAATTTCTATATTCTGAAGGACAAAGTAATATTAATAGGCTTTTGTAAATGTTATAAAGCACTGGCACTTATTAACCCATCTTTGGGTGATCCATTTGATCAGTTTGATTTGACAGTTTGATTACAACTGCTTGAGGCTATTCTGTAATTATGACAAAGCTGGGTGACTGCAATAAGCCAGCATGTCCCAGAAACTGGGCACTGAAGATTTTGTTTTCAGTTTCTGATAATGAAAATCTAACTGGGTCTGATACCTGAAGCGAAGAACGTAAAAACTGCCAGATCAGTTCAGATCAGGGTTCTGTGTAATCCAATATCCTCTTTCCAGCTATGCCCAGCTCGTTTAGGTATATGAGATATCCTTCCCACAGGGTGCATGGTTGGTTTATGTCCTGAAGCACATGGAATTACATCCTTTCAACACTATGGCTTAGTTTTCAAATATCTACAGTTCTAATCTGAGATACTCTTGTTATCCATGTGAACATCTTGTTCCAATTACAGCTATTCTTGTTATCTATGTAAATGTCCTATTCAAACTCAATAGATTTGTGTTAACTTGTTGGAAATTCCCAACTTGTCTTCTCCATGCTATTCACTATTCAGTATACTTTTATCAGCTGTTCTATTATTCCTCTCCTGTCAAAGGTAGACATACCTTGCACAGAAGTTCTTCCATGTTCTTAATCATTGCCAGTAATTTTTGGAAATGGGATAATGATTAAGGGTCTACTTAAACCGTGAAACCACAATTTTTGCGGAAACTGCAAAAAATAGTGCTTTCCACAACTGCCAGGAAATATTACGTTGTCTGCAATTTCCTGCTTCAAAAAGTATATTATTCATATAATACTCTGTTTTAGAATGCCCTAGTGCTTACCACAATACAAAGACAATGCAACAATCACTGAAGCCATAGATCGCATGATTAAGAGTTACTGTCTAATAATGATGTATAGTAAGTGAAGGAGCTAGTCAGTGAAGTGAAAAAGGTTTCTATTAAGGTTATCATTAATTAGTATTCCTAAATGGTGTAGAATGCTCCATTATAATAAATTATGATGTTACAATTCATATTGTATATAAATTTATATTTATAATATATTTAGATTTAAATGTAATATTTAGATTTATAATAATATGGTAAAATATATGATATAATTTACTTCTCACGGAATTTTCTATCAAATTATACAGTATATACCTTTCTGGGAAATCAGTGGCAAATGGCAGAGCCACCAGGAAATGCCTGTGAAATTGGCTCTTCATGCTGCAACCAAGCAGTGAAAATTGCTTAGTCTTGTCACAAATTACATACACCCCTAGTAATGATTTTGAAGTTTACTGGAAATTATATTATCTCTTCCCCGTTTTTGGACACTAACAGAGAGATTGTGATTAGTTCTCACAAGTGGTGGTGGGAAGCAGCAGTAAAGCACTCCACTTTACCTGCAAAAACGGTTGATTATAATCTGTCTCCATTCCCCTTCCTAAAGGGTTCAGCATAGAGACAGGTTTGGGTCTCTGTTCCCCTTCTCCACACAGGCAGCCAGGCCAGCATTGTGTGAGGAAAAGTCTGCACCAATTAAAGGCAGTGGCTCCTACGCTATCATGCCTCACAGTCAAGCTGACTCTTTTTGACATAATCAGAAGTAGGAAGCATGGAAGTGCATTCATGGAAGTTTCTCTGGGACTGAATAGACCAATATCAGGGAGTGAAATCCTAAGTCACCAATATCACAGGGAGCTTACGTGTGGCTTCAGTATTTCAGCACCTCCATCTATTCAGTTCCCAATGAATTGCTTCATTACCAAATAGTACAAGGACAAACTTAAACACTGAAACAATTGTAAAGTTTGTTTGGCCTTCCAGTTTTTTTCACTGTGCTATATCCTTCAGTTCTTCCATCTTGTAGCAGAGCACTGGGATAAGCCTGCTCCTTTAAGGGGGCAACCAGGCTGAGAAGCTGCTTGCAGGTGGCCACGGTGAGGACTCAGGTTGCTGGTCGGGCTGGAATGTTACAAGCCCTGAGCCTGAGCCTGAGCCAGCTGGGCAGTCCAGTCATGAAATGAGGAGCTCCTAGCACAGGGTTTCCATGGAGACTGGCCCCAGCAGCCAGGATCTTGCAGCAGGATCTCGTGGCGGCCCCAGCAGATGGAGTCTTGTGGCAGTGACAGTATGGTCCAGAGCTGGGGCAGAACAGCAGAGCTGTGTTCTACTGCCAGCATGCCCTTGGCAGGATCATGCACTCTGTCCTGGCTCCAGACCACACTATCACTGCTGCAAGATCCCTGCCCCAGGCCTGGAGCAGCTCTCCACCCAGTCATGTGCCCTGCCAGCACTGCTGGGGCCAGTCTCCAAGGAAACCGGTGCTGGGGTCTCCATGGAAACCACTGCAGTGATGTGGGCAGAGGTGATGCCTGCAGGGGCTGTTGGGAAATGGAGTCCAGCCACTGGCTGGATCCACTACTTTTCCTACCCCTGCCTTAGTAGCACAGCTCCTGAATACTGGAAGAAAGCCACTCTGCAATGCAGAGAGAAAAGGAAGTACCTGCAGCAGAGAGGGCTTGGTTATACGGGCAGGTGGCCCTGGTTTATGTTAAGCATAGAGAAGGCTTGAGTGCCTGCCAGAGGGCAGGTGTTTATTATTAGGTTGTACTAGCAGTTTAGCCTGGAGCCCTGCAAGAGCAGGCAAGGCTTACTTAGAGGGCCGGTAGCCCAGGAGAGGCTGAGAGCAGGGCCCAGAAGTTGGGCCTAAAGAGTAGGGATCTGGGGATCCATGAACCCCAGGCCCAGAAAGGGCTGGGAGTGTGATCAGAGGGTCCAGGGACACAAGAAACGCTGAGAGGGTGAGACCCAAGAAGGTCCAAAGATAGGGAGAATACTTGAGTATGGGACCTGGAGGTTTAAGAGCCAGGGATTGACTGAAAATCAGACCAGAGGGTCCATGGGATCAGGGACAGGTCAAGAGCCAAACTGGGGGAGCCAGGCCCAGAGAGAGGGGCTGTGAGCTGGACCAGAGGGCCTGAAAGCTTAAAGGAAAGGCTGAGTGAGGGGCCAAGGGGGTCTGAGGGCCCAAGGGGGACCAAGTGTAAATATAACATCTTTGGGTAACAGGAGGCTTGAGGCATGATGTAAGGCTCACTAAGACCTGTTGGCGGCCTCCCTTACTCAACTTTCAAAAGGACAAGGCGTGGCAGGTAAGCAAACTAGGGAGGGCAATATTAGAGATGGAGCTTGGCGACAGCTATATGGCCACCAGGCCCTCACAGCCACCCCTGTAGTCATAAGCCTCCTCGTGTACCCATAATTGTGCTAAAGAGTAAAGATGTATCGCAATACTTGACATCAAATCTAAGGTGAAAGTGCATTTTACAGCCAGATGTGACCTACCTGCTCATTGTGAATGCAGTAAGGATATCATACACACATTTGTACAACTCTTCAACTCTTAAGAATCCCTGCTAACAAGAGACTGTTCAACTAGAAGTAACTGGTTGAAAGAACAAAAAAGTACAAGCCTAAAGTCAGACTCTCAGGATAACACTTTTTAAAAACCCCTTGAAGGCAATTCCCATTGAAAAGCAGTGCAACTTAGGCTCATAAATCACTTAATGGAAATCTTTTGAAAATGTTACCTTCTGTCTTTTGTGGAACCTGCTGGGGACTCAACAATTAAGTCACTTAGAAGCATAAATATAGGCTTAAAGCACCTAACTTTAGGCCCCCAGCCTTAAAAATCTTGGCCGGCATCAATTTTAGTATATTTGGGAGGCAACTGGATCAAATAATGATACGCTACTCTCAGATCCATACTAAAGATCAACAGAATGCAACTTGCTTTATACAGTGAAAGAGAGTCCAGAAAGTTCTGGATTATAGTAAGTTTTTCTGATGTATTTTAGATTCACCAAAAAAAATCCCCAAAATATGTGTCTGTATTCCAAATTTATGCTGACATAACCCCAAAGTGGTCTGGACATAAGTAGAAACAAAAAAAATAGATTTTTGAAATGACACATCTGGTATCATTTTTTACTTTTTAAAAAATAAGTTGAAAAATGGAGAAAAATGTTAAAAATAGATGTAAATCAAAATTGATCTAGGTGACCGAAGAATCCTTTATGGCATTAAAATCTATTAATATTTACAACAGACAGCATACTTTGTCTTCATTCTCAATTTAATCCACTGTGTGTTGTATGCAGCTGAGCAGAGACATACTGCACACATTGCATATTAACCCTAATTTTATACCAGGCCAGTTCCCAGCATAGTTTAGACCAGGGGCGGGCAATTATTTCAGGTGGAGGGCCACTTAAGTTTTGGTGAACTGTCGGGGCCACATAGGTAGCCCTGCCCCTTGACAGTTGTCTCACCCCCTAGTCGCCACATTGGGACCAGAAGTCCTGCCCGATAACTCCTGACCTTTGCCACTGGAAGTCCCTCCCCTTGTTGCCCCCCCTGCAAAATACTCCTGGGGGGGGGAGGGGGTTGCCATCTTAGAACCAGAAAAAAACCAAATCGTACGTTAGAAGTCAAACATCTATTATAATAAATTTTAATTTTATTACAAAAATATTTGTCATGACTTGTGTAAAGAAATAAAAACAAACCCCTCTGAGTTTTCAGGGAAGGAAGAATCACTGACACAGCTGGAACCAATGATGGGGAGCAAAAGGGGGACAGCTCGGTTTATGAGCAGCTGCTAGATCAAGCTCAGCCTGGCCAGGAGCAGTACAGGGGTCTGCAGGTTGGCTATCAGTGCTGAGGGAGAGAAAGACATGGACACCTGCTGGGCAGCTCTGAAGGGAGTGGAACTAAGAAAGCTAAGTCCCAGGAGCCTGGAGGGCCTCCAATAGTTTAAGGAAGAACTGTGAAGGCTGGGGTAGTGGGGAAGGCAGGAAACACCACTAGGAAGATACGTCAGAGCAATTGGCTGTCAGAATTACTGGCAGCACCCCATGCTGTTTTGTTTAGTTTTTTTTCTTTTATTGCTTTAAAGCCCCAGAAGCACAGGTGAAAGGGGGGCTGGGGACTCGCTAGTGGTGAATGATAGCTGGCAAGAGAGTTGAGCTTCGGGTTTGCTAGAAGTGTAGTTGTGGAGGGAGGGAGGACTAACCCGATGCACTGGGGAAAGCAGCAGGTGCCGCTAAGGTCCTCTCTGAACAAACACAGAACTGCCCAAGCTGCAGGCAGTAGGGGGCATGGAGGGCCCACCTGTTTTCTTTTTATTCCAACTAACTTCACAAGGGTCAGGCAGTTGAATAAGACCAGCAACCACAGGACTGAGTCACTTCCTGATTGGCAGGCTCAGCATGCAGGAGCAAGGACTCTACGTGACAGGACTTACCTATGTCCTACTCCATCTTTAAGTTATACACCACTTTTATTTGCAAATTGGACTGAAGACTACTGCCCATAGAGAACAAGGGCATAATAGACGTGTTACTGACAGGGTGGCACTAGGATGAGGTGTAGGGGAGGTTGGAGCTCCAAAGAAGAACTGGACTCACTTCTCTGTTAATAATATATAGCCAAAGTAAACTATCTCCCAACAATAACTATTTTGACATCAAGATGTGGCAGGCAAGAATCAGGAAACCATGGCTGTGTGTAAAGATGGTAAGCTCATGTCCGTATGGCACAGCCCCATTGGGTACAGGGCCAGAGGGCCCCATGACCCTATCCTATACTGTGCTGACAACTTGTGACTGTTTACTGTATATAGAAGGGATTGCATAATAACACAAAAATAGTGTCACTCTTTTAGAGGGTATGGCTGTGTAGGGGGGCATAGGGTATGTTGGGGTGTATTTATATGTTGGTGAGGGGTGTGGAGGAAGGATGTGGGTGTGTGGGAGGTGTAAGGACCCTCCACATACTGCCCCCTGGTGCACAGCCCCAGCTGCTGGAAGCAGCAGCAGGCATGGAGGCCACGACACTCTTGCCCAGTGCAGGCACGGCTCCAGCCAGCGCTGCACTGGAGGAGGGAGTGGAGCCTGGCCTATTGCCAGTGCTATGCACTGTGCTGGGGGCAAGGAGCCCACCCCGATGCATCCTGCCTGGCCACTTCTAGCAGAGTTTTGGAGAGTGACAGGGATGGTATTCTGCAACACCTCCTACCAGTGATGTGGAGTCTGCTGCTGAAGACCCTTCACCACCCTCTCTTCACACCAACTAAACATTCATCACCACCCTGTGGTTCTGTGTACTGTCTGCTGTTGGTGAGTACCACAGTTGCCTTGTAAAAGTGGTAGAAATAGGCCTGGGGGTCAGTACAGTCAAGGTCTTGGAACATATCCCCATTTATTACATTGTAAAGTGGGTTCTCTTTATGCAAATTTGAGTTAAGCACCGTTTTCAAGGATGTACAGCATAAAGTGAGGAAAACCTGTATTCAGAGGGAGAAAAACAGTACAATAATCTCAGCCAATCCCAGATGTTACTTTGCTCAACAGAAAAGATGGCCACTCAGTTCCTGAAGCAAAAGGTGCATTGTTGGCTGGGACGGTCCAGACAGGTGTTGAAGGCTGGATTTGTGATGAGAATGATGACGACAACACACTTAAATTTCTTGGTGTCCCCTTTTATACCTGTCTTTAACTTTACTTCTTTGATGTTTGGATTGGTCTCTTTGCAGTCAACATATTGTCCATATTTTATCCTATCAGCATATTCCTTTGTTTAACAGACCCATCATGAGCACATCTCTTAATTTGACATTTTTTTGGTGTCTTACTTTGGGCATTGTCCACTGGTCTCCCTTATCACTCTTCATTAACATATCCAATCATCTCATTCCTCTGATTCAGCCGGTTAATGTGCCAAGTTGAGTTAATCTGAGCTAGTAACAAAACTAGTACTGTGTTGCATGAAGAAGACTTCTCACAGTGATAGAAAAGGAAAGAAACATGCAAGCAAACTCAAAGCCATAAGCTGCTTGCAAGAGACAAGGCCAGCAGATATTGCAAACAGCAGCAAAATGAAAAGTTCAGATAATAATGAAGCTATATAGAACTTAAGCAATAATTAAATAAGGCTGAATATAAAAGAAGACTGTAAACAATACTGTAATTAACCACTATATACAGGTACAACTTTAAAGCATAAAATACGACAAGCTACCTTAACACTAGCAGGTCGCTACTTATTCACTGGGCCAATGACATCAGCTTTAGCCCTTGCAGCCCATCAGGTCCCAGAGCCTTGAAGAGCTCTATCTGGGCTTTAACTCTTTTTTAGGCATAGAGTGCCTCCTAGGCACCCACTAGATCATAAACTCCAGAGGAAAACAATTAAGACAAATTTCTCAGTTCAGCAGAGCTCCTCTCTCTAGCACAGGGGTAGGCAATTATTGTGGTTGGGGGGATGCTTAATGAGTTTTGGTGAGCTGTCAAGGGCCACAAGGGTAGCCCAGCTCTTGAGAGGTGCTCCGCCCCCTGGTTGCAGTCTTGGGACCAGAAGTCCCACCCCTAACCCCTTCTTTTGCCACTGGAAGTCCCTTCCCTTGCCCCTGGAAGTACTCCTTTTGGAAGTGGGGGAGGGTTGCCATCTGAAGCAGAAAAAAAAATGAAATCATATACTAAAAGTCAAACACCTCCTATAACATATTTTAATTTTATTACAAAAATATTTTTGTCATGATTTGTGTTTGTGTAGTATATATAGAGATGACTGCACAATAGGTCAAAAATAGTCTTTTTCTTGTATTTTATGTGTGGGGGAGTGTGTGGGGTGTGGTTGGGGGTGGGGGTGGATGTGGAGTATGCACACGTACGCACTTGTGTGGGGTTTGTGTGAAGGTGGGGCTGTGTGTGTGTGGGTGTGTCAGGTATGTTGCGGGGTGTGGGCATGGGGGGTTGTGGGGGAATGATGTGGTTGTGTGGGATTCGTGGGGTGAGAGAGAGGGTGGGGGGCTGTGAGGCCCTCCTACATACTCCCTGCCCCCCAGTGCTCAGCCCCTACCACTGGCGGCAGCAGCAGCAGACAGCAGTGTCTCAGGATGCTTGTGGCCTATGCAGGTGCTGCCACTCAGTGGCGTGCAGCTCCAACCAGAGCTGCATGTGGTGGCAAGGAGCTCAGCTTTCATGGCCTGCCTCTATTGTGTGGGGCTCTCCCAGGTGCACATGGAGCTCCTAGCATTTGTGTACCACCAAGGAAAGCCCCTTGTCATGGAGCCGGTTGCCTTGCCTGCTCCCTGCCACCATGGAAGCAGGTAGCAGGGCTCCCTGTCACTTCTGGCCAGGTCCCAGCAGCTGTATATGGTGGGAGAGGCACCTGGCTTCACTGCACAAGGCTTCCCCCAGTGGTGTGCATGTGCTGGGAGCTGTATGTGTGCCGTGGGTAGCCCTCTGCAACAGAGGCGGACCAAGCAGACTGTGCTCCTTGTCACCATGTGCAGCTCAGGATGGAGCACATGCCACTGGGTGGCAGCACTTGCCTGGACCACGAGCATCCCAAGGACCTGCCACCTGCTGCTGCTGCCACCACTGATAGTGAGGGCTGTGCTCCATGAGGGGGGGGAAGTGTATAGGAGGTCCCCTCAGCCCCCCCACCCTCCCTCACACCCACACCCTGCCCACCTGAGCTCTGCACTCCCACTGCCCCCCCAGGTGCAGGCTCCAGCTCCTGCCAGGTTCAGTCCCATGCTCCCTGCCTCCAGGCAGCTGCACGTCTCCCCTGCCCCCACCACTCCCCTACCTGCTTCCCAGAGTGAGTGCTGCAGCAGGGACAGGAGGAGGAGCTGCTGGAAACCAGGGAAGCCGAGCAGATCTCTTGGCAGCTGCATCAGTGGCAGCAGCAGCCCTGCTTGGAAGTTGTGTGCTGGCTGTGCCGGGCCCTTCAGTGCACCAGGGTTGTAGTGAGGCATGGGGGCTGAGCAGGGTACAATTGGTGGGCACTTGTGGGCCAGATGGAATTGCCTGATGCTCCGGATCTGGCCTGCAGGCTGTATTTTTCCTGCCTCTGCCAGAGCAGGATCAGGGTCAGTCTGAGCCTCTAGTCCCAGGCTCAGGCTTATATGGCCCTTTCTTCAATACCTTCCAGTCATCCAACCTGACTCTTGAGCAGGAGTGCTCAGGCACTGCTACTTATCTCAAACAGCAATCTTCCATTCCCCTGTCTGCATGCTGAGCCCGATGGCCCTTTTTCCTGGGGTGTCTGCCCCCTGCTGTTCTTTTTAGCTAGGGTCTGTGCAGGCTGCAATTACTCTGCTGACTCTCCTGCAGTGCTGGGGTTGCTCATTTACCTAATCATGAGCAGTCTGAATCATGCAGTTTATTTCCCTGTAAGCTGCACTTCCCCACTATGCTTCCTGCCCCCACATTTACTTCCTTCCCTTAACAGGGATAGTTGTTTCCTGCAACATTTGCTGAAGAGTTGCCCACCGCTTTTTTGCTTTGTGTGTATCTTTTCCACATCAGACTCAGTCAAATGTGGATCTGGGTACCCAGTCCAGTTAGCAAAAGTGATACAGGGTAGAGTGTACAATATAGAGCTGAAAGTGTACTGAGAAACTTTCAAAGTAATACTGCCATAAAGATTGTTTGGATTGTCTGAATAACTTTTATGTCTATTTCCTCCTCTTCAATAAAAAGAAAAGGTTTCCAAAAATTGTTTCACTCTGTTCTTTTTCTCCCAGTGAGATTCATGAAGCTGACAGGGGAAATAAATACCAGACAACAGTATTACCAAATACTCTGTTGAGTAAAAATGCCTGGAAAAACAAAATAAAAATTTGGATGTTGCTACTGTGCTGCCTTACCAACTCTGAAATTACTTCTAGAACTAGTTTAGTCTTTAAATACTGATACAAATTTAGCCTGAATGATGTTAGCAAAAATAGAATGTAATCATGGAAATTATTTCAAAGGTGCTGAAAGCCAGATTTGTCTTATGTTCTTTGACCTGCTTCTCTGAAGGTACTGAGGTTTTTTTCCACTAGCTTCAATGAAACTAGGATTTCGCCTTATGTCTCTAGTTACAAACAATGATTTGTATTTTGTGAAGAGCAGACATAACTGGTATAAGCATTTGGAGGTTCTTTGATTGATAGAACCAATGGAAACAACTTTAAAAAGAAAGGTAATGAGAATTCAGAAAATGCTCTCTTATTATTATACAATTAAATTTCAGTGTCAGCTGCTTCCACAGACATATCCAGCATCAAGTAAACATCACACGCACAACTCAGTATATGCACAGTAGGTACAAACTATCAATTAACTGTGATCAGAGTCTATTTTCACCCATCAATAGATCCTCTGTCCCAAGAACCACTTTCATTCTGGAAAACAAGCCAGACCCCTGCTAGCCCACTCTGTCTTCCCAGCAGGTGAGTTTAGCTGAAGCTTTCATTTAGATTGCAGCTTAGGAAAAACAGGCTGGGAAGGCAATGGGAAGAAACCCACCATTTGGGCCACAGGAGGGAAGAAGGTACAGGCCATTGTTGATACGGGTTGTGCCCAGGCACTGATTCAGGTGGATTTAGCCTCTTCCAGCCAGGCCCTAGACACACCCTCAGTCCGAATGGTTTGCATGCACAGACAACCCTTCACATATCCCCACAGAAAGTATTGGGTAAAAGTACTTACCGTGGCAAGAGAGATGCCCAGGCCTAGCTGAAGACCTGCTTTACCCAATGGTGTTGGACCAGGGCTGGACCAAAATATACTACGTTCTTGAAGTCATGAAAGCTCAAGCCAAGGCCAACCTAGGTCTTGTGGGGGAAGAATTGGACACTGACTACTTAGATGGATTTGACATAGAAAGCCTGGCTAGTGCTGGGTTTCCCTCCCCAGAGAAAGGGTCCCAAGTGTCACGGTGGAACCCGAACGAACAGGCTGGGTCTAGCGGCGGTGGAGTTCTGAGTGACACGGAAGCTGGATGTTCCTTAATTGAACAGGTTTATTAACTTACGCTTGGTAGAGCGCAGGTACGGAGTCTTCAGTTACAGTTAATAACGCACAACAGGGGGAACCTGTTGTCCCACGGGGTTCGCCGACAGGCCCTTGCTTTCTACTCCCGGTGCCGGAGCCTGGGAATAGGTGCGGCTGCCTGTCAGGTAAGTCCCAGGGATGGTCAACAGTTTATAAAGGAAGACAAATAACAAACAGAACTGTAACGCGTCGGTGTCGCCAGTCCACAGAACAGTTGGGTAGCCGAGATGATTGCCGAAGTCAGGAGCCAGGTAAGTCACGCCGAGGTTGAAGTCAAAGTCCGTAGGGGTGATCCGGAATCGTGGTCGAAGATGGTTGGAAGCCGAAGATCAATACAGTTAACGATACAGAATGCCAGGCGGGGAGAGAGGCCAATAGGCCCAAGGGCCTAACTGAAGGACAGTCCCTGAAGGAGTC
>NW_017729023.1:5842746-5856857 GCF_001723915.1 Gavialis gangeticus | reverse complement strand
TCCCCCCTGTGGGAGGGGGCTCACTAGGCTTTTATCAGAATTTAGGTAGCCAATCAGAATGTAAACTCCACAGAACTTTCTAGTCTGATTATATAACATAATTGGGCATGCGCACTGTTATCCTCCCTCACACTGGGCATGCGTCTGACAGGGAAACTAGGTCACCCTTGAGTGACAGGCCCATAGGTCATGCAAAGGCCACATGCAGGGCCTGTTACTATGACGCTTACAAGATAGCCTCTGCACTGGCAGCACTCACAGAGCAAATTTCCAAGACAGCTAGCAGCACCCACTTCCAGGATGCCCAAGCCAGAGAAGATGCATTCCAAGTGAGATGACCAGGTAATCTGCCCCGAACAGTGTGTGACTCTACCCCAGTACAACCTTAGAAAGGGCCTGCTTTATAGGATTAAACAAGGCAAGCAAGAAAGATAAATGGTACCACAACTCTTGAATTCCCCACCCCTTCAGGGCTCCCCTTGTTGAAGCTGGTGCATGAGAACCCTTTAGGGTGGCACCTGGGTCAGGCAAAAATGAAAGCCAGGTTGGCCCAGTGGTGTTTTTGGCTCCACCTATATAACCAGGTAGAAAACTTTTGCCAGGCCTGCCCCAACAGCCAGTGTGTCAGTCTCAGGAAACTCCCACAAGACCTGCTACAATCTATGCCAGTGGTGGCTGACCACTTTCATGGATTGCATTAAGGCATAGCTGGACCTCTACCTAAGCTTTCAGCGGGCCAACAATTCATACTGGTCCTAAATGATTATGTCACATGGTTCCCTGACCCTATCTCACTACACACTGTTATGGGGCCTTGCATTGTGGAGGAGCAACTTAAGTGGGTATCGAGAGTCGGCATCCCTAAAGAAATAATTACAGACCGGGATCGAGCTTCATGTTACACATCATGCATAACCTTTGCACAGCGCTTAAGATATGGCACCTGTGCACGAGACTATGTACCACCCCCAAACGAATGGGTTAGTGGAACGGTTCAACGGCACTCTTAAAAACAGACTACACTGATGTGCTCAAGAGGAGCCCCGTAAATGGGGCATACTAGTATCCCGCTGCTGTTTGCCATGAGGGAAGCTCCTCAGTCCTGTCTTGGATTTGCCCCATTTGAATTATTATACGGACACCAATCCCAAAGTTGATTAGATATGGTATGGGAAGGGTAAGAAAGAGAAAACTCTACAGGGCCTCAGCCCACTGAACATGTGCGCAAAGTCAGGCACAGGTTACAGATAGCTGGAGAAGTGGCTCAAGACCATTTCCAGCAGGCCCAAGATAAGCAAAAGGCTCATTATGACAAGGGAACGCAGGTGCAGGAGTTGCAAGCGGGGCAGAAAGTATTAGTGCTTCTCCTCAGTGCTACAAAGCAAATTCTTCACCTGCTGGCAGGGGTGTTTCAAGGTAATTAGAAGAGTTGGGCTTGTTAATTATGAAGTGCTCTGGTTGGGACACAAAAAGGAAAGGCAAATTTATTGTATCAATTTGCTGAAGCTGTGCCAGGAATCAGAGGGCTTATTGGCAACTCCTTCACTGGAAGGGGAGGAGTTAAACTGGGATCCAATCAAAGAAAGGGAAAAACAAAAGGGCACCAAGCAGGTCCTCTTAGGGATTCAGCTGACAGATGGAGAAAAGGACCAGTTGGGGCAACTGGTGAAAGATTTCCAAGATGTGTTTAATCCAAACCCAGACTGTGGCAAAGGTATAAGTGACAGCATCATCACCCTTGAAAGACATTATGAAGGGAAAAGGTAACAGCCCAGTGAAATGGGAAGAGCTGAACTTGGAGGCCTTTCAGAAAACCAAAAGGGCCTTGTGCCATGATGTGGTCCTGAAAACCCCCGACTTCATGCGTCTTTTCATTCTCCAAACCAACGCCTCCAATAAGGCCATGGGAGCCATGCTTTCACAGGAGACTGATGGAATAGACAGCCCAATAGCCTATGCCAGCTCAAAATTAAATCTTCATTTGCAAAGGTATGTGACAATAGCAAGGGTGTGTTTAGCCATCAAATGTGGGATGGAGTATTTCAGATACTACCTGCTGGGCCAGGAATTTATTTTAATAACTGACCACACCCCCCTAAAATGGTTAAAATGGTTAAAAACCACACAGACTGATAACGCCCGGATAACACGCTGGGCATTAGCCCTACAGCTGTTTCATTTTAACAATGAATATAAACCAGGCTGAGCCAATGTTGCAGCCAGCTTCTTGTCTGTCCAGAGGAGGATCATCTGGAGGAGAACAACTCACAATTGGATGAATCCAAAATCACAGGGATGATAAGTAGGGAGCTGAAGAAAAAGGCACCTAGCAGTGTCTTGAGGGGGAGGATGTGTGAAGGAAAAAGAATAAGACTGATTACACTCGTTGCAGGCAGAGACACACATGCTGTGTGGTGGCCAGCAATGCCAAAAGAGTAGAGGACACCACGAGAGCCATGTTTCCAGAGCAGCTGCTCAGTCTGGCAAGAGGAACCCCACAGCTGCGCAGGCTCTTCAGGTCAGCTGGAAGGCCATCTGGGAGACAGAGAGAGGAGCTGGGGGAAAGAGGGGTGAGTCCTGAGCCCTGGGATGCTGGAGAAGAGGCTCAGGAGTACGGGGAGCTGGCTGCCTGCTGGTGTGAAAGCTCTGGTGAGCCAGAAGATGCTGGCAGCAGAGACACTGCAAGAAAAGGGGTGGGAAGCCTCTCCAGGAAACAAGCCAGCCATGGGAGAAGCAGCTGCGCTCAAGATAAAGTTCTGTTATTTATTTTTCTTTCTTTTCCCCTGTTCTTTCTTGGGAGCCTGAGTGGAGGTCAACTAGGAAGATAGTCAGTAAGGCTGGGCTTGTCCCCAGGACAGAATAAAAAGGAAAAAATAAAATCAGCTGTGGGCCGAGAAAAATACAGTGGTGCCGGCAGGACACATTGCCCAAATACATGGGCGCTGATAACCTGGCAAGGACCAGAAAGGGCTCTTGCTAGACAGCACAGATCTGGCTAGGGAGAAGCCAGTTAGGTGCTGAATGCCATCAGGGCTAGAAGGAGAAAAAACCCAGATGGGGTTCTTTTTTTTTTTTTTTTTAATACACTGAGGATGGGCCCCACAAGGCGGGGAGAAACTTTGGCTCAAGAAAGCAGGGGGCAGATAAATCCCACCTATAAATTGCAAGGTCCCAAAAGTTTAGCGAGACTTACCTGGGGCCGAAGTAAAAGTCCTGGATTCCTCTTTATTTTGTTTTTGACTTTTTGCAACCCTCCGTCAGGGGGACTATTCAGGCCCAGAGGTCCATTGTAACAAAAAAGATAGGCTCAAGATGATTGTGAGCCTATGAAGTAAAACAGAAAGAAAAGGGTTGCCCATCAAGATCCAAGGGTGTAATCGGTGCTGTAACATCTGGGTGGCACTTGGACAGGGTATAGGGGAGATTGGAGCCCCAGAAGAAGGCCCTATTTGGACACTCTAAAATATCACCTAAATATCA
Source organism: Gavialis gangeticus (assembly GCF_001723915.1). Taxonomy (NCBI): domain Eukaryota; kingdom Metazoa; phylum Chordata; order Crocodylia; family Gavialidae; genus Gavialis; species Gavialis gangeticus. Next base: position 5,853,377 of record NW_017729023.1, on the reverse strand, counting down.
AGATGTGGCAGGAAAGAATCGGGGATCTCCATAGCGAGTATGAGGCAAGTATACATGTGACCTACAGTCCAGTCTGGGCAGGCAAAAGGCCACCGAGCCCCGCAGCCCTACCCAGTACTGAGCTGACACTGAACAATAAAAATCCAAACACATATTTAAGTGAGATCCTTATTGAGGTTCTCTATAGTTAGGCTTGGCAGAATTTGCTTTTTATTTTTTAATAATGTTGACAGCTAAAAAAAAAAATCAATGCTTATTTTTAAGCATTTATTTCAATTTTTACTTATTTAAATTTTCAGGATTGCATGACATTGGGGTATAGGGGCAGACAATTCAGTAATGACATTATACTGTTAAAAGCTGTATAAAAATCACATGTCAAAACATAAAGAGTAAATATCCATAAATCAATAAATCATGCTTGCTTTAAATACATCTGTTCATTCACCAGGAAAAAACTGAGCAGGTAGGGACCAGGAGAGGGCACTGATACTCCCAGAGCTCTGGGAACATGGTAAGAAGCAGCAGCTGCTCCTGGCCACTGCCCTTACCTGGCCCTGCCCGGGCAGAACCCTGCTACCACAGGCTAAAGCCTCAAATACTCTTCCCCCTTCTTCTGTCTGTCTCTCTCCTTTTTTCCATGTCCAGTAACAAGGGTAAGGGTTCCCTGTTACAGTCCCCTTTTAATAAATTTTGTTTATTATTAATTGAAATATTTTCCCACCTGTCTGTGAGTGTGAAGTGAAATCACTGTTTATTAATGTTTACTGACAAAAATTGAATTCTGCCAAGCCTACATATAGTCGTACAGGATAATTTTGGTGAAGAGTAATAGGCATGGAGACCTTATAGCCAGCCTGCTTCTACCATATTGTCTTTTAATCAAAATGAGCCTGCTCATCCTTTATTCTCAGTGTAACTAAAAAGTAAGTATCCTGAACCACGTTATTTGATGCTTCACATATCTTCCTGCACAATATTGAATGAGCTTGGATGCAAAGTACATCCCATCTGACTCCGATTTCCATGGAGCTGTGTCTATTATACTTAAGTATTTTGAAACTGTTTCTAGCATATATTTCACACTTTTATAACAGCTGCATAAAAATAGGTTTATGTAAAGGACATAAGCAACACGTGGAAATGTTAATTGTTAACTGTGGAGACAACACACATCTATTGTATTCTGCAGCTTGAGATGTCATTCATATGGCCAAGCACAAAAGTTCAAGTGAAGAAAAAAATGTGCTACATCTTATTTGATTTGGGTGACAAAAACATTTCATTTATTTTTCCAAAAAGCATCAAATTAAAATACTTTAGAAATGTAGGAAATGACAAAGAATAAAGCTATTCTTGTCTGCTCTAAATACAAAACAGCAACTCTGGACTGAGTCATGGCTACTCTGAACCAGCAAAGGTTGCCAAACTGTAAGTGGCCAGTGGAGCTATCTTCAGAATAAGGATAATAAGGCTTTTCATCTGGGTAGAAAGGTTTTATATCCAGGCATAAGTAGTGTGATACAAATGTCCAAAAAGAGGTTCCCAACAAGGCAAGTTTGAAGCACTAGCATTTACAGTTTTGAAGTGTACCTTTGCCCTCTACTATATGGAATCCGGGACTTGCTCAAATATGTTACTCTCTTAGCTAAAAGCATCTGTCTTTCACTGAAAGGACTGCTGGGCTGGGATTTTCAGTCGAAGCTCTGAGATGACTTCCTGGATTTGGGTATGACTTCACTGCAATTCTTACTCAAGTTCTGCCTCTTCACACACACAAAAAAGCTCAAGCTACTTAGCCCATAAACCAAATCTCTCCCTAGGGACAAGTCAGTGGAGCTGACCCAAACTGAGGTTTCAGTAAATGAGGTCATAGAGGAAAATGATAAACTAAACTGTAGCAAATCCCCAGGACCTGATGACATTCACCCTAGGGTTCTGAAGGGACTCAGATCAGAAAATGCTAAAATCCTAACTGTAGTATGTACTATCACTAAAAACAGCCTCGGTAACAGGACTAGAAGGCTGCCAGTGTGAAACTTGTATTTTAAAAAAGCTCTAGAGGGCATGCAGGGAGCTGCAGGCCAATGAGCCTAATTTCTGTTCCTAGAAAACTGGTAGAAACAATAATAAAAAATGGAATGGTTCAGCATATGGTTGAACATGACTTGCTGGGGAAGAATCAACATGGCTTTATAAAAAGGAACTCATGCCCCACTGACCTACATGAGTTCTCTGAGGATGTCAATAAGCAGGTGGATTCAGGTGCTGCAGTTGACATAGTATATTTGGACTGCCAAAAAGCCTTTGACAAGGTCCCTCATCAGAGGCTCTTAATTAAATTAGGCAGTCATGAGATTAAAGGGAATGTCCACTTATGGATTAAAAATTGGTTTAAAAATAGAAATCCAAGAGTGAGTATAAATAGTTTTCATGATGGAAAGAAGTAAACAGCAGGGTCCCCCAGGGATCTATGTTGGGACCAGTGCTGTTTAACATATTTATAAACGATCTGGAAAAGGGGGAAGGGGGAGGGGGAGTGAGGAGGACAAATTTGGTAATGACCAAACAGTATTCAAATTGATAAAGACCAAGGCAGATTGTGAGGAACTACATAAGGATCTGGCACAATTGAGCAAATGGGCAACTAAATGTCAGATAAAATCTAGTGTAGATAAGTGAGGCACCTGGGCAAAAATAACCCAACTATACCTACACTATGATGGGCTCTATACTGGAAAGAGATGCAAATCATTGTGGAAAATCCACTGAAAACAAAAGCTCAGTACCCAGCAGCCGTCAAAAAAGGCAAACAAAGTGCTATGGATTATTAAGAAGAGAATTGTAAAAAAAATGGAAAGTATCATTATGCCCCTTTATAAATCTGTGGTTCATTCACACCTTGAGTACTGTGCCTGGTTCTAGTCCCAACATCTCATAAGGATATAGAAGAACTAGGGAAGGTCCTTAGAAAGGCAACAAGGATGACTAGAGGTGGAATGTAAGGACTTCTGTATGAGGAGAGACTAAAGAGATTAAGTTTATTCAGATTAGAAAAGAGATGCTTGAGGGGTGGCATGATAAGAGTTTACAAAATACTAAATGGCAAAGAGAAAGGAAATATAGATTTCTTATTTACTCTTTCTTACGATGTGAGAGCTACGGGTCACATCATCTCCCAGACACCTGCTCTGGATAAGGATGGGTGCAAGATGAGGGAGAAGATAACAAAAGAGACAGTCAGAGAACTTTTGTTGCATCTGAATGAATTCAAGTCAGCAGGGCTAGATGAGTTTCAGCTCAGGGTCCTGAAGAAACTGGCAGAGGAGATCTCAGATCCCTTGGCAATGATCTTCATGAAGTCATGGGAGATAGGCCAGGTACCACAGGCCTGTAAAAGGGCCAGTGTAGTGCCCTTCTTTAAAAAAGGCAAGAAGGAGGACCTGGAGAACTACAGGCCAGTTAGCTCCACCTTAAGTTACTGGAGCATATCCTAAGGAGGGCCATTTGCTAACATCTGGAGGAGAAAAGGCTGATTGCAAGTTGCCAGCATGGCTTTATGAAAAACAAATTGTTAGACAAACCTGATCTCCTCTGACAAAGTAATTACTTGGGTGGATAAAAGGAATACTGTGGATATAGTGCAGCTGGACTTCAGAAGGGCTTTTGACAAGGTCCTGCATGACCTTCTTGTAAACAAATTAGAGAAATGTGGGCTGGTTTATACTACTACAAGGTGGATAGATAACTGGCTCAATATCTGCAAGCAAAGGGTAATTATTAACAGGTCCATGTCAGAAAGGCAGAAGGTTTCGAGTGGAGCCCCACAGGAGTCTGTCCTCAGCCCTGTTTTTCTGTTAATGCTTTGGATGCTGGCACAGAAAACTTCTTGAGTAAGTCTGCAGATGACACAAAACTGGGAAGGACTATGAACAGTTGGAGGACACAAGTGCAATTCAGAAGGACCTCGACAGATTGGAAAGCTGAGCTAGAGCTAACAGGATGAAGTTTAATGAGGACAAATGCAAGGTGCTACACCTCAGGAGAAAAATAATGATGATAAAAAAATACAGGCTCCTCTACCCGAGTCTCGCCACTTGTCTCACCAGCAGAGATCCTGGTGTTCTCTGTTAAAAAATGCAAATTGTCTGGTAAGAAATCCAAATTCTCTCATTAAACTACCCAAAAGCCATGTTCTTTTGTTATTAAAATGAAATTCCACTATATATAGAGGGATCAGCTGGGCAAGGTGTTATTGATACTGTGATGGGTTAGCCAGTAATGATTTGGCCCAGGGGGAGTCGAAAGGGTAAAAGATGATTGGAGGACTTGGGATTCCCTTTCCTCACCAATCAGGCCCCAGAGACTCACCCTCCATGTCCCCTGATTGGCCCCTCAGATCACCTGGAGGGGGATAAAAGGGGCAGCGCAGCTGACTTGGCAGAGACCTGTGAGGGGCAATGAGGAAGGAGTTTCAAAGAGCTGGCAAGAGATGGGCCAGCAGGGAGGGAGCAGTTGCCCCAGAAGAGCGGAAAGGAGCAGGACCCACAGGCAGTGCAGCATGGCAGGCAGGAAGGAGAGGCTCCCTGTTGGGCTTCAGGATCCCCAGCAAGAGGCTGCAGCTAGCAGGAGAGGTTCCCCACCTGGCTCCAGCAGAAAGCTGTGCAGTGACCTAAGAGGCTCCCAGCTCCGCTTCCAGGTTCTCCAGCAAGAGGCAGGGCTGCTTGATGTGAGGCAGGGGCTTCCAGAAGGTCAAAAGCCCCAGCAGCCTGGAACAGGTTCAGCAGTGGTGGTTGTGTGGAGTTTCTGCCCCCCATGTGGGAGATCTGAGTTCAAGTTTTGGCTGGGGTGAGTGAAATGACAGGGGAGGAATATTAGTGGAGGGGAAAATTGTTTTTCCCCCTCCAGGTACCTACACCCTATGTCTCTTGTTATTTGGTGTTTTGTATTTTGTGCATTTTGTATTTTGTCAATAAGTATTGTTTATTGTGGTGTTTGTGTTTTATATTTTGTTAAACCTGTCTTTGGTTAACTAGATGAATATGTCTACGAATGTAAATGCCTAACCTTTATTGAATCTCACCCCCTCAGGGTATTGTAGTGTCCCCTATATCCCCTGGTTTATATATGTTTTGTTCCCACCATGGTTTCTCTCATTAAAAGGTGTATGTTTAAGTCCCCGTTGGTGATCTGGCGCTGCTCGATAGGAAAGGAGGGTCCCTACACATCCCACGGCGCTCATGCACCTGCTCTTACCTCTTCAATTGGAGAGTGGGTACATCTTGGAGTACCACTTGGGTTACAATATATTTACAAGTTTAAAGCAATTTGGAAGCTTACTGGTGCCTCTATCATCATAATCAAATGGATTCTAAATAACTGTACACTTTGGCATTTACTTTGATTTTTTCGTCAAAGAAAAATCAAAGCTGCCCCTACCCACTTTGCTTACCAGGATGCATGGTGCTGAGCAGCACTGATATGCCAGTGCCCTGCAACTGCCCATACCCCTCACTCTCGACCCACAGCCCCTCCCCCCCAGTCCCCTCACTCCTGACCCTCAGCCCCTGCCTGCCCCAGTAGCTACCTCCCAGCTACAGCTCTGTCCCAGCACCAGGGCATGAGTCCAGCTGCAGCTGTCCTACCTGCTGCTCTGTGGTTCTGAGCAGTGCCCGTCCTTGCTGTTCTGCTCCCTGCCCCATGCTGTTCCTGGGAAGCCTTCAACTGGGGATCAGGGGCTGCGCTGAGTCCTTTTCTCCCAGGCCGGCCTCCCCCTGCACAGTCTGCTCTAAGCCTGGCTCTGGGGCTCTAAGCCTGGCTCTGGAGGCCTCTCCTACCTGAAGCATTCCCCTACTCCCAACTCCCATCACTCTGTCACACACACCCCTGCTGTTACCTCCACCCATAGGTGGCAGAAAGCTGGGGCTAATGGGGCTTAGCCCTCACCCCCAAATGCAGGCAGCCTGGTTGCAGGCTTTGGGCAGCTGCAGCGAGGGGCAGGGGGGAGGGTGCACACACAGATGAGCAGCTGGAGCCTGCAGGTGGCCAGGAACTCAGCCTGGCCTGGGCCATCCTGCGCCCAGCAGTTAAATGTGTGGATGGTAAGGGGTGCAGGAGAGGGGAGGGAAGGGGTGTGGGAGGGGGCAGATCAAGGCCCCCATGGGGGGTGGGGAGAGTGAATACGGCCCTGGGGTAGGTCATGGTACCCCAGCAGCCACATGACCCCATGTGCCTCTCACTGCTGGGCAGGTGGAGTAGCCAGTGCTCAGGAGGCACCGGCAGCAGGGGCAGAGCCCAGCATGCAGAGGCAGCTGCCTCTGCTCCATGCACAGATTGGGGGGCACATGCCCCCTGTGCCTGCCCTGGGGGTGTGCACAGTGGTGGAGCTCCCCATGCTCCTGGACGAGCTGCTTCAGCTCAGAGCACCCTACAACACACCCTGGGCTTGGGGCTCCGTTCACACCAGCCCTGGCCCCTGTCTCTGTCCCACTCCCTCCCTCACCACAGGGGCCTTGATCTGCCCTCCCACCCTTTCCCCACAAGAGACTTACCTGCAGGGAGGGGACTTATCAGCCCCCACAATCATATTTTCTTTCTCTGCCTATGCCTCCCCCCAATCCATCACCCCCTCACATGGTTCCTGGGACCAGGAGCCCCCTCCAGGCTGGGGCTGCATGTCCCACCACTGGTGTGGGCATGGGGCAGGGCTGCAGTGTGGCAGTTACCCCTGCAGCCACAGCTCCCACCAGCAGGTCCTGTCCCATCCCATGTGGCCAGCTGGGCATACGGGGTGTGAGATTTGTGGGGGGAATGTGGGTGCGGGGTTTGTGGGTGGGTGTAGAGTTTGTGGGGGTGAGGTTTGTGGGCGTATGGGACTTGTGCCGTGGTTTGTGGCTGGGTATGTGGGTGAGGGGTTTTTTGGGGTGTGTGGAAGCACCAGGCCACTCTGGCTGTCACCCAGGGTACTGGCACTGCTTGCAGGGATTGCGCATTGGGCCGGGCTAGGTCCTGCTTCTAAGTGCCCCACATGCCGTCAGGCTGGGCTGATTCCATGGAGGCAGGACCCGGCCCGATGTGCGGCCCCTGCGAGCGGTGCCAGGACCCCAGGTGAAAGTCAGAGAGGTCGTCTTGCTCAAAGGCGCATGGCCCTGGGCTGGGCTGGGCCAGGCCGGGCAGGGCCCACACAATGTGTTACAGGTGGTGCCAGGTGCCAAGTGGCTGGGGCTCCTCTGTGCTGCACTGCACTGCATTGTGGGGGAGGTCTGCCAGGAGGGCTCTGGGTGCCCTGTGTCTGCTGCTGCTCCAGGAGGGCTGTAGACCATGTGGTGGTGGGCAGGGGACACACTCCTCCTGAGCAGCCACCACCCACACACAGTCCCCTGAACCCTCACATCCCTCTACCTCCAGTCCCACCCACCCCCAGTTTCTACTTACCTGGGGGACAGCCTGGGTCCAGGTTATGCTGCAGCCTGCACTGCTCATTTGCCCCACATGCTGAGGCAGATTGCTTGAGCACTGGGGCAAGGGGCAGCCATAGAGATGCTTTGGCTCCCACCAGAGCGTCTCTTTGGAGGAGCCCACCTCTGATTGCTTCAGGGCACACAACAGGAACGTGCCTTGCCCTGCTTTTTTTCTGTGGGTTATTTTTTATATAGAGCCTGCGCTGCAAATATGCAGTGTGGGGAACATTTTTTCCCCCCCAGCGGGCCTCTTCTGGTGTCTCAAACTGCTTTGAGATGCTGCAAGAGGCATGTGTGTGCTTATTTGGACATGTCCACAGAGGCTGGAGGATTTGGATTATATGGGAGAGAATAGGGTTCTGGGATTTCTGCAGTAAAATTTTGAATTGCCTTGGGGTGAACTGCCAAGCTAATTCTCTGGGAAGCTTTTAACTCCTTTCTGAGGGCAGCAATCTATTGATTGCATTTAGTGTGATCAGCCCCCTGCTACCATACCTGATAGCTCTGCTCTGCCATCTGCCTAATTTTCTCTTCTGCTTCCTCTGCTTTAGACTTTCAGTGATCTATCTTAGCTTTTAGCCCTTCAACCTTTCCCTCTACTTCCTTTCATTTTTTCCCTTTCCTCTTTGGCAGTGTTAATGTGGCTGAGATATTAGGCAGTATGTATTTGGGTGATAGTTTCCCAATTTTCTGCTTCCTTTCCAGAAGCTATAATTTCAGATTCTTTGTTTTCAATTTTGGTTTGTAATCAAATAAGTTCCTGATGTAAGGCACTACACACTTGGAACATCCCTCATATCAATGCTCTTTCCTTGTTTGTTTTTTGCCAACCTTGGGCTTAGCTGTCGTGGGTAGTAGCTCCCATTATGAACACAGATTTTCTCATGCCATGGGGGCAGTGAACCACTGATTTCCCAAGGACCTTTATTTAATTTTTGTTTCTGCATGAATTACTTAAGTACAGTCCTCATGACTGAGTCAACTGGTGCCATGGTAAAGCAGTCTTTATCAGCTTCCTTAGTGACTTTTTAGTTAGACCTACCCTCCTGCCACCATGGTGCTTGGATAGGGCCCCTGAGTATAGGTTGTAACCCTTTGACTCAGATTTAAATACCTGGACTGTGTTTGGGGGTGGGGAGTGACCCCACATTTCCTTACCCAAATACTAGCTCTCAACAACCAAAAACAGCCTCACACAATGTGTTCCTTTTCCAAAAACTAGCTTGCAATAACGATGAGCACACACACACAAGGCTGGATTATGACAGGGTTGGGCCCTAAACTAGGGGTTCCCAACCTTTCTATGCTGCAGCCCGGCAAACTACGGACCAGAAGCAGCCGCGGTCTGGTAAACTACGGACCAGTAGCAGCCGCAGTCCAGCAAACTGTGGACCAGAAGCAGCCGCAGTCTGGCAAACTGCAGACCACTGTGTAGAGCCCTGCGGCTGGAATTTCCAGCCGGAACACAGGTAAAGATACCTCCACCCCCTGGGTGGGGGGAGCAGGGTGGGCCCAAACCTCAACCGTGGCTGCTGCGGGCCCTGTGCAAAGAGTCACGGCTTCTCTGCCCAGCTCTGCAGGGCCACAGTTTGCTGGCCCACAGTCGCTTCCGGTCCAGCAGCTGACCTTTCAAGGCGCCTCATAATATGAGGCCCTAAGCTGCAGCTTTCTTAGTTTATGCCTAAATCTGGCAGTGCAAACATAGAAAACATCAAAATCTCAATTGTTTATGCTGTCAATCCACATTAGTGGTGAGCTCAGAGGGAATAACTAAATACTCAAAGTGCCTGTAATGAGTCTAGCAGGCAGTTTTCTATTTATCACCAGCCCTGATTTGCATGAGACTATATGCTCCTCAGAGGACAAGCTTGGTGAATATGTAGGCAGTTTTTAGTCTATCGAGCAGCTCTTGGATGAGGGGTAAGGGGTACTGATTGTGGGTGGTGACTACACAAACAGGGGCTCCCATTCTTTTTTTTGATGAATAGGATGGAGGCCCCAGTGGGTGAGATGGATTTATTTATGAATCTCTGTACTGATTTTTTTTTGTTGCAGGTGTTCCTGGAAGGTAGAAAGATCTGGCTCAGACATGGTGTAGATGCGCCCCAGGATGTCTTTGCCTCAGGCTGCAGATCAATGAGGATGTCATAATCCCAGTGTAAGGGGATAGGCTCTTCATGTTTTTTTCTCTCAAATACATTAGTATAATCCTGGTATTTCTGGGGCAGCAGTGGTCAGAACCCCTGTTTGAATCATAGGACATACAACCATACAACCAATGCTGCCAGCAGTAGCTGGAATCACACTTCCCTGGTTTTCCACCTGATCAGGTGGTGTGACAGGTGAGCCAACAGATCTCCAGAATCAAGGGGTAATTTGGAGGATAATTTCCCCAAAATGTAGCATGTTACAGTGCCCATAGATGTTCACCTCCTGGGTAGTAGTCTCCAGTTCCATAGGACTGGGCACAAGAGGTGAGCCATCTATGGTCTTGATAGTTTCTGACTTCAACTTCTGCTATAATGGAATTTGTAGAGTGAAGGCCACAGTCTCATCATTGAAACTGCCCACTGCCCCAAAGTCCAGTAGGGCATGTGGTTAGGACTGGATTTGACCCAAGACCTGGAGGTGGACATACAGCTGCAGCTGGAGGTTCCAGGGGTCAGGTTTCTAATTATGGGGAGGGTGAAGGGAGTCTGTGGTAGCCTGTAGCAAGGCACTACGGTGCCTGCTACTGAAACACAGTAAAAGGAACTCAGCTGCCAGTCACCAGGGCAGCACAGGTGTGGGTTGCCGGGGCAACCAGTCTGGTCAGCTGACTGGAAGGGGGAAGGGCCTGGCCTTTATAAACAGCCAGGCTGAGACCAGAAGGGCAGTTCACCTCTGGCAGCCAAGGAGGCTTAGAGCTCTGCTGGAGCAATCAGGGCAGGCATAGCAGGGAAGGCTGATGGCCTGAGCAACGTCAGTATGATGATACTAGGTGGAGAAAACCCTGATAGGGATATGTATGGAGGATAGTCAGGTTGGCTGGGAATTTAAGTTATAGCCAGGGGCTTTGTATTTTCTGTTTTCTTGTTGTATAACACCGGAGGACTGGGTGAGGCTGTAGGGGTTGGAGGAGGCCTCATGGGAGCTCCCCAGTAGAGTGGGGGTTCCTGGCGCTGGAGAGGG
>NW_017729023.1:5838832-5842638 GCF_001723915.1 Gavialis gangeticus | reverse complement strand
AGAGGGTGCTGTGTTTTGGGGTGTCCCGACCCCGGTCCCAGTGTGGGCAATATCAGGAGGAGCCCAGTGTGGGCACAGACAAGAAAGCCCCAGTGGGGTGTAGGACCCGGAAAGGGGGTCTGGGGGGCCAGGTAAGGCTGAGGCTGCCTGAGCCCCAATGGTGGGAAAGCCCCAGTGGGGTGTAGGACTCGGAAAGGGGTCCTGAGGGCCAGGTAAGGCCGAGGCCGCCTGAGCCCTATTGAGCAAGGTCCTGGTGCGGGCGCGAGACGAGCAAGGCTCCGGTGCGGGCTGCGGGAGTGTGGGAGATGGGCCCTGGTGCGGGCAGGGGATCATGTGTGGCCCAGGGGTTTGGGTGCGCTGTGTCACCAGAGGCAGGGCCCGGACTAGGACATCTTAAGGCACTGTGCCAGGGAGGGTTAGAAAGGGTGCATTAACCCTGATCTGGCACGGTAGATAGGGGGTGCTAGGGGAGTTCACGGCACCCTCAGGCCCTGTCCTGCCACCTAGCCTTAAGTCAGACTCTCCCTCCCTAGGCCTAGGGTGGCTTGTTTCTCTTCTCCCTTTGCTTGGGGGCAGTAGGTTCAACTGTGTCCTGAGGCCCCACTACAGAGACACAGGTAGCTTTGGCAGCATTGCTGCTGTTCAGCCAGGGTAAGGCAACAGTGCTCCCCACTGATCTCCATGGGTTTGGGAATAGTAGCAGTGGGATGAGGAACTGGAAAGGGTAGTGAATACATTTTCTCTTTCTACCATTTCTGGGGATGATGGTTAGTTCAGACTGACAAGCCTATGGAGGCTTTGAACCCTGAGAATCATTCCTCTAATGTCAGTTTCTTTTCCCTCTTTCTACAGTGCCCACTGTAATTAGTATAGCTGGGCTGCCTCATTCTAGTGGGTATCTGCTACATAGCATCAGAAAAGGGATGCATAGGTGGCATTAGTATCTTGCTCCTGAAAAAAGTCCCTTAGTGCAGCTTTCTCTGTCTGGGCCCCACGGGAGTCATCTAATACAGCAGAGAATTCTCAAGGAAACACCTCTCAGTCCTGGAGGAGAGGGTTGTCCTGCTCCATTAAGTATGGGGGCCCAGTTCAGGGTGTCCACTGTCAGCAGACTTATGACAAGGCTCAATTCCATCTGATCCCTGGAGCAGGTTTCAGAAGTGTGCATTGTCCCCCTTTTTTTCCATGGTTTTTTTTTTTTTATATAGAGCCTGCACTGCAAATATGCAGCATGGGGAATATTTTTTTTTTTCCCCCCAGGGGGCTTCTTTCTGTGTCTCAAACTGCATTGAGATGCTGCAAGAGGCACCCCTCACAGAGGCTGAAAGATTTGGACTATATGGGAGAAAATAGGGTTCTGGGATTTTTGCAGTAAAATTTTGAATTGCCTTGGGGTGAATTACCAAGCTAATTCCCTGGGAAGCTTTTAACTCCTCTTTGAGGGCAGCAATCTATTGATTGCATTTAGTGTGATTAGCCCCCCAACTGCTGTACCTGATAGCTTTGCTCTACCATCTGCCCAACTTTCCTGGGAACAAAAGGGGACATTGGACAAGAAACCCTGTGAAGCATCACCAGTCTCCAGTGCATCTTTTGAGATCAGGCATGGGACTCAGTGGGATGGGCCTGGAGTGCAGCAATTTTGCCCAAAAGCCATCTTGCCTCCTCACACCAGTGCTGATTCTTCTGGTGGTAGACCACAGGGGACTGCAGGGAATGGCTCTTGGTCAGCAGCTCTTGCTCCCGGGCTTCCAGGACTTGCTGGGCAGAGGCAAGCTAGTTCAGCCAGTCCTGTCTGACCTGCAGGCCTCCCCAGATTGTGGCATACGAGGTCAGTAAGTCTGAGGGCAATAGCAGGGGATTGTGCTTCATGCTGGACCCTCTTGATTGAATGGGTAGTCCATACAAACTGTCATGCCAGGAAGATTGTCATGCCAGGCGGTCAGGTTTGGGGCCACCCAAAGAATCAAGGTGCTGACTAGGTCTAGGAGCAAGCTGAATCAGGAAGCCAGGAGGTCAAGCAGAGAATGGAATCAGAGAGCAAGCCGGTCAAGAAGCTGGGAGACTGATCAGGGAGTCGAGTCAGAGAACAAGCTGTAAGGAACAGCAAACAGCCTTGGATCAGGTTGAACCTTGCTGCCCAGAAGGTTAAACCCCTGCACAGAAACAAGAAGTGTCAGAAGTGGAAGGTCAGCTGAACCTGACTCGCCACTCCAGTAATAAGGAGTGGGTGGAGGGTTACACCTTAGTGAAGGTTTCAGACTAGCTTTGACCTACCTGAGTAGTTAGCTGTGGGTTGGCAACACCTAGCTGGGTGGCTGTGTTAGCCAAGCTAATATCCCAGATTCAAGGCTGCAGCCTGACAGAGGCTTGTGCTATGGAAGCTGGCTGCCCACCCATTTCTGCTTGAGAAGAGGAGGACTCGACATTTTGGCTCAGCCAACAGCACCTATGGTACCCCGCACCTAGGGGGCAAACAGAGTTCTGCTGCAACTGCCTGGTTTCTACCCCCTCCCTGGGAAAATACCTTATTTACCAGTGTTTTCAAGGATAGATGTTTTTTCTTCATTCTGCCTTTCAAAAACAAGGTGTTATCTTATACTGAGGGGAGAGGGAGAGCAGGTTATATGCAAGAAATATGGTACTTTGTGTCTCCAAGTAATAGGTCCTGGTATCAGTATGTCCATGAGCAGCATTCCCCATGATGTCCATGCAAGTTGTGACTGCACAGCAAATACAGATTCTTAGTTAACATGTTGGGACATAAGGCCTGACAATGCCAAAGCATTCCTTCTCCTCTTGTGCTAACATGAAATGTTATCGATAGTCACATCAACTGATCTCCTGTTTTGTTTTGTTTTTTTCTGGGGTTTTTTTTGTGGAAATCCTGCAGACAAAATAAGAACAGAATAGTCTCTTCACTCATAAGTTCCATCACCACAGTTGCTATAAACTAAGTACTTCACTATACTAATATTCACCCAATGACAAAATGATAGTCTTTTACCCTAAGTCATAAAACAGTTTGTACAAACACGCATTGTGCTCTGAATGAGTTAGTCTATAAGGTGCCATGTTGCCCTGAACAGTGACAGGAAAAATGCAGCAATTCCTTTCAGATTCCTTTTCATTAAATCACAACAAATGAGATCTTGATCAGGAGTTCTGACATATCACTAATTGAGACTGAATGCATCTGCATTTCAATCCAGGGTATGACTGCAGTGTGTGTAGCAATCTAGCAAGCTCAGGAACCAATGGCAGAGAAGCTGTGGGGACAACAGCAAGCAGGGTCCCTGTTTGACTTGTACAGACAATGCTACTGCAGCTTCACTGTGATCCAATGCCTTGGCTAGATAGATGGAAATGTACGTCTACATGCGCTATCACAGCTCCCAACTGCAGTATAGATATATCCGTGCCAGAATACTGTCTGAATCTTCTGTCAAGGGGTGCCCTGTATGGAATGATGTGCACCATGCCTCTAAGTAATGCAGCCCACGTCAACTTCAGAGGCCTCCCTTGAAATACTCAAAATAAACATTCTTTCTGTAATTCTTTTCATTTTCTGAATGAATAAACTCTGGTGCAGTTCACATTAGAGTTGATTGCGCCCAGGCACTGCATTTGCACTGCAGTGCATTTCCAGGGCTACACCATGTTGAGGCAAGATAGAACAGCCCTGGCTAGCAGAGGGCCCCGGGGGGTTGCTTGCCAGCCTGGGGGTGCTCTGACCAGGCTCAGTGCTATGGAGGAGCTGGCTGGGGCACAAGGGGCATCTATACATATGCTCGGGGGGGGGGGGG
>NW_017729023.1:5837815-5838705 GCF_001723915.1 Gavialis gangeticus | reverse complement strand
GGGGGGGGGGGGGGAGCGGAAGGGAGGGGATGGGTTTTTTTAATTAGAACAGCTCTAAGATCTATTCTAATTAAAGCACCTGTAGCATCTCATGTATCAGCATTCCCATACTTCAAAATGGTGGTGGGGATGCTTTATCTAAAGCTCATTCAAGTACTCAGCAGCAGCACATGCGTAGACACTGGAAGGCCTTGTTGGGGCACAAAGTTGCTTAGGTTTGTGGGCTGCCCGCCAGCTAGCCCTACACTGAAGCACCCTCATGCCCTAGCCAGCCCCTCTGGATCACACTGAACTGAGGTGGAGCAGCCCCAGGCTGGCAGGCTGACCCCTAGGGCCCTCTGCCAGCTGGGTCTGCTCCGCCCTAGCTCAACATGCTGTGATCTGCAGTGCATGTGTAGACAGGCACCCAGCAGCCGTAAGCTTCAGGGCTTATTGCTGCACATTGACAGGCAGGTGTAGATGCACTCAGTGATTACCAGTGGAGTAAATTCAGGCCAATGCCATATGCCTGAAAAAAACCTGCACACTTAGTACTCTTCAGTTTAGCTGCAGAACTTTAAATGGTTACTGTAAAATTAATTATGTACTATATACAGTACCATATCCAGCTGCTCCCTGAAATTAATTATATTCTAACCATTTGTGTCCTCATCTCTACTTCAGATGTCAGCTGCTCCTCTGAGATGCACAGTTTAGTTGTTGTGCCAAATGCCATCCTTGGTAGAAATGAACAAGGCACTGAACCAAAGCTTTTAAAACAAGTGTGTTACTAAAACTTATTAATCATTACACTGAAAAATTGACCAGTATGCACTCTGCGACTGAAGTAATTGAATCCACTGGTTGTAACCTTCAAGTGCGCCTTCTCTTTTACCAAAACACGACTCAAA
>NW_017729023.1:5832254-5832815 GCF_001723915.1 Gavialis gangeticus | reverse complement strand
AGTATGCACTCTGCGACTGAAGTAATTGAATCCACTGGTTGTAACCTTCAAGTGCGCCTTCTCTTTTACCATAACACGACTCAAAGCATAATATGCAGATCATAAAAAATTCTTTTATTAGAGAAGATCATGGTCTTTATAGAGTAGACAATCACACTTGTGTGATTCTTATTAGAATCCTAGCCTCCTCTGATCATCTCTGCTTCCAGCCAGCACTTGTCTAGCTCTATGGTTTGATCTGATTTGTTTTACCTTTTGTTTGATTCCAGCATTTTTCCATTTAATCATTGTTTAATGTGAGTCTCCTAGAATAAGATGGTCATGAATAACAGGGGTCTGAAGAGCAGCTTGAGAGAGGAGCTGTAAGAACAAAGGACCCATTTTTTTAAACATGGGCAAAGCCTCCACTCCTAAAGCATTTGCACCCAGAAAAACAGGCAAAGCAGTGCTCGAGAACAGTTGGCTGGGTATACAAACTGACCCAGCACCTGTGAGAAGTTATATGCCAGCCCTTCCCTAGCTAAAGGGCACAGCACCAAGAGCTTATGTGAGGAAGGGGCC
>NW_017729023.1:5820929-5827254 GCF_001723915.1 Gavialis gangeticus | reverse complement strand
CCTAGCTAAAGGGCACAGCACCAAGAGCTTATGTGAGGAAGGGGCTGACATACAACCTGGGAGGCAGCAATTCTCCATCCACCTTGGGAAAACTGTCCTATGATGAGGTCCTTTGAGGTAGCGTCTTCCAAAGGTGCCAGGCTCAGAAAGGCTCTGGTGCTCCTAACCCAAGGGCTGACGGTCAGGGAATTGGAAACACTGGGGTGCAGGACACCTGCCACGGTGCCCAGAGGGGGCTTCTGGAGAAGGGATCTGCATTTACAGAGGGGAAGACACAGGTGGACGGAGGGGGGATCTAACCCAGCATCCCTCCAGTAAGGCCGGCCCGGGCACCCGCACAGCCTGCAGGCGCTGAACAAGCAAGGGGGGCAGGCTGCCCCTCCGGGGGAGACCTGCCCGGCGCTCAGCGCCTGCCCTCGAGCACGGGGAAGGGCTTGAAGCCACCCCCAGTCCGCCCTCGCTGGCGAGGCTCAAATACGTGCCGCAGGAGGCGATACCCCAATACCCGGCGCGGGAGCCGCAGCTGCGGGGCGGCGGTGGCGGCAGAGGCTGGTCGCGGCGGCCCAGGGGAGGTGGGGGTGGGCCCAGCCGCGCCGCGGGCGCCTGCAAACTTTGCGCGGAAACGGAGCTGGGAGCAGCCGGCGCGGGGCGGCTCCTGCCTGCAGCGGCGGCCGTGGGGCAGGTAGGCGTCGCGGCGACCCCGTCTCGCCTCCCCCGAGCCCGGGACCCGAGCGAGGATGTTCCTCCTTCCGGAGCCGCCGCGCATCTCCCGGCGCTCGCCTCAGCGGGGCGGCCGCTGCCTTCCCGCGCCCCGGCGCCCCTCTCCCGCTCTTGAGGGCCGCGTGTTTGGACCCAGGTCTCTCGTAAAGACGTCCCTGCCCGCTGTGCAGCCCGAGCGCTCTTCAGGGGCCGCGGCCACACCAGTGTCGCTGCGTGTCAGCCCTCGCCGGAGTTTGGAGCAGTCGCCTTCAGGCCGGCAGGGGCTGGGAGGAGTGAAAGGTAAAAATCCCCCTGCTCCAGGCTTCCCTTCTACCCCCCAGGTCTTCCCCCTGCTCGTAGCTGCCTGCCTGGCCCCTGCTGCCCCTGCCAGGCTGCTGCTTTGCTCTTGGCTGCAGTGGTGACCTGGCAGGCAGGTTAACTCTTCCCTGCCTGCTCCCCTGGGACACAGTGTGGGCAGCCACAAGTAAGCAGAGGGGCAATAAGTTGGGATCAGGGGTGCTGAGGAGGGCAGATCTGGGCCAGCTTGGGAGGGGCAGGGTGGATGGGGTGTTTGCACTAAGGTGCCTGGAGTGGCAAGTGTTATCTTACAGGAGCTGGGTAGCATGCATCAGAGAGAATCCTGCCCTGGAGTGGCAGAGCTGCGAGCCGCCCAAGGAGTGCATAAAACCGGTTTCGGGTGTTAATGTGCAAACAGTCCACCTGTGGAAGAGCTTCAGGAGCTGCCCAAAATGACCATGTAACAAGGTCCTTACCCTGGCATAAGTGCTGCCACATTCCCGAGCATTGTACCCATTTACCTTGGCAGGTTTCTAACCAGTATGGTGTAATCATTGCAAAACTTGGGGGAGATTGGCCCTGGTAATGCTGTGAAAGTGAAGCACAAACAGCTGCTGAAATATGAAGATGCTGCAGGTTGTGTTTCCACTGAAAACGGTAATCCAAATGAGCTGTCAGTTTCATTCAATTTACAGAGGTCTGGCTTATTATCACTTTAAAACAGGGCTGGCAAAATTAGTGGATTTGCCTCTCTAAATGATGGTGGCTATTGAGGCCAGCCATGTACCCTGGCGTTTGGCTTCACACTCGTGAGCTATAAATTGTTATAGGTTTGAGAGAGACATCCCCTAACTAAAAAGATGCTTTACAGGACAGTTTCTCAACTGCTGGAAACTGCACACTTCCCTGGATTTGTGCCATCTGAGAATTTGGCCAGCATAAATGCAGTCACTCGGGTATCTATTTTATTTACCACAGATGCTGTTGAACAACCCCATGTGTTTAAAACTCAATTTTAATTTTAGTATTGCTCTAAATGTGAAGACCCTGATTTTTCTCTATTTGTTGCCACTCCATTGATACTGATTCCTAAATTTATATGGTGTAAGTGAAAGATGTCAAGTTGCATATTAGTGCTACAGGAGTCTGAAAATAGTCTGAACACTTTTATTAAAACTTTGTGCTACTTTCCCTTATAAAAATGCAGTAGTTAATGAGTAGTATACCAGGCTATACATAATCTTCACAATGTCTCTCTAGGGGATGATTTGAGCAGCCAAGTTATCTTTCAAATGGTGAAGAAATGTTTTCCACTTCCTATTTTTCCTTCTATTTGTATGTCCATGGTTACAAGTAGCATGCAAAATGCGTACAAAACTTAAAACTTCTTTTGCTAACTAGCCCCACTTGTTAAAAAAAAAAAAAAAAAAAAAAAAAAAAAAAGATGCTGGCTTTTCATTTGGTCTTTTAGAAGTAGCATTCACAATATATTCCAAACCATTGCATTGCATAAAATTACCAATAGAGCTGGTTAGGAATTTTTTTCAGTTCAACTTCTTTACTGGCAAATGCCACCTTGTTGAAACTAAATCTTTCTGGGCCTTGTTACATAATATTTTTGTCATTCCTGGAGCTCTTAATACTTGGATTGTCTGTCCATTGACATCTGAAGCTGATTTTAAGCGCTCATTAGGCAGCTCAAAGTTGCATCACTCCAGGGCAGGATTACGTCTGATCCATGTTACTCAGCTTGTGTTATGATAAGGTGCAGCCCAGGAATTGGTAAAATGGTGGATTTGGCCAGCAGCTGGACTTCATTTTTTAGCAGCCCCTGCCTGTGTGGCTGGGGCTGGTTACCATGAAGACCCCAGCAGCAGCCGTGCTGTGACAGCGAGAGGTTGGGGTTGCCACGGAGACCAGACCAAGCAATACACAGGGTGCACAGGAGGGTGCAGAGCTGTTCCAGGGCTGGGCTGGGATCTTGCAGTGGTGATGGCATGGTTCGGAACTGGGGCAGAGCTGCAATCCACTGCCAGCATGCCCCTGCCAGGGGGGTTTAGGGGGGCTATAGCCACCCCAAAATTCCCCATAGCCACTCCTCCCAGGAGTGCCGCCACTGCTGCCTGCCCTGCATAGGTGGTGGTAACTGAGCCTGCTTTGCTCGTGCCTGCAGCATAGCCCCCCCTCCCACCAGAAAGAGGCTGGCACTGGTGCTGCTGGGGCTGGTCTATATGGAAACCCTGGCCCTGTGTTATCACAGCAGGGCTGCTAATGGGGTCCCCATGGAAATGGCCCTAGCCACAGGCTGCCCTCCCCAGCACCTTCAATCCTTGCTCACTGCCCTTCCACCACCACTTGTGGCTGCCAGCTTTGTCTGTTCCAGGGGAGCAGGCAGAGAAGGGTTAACACTTCTGCCCAGCCACCACCACTGCTGCTGCTCTTTGGATGAGGTTAGCCTGAGAAGAGCAGCATCCTGGCAGTTTTAGCAGTGGTCAGGCAGGCAGGTTAATGCTTTCCTGCCTGCTCCTCCAGGGCAGACATGGGCAGCCACAAGAAAGAGTGGGGGTGGAGTTCCCAGAAACAGGGCGAATCTGGAAGGGTGCAGGGGAGAACTGGGAGGCAGGGGAGAAGCCTGGAACAGGCAGGCAGGTGGGATTCTTACCTTTCAGTCCTCGAGGTCCCTGCTGACCTGAATTTGTGACCTTCCAAACTCAAGCTAGCACTAACGTCGATCCACATTTGAGCAGCAAACTGTAATATGTAACAAGGCCCTCAGTGTCAGTGTAAGACTTGCTGCAAAGGGTTCTTAGCTCTCTTGTGGACTCTTTGATAAATACCAAAGAAAAAGAGACTGTCACTTGCTCCCAAATTGTCAGCCACCAAATGCTTAGAGGACTTGCATGGGATACTGAGGTACCAGCCCTTGGGGCATATCATACAGAATAGGGACTTGAAACTAGGTAGGGGAGGATCTCTTATGTTTATTCTGCTTTTTTATGAAAATCTTAGAAAAGTCTTGGGTTATCTAAAAAGAAAGTTTGTGTCCAGGAATCCAGGGCGTGAATTTAATGTAATTAGCTACTCCACACTACCTTCCCCTATGGACACCTTTAAAACGCACTGAGAGTGAATTCTGCAGGCACAGGAGTGCATTTAGTAATTCTTCAGAGTGTACTCAGGAGATATTGGTGCAGAGTAGCTAACCCTCTATAAATTCACATCATCATTTTCTGAACGCTTACTTCTGAGTGTAGACAGTTCTTCAGTCTCATCCTGCTGTGGAACAGGAAAACTTTTGAGAGCTGGAAAAAAAAACATTTCCTGTCCCACTCCAGTTACCAAACAAATCAGCTAGGGACTTTGGACTGGATTCACACTGGTTTTATACTGGTGTGATTCTATTTACATCACTGGAGTTCCTGGTATTGGAATGACTGTGGGAAGGACCTTCCAGTCATTTATGGGTAAAGTCTGAACTCTGTGCATGTTATTCTAACAGCAGATCTTCTCTATGACTCCTTGACAGATAGCACTTTCAAGCTCACGACAGAATGCATTAGGAAGTGCCTGCTTACATAGTCTGATTGACTTCTGGTATCCCCTTTGAGCCTGATCTCATTCCCATCATAAGATCTTACATAGATTTTGAGCTTGGTGAGTCAGGGGTTGCCTTCTTTATTATGTCAGTGTACAATGCCTACTAGAGTAGGGCCAGAACCAATGGGGCTCTTTGTTTGCTGCTACTGCAGTACCTATAGGACTGCTACCACTGCTTC
Organism: Gavialis gangeticus; assembly: GCF_001723915.1. NCBI lineage: Eukaryota > Metazoa > Chordata > Crocodylia > Gavialidae > Gavialis > Gavialis gangeticus. The sequence continues at coordinate 5,822,482 of NW_017729023.1, read as the reverse complement.
AGTTCCAGAGCAAAACTCTCTATATCTCTTTTTCATCACCTTCCAAAGTGATATGTGACTAGGTGAGTTGATCGTGGAAGAGGCTATATATGCATGTTTTAATAGTGCACAATGCATAGGGAAGGTAGTCCGCTGCATCTGACTCAGTAGGCATGTCTATACATGTGCTTTAATGTGCAGTAGACTATTTTATTGAATATTAAACCATCACATGAAAAAGCGACAGTATGCTAATGTGTGTTAAAATAGTCTACTGCACATTAAGCATCCCAAAAAACCATGATGTACCTTGCATCAAATGTACTAAATTTAATGCACATTAGCAAAGACCCATTAATGCACGCATAGATGCTCCCAGTAAGTGGCAAAATGCAGTGCTGTTTTAGCTGGATTATGTCTAGGGAAATAGGTCAATACCTTAATGTCAAACATTGTTTTCAAAGATCTACTGAAACTTGGTGTAGCAGGGCACTAAGATGTGCCTTCTACTTAAGGCTGAAGAAGCCTGGCCAGGGCCAAGCAGAGCTCCCCAGCTCCAGGTTGCCAGGGTAACAGCCTAAGGAAGTAATTGGCCACACCTGCTGATGTTATCTAACCCGCAGGAGGCAGGGTTCTGGGATATATAAGACCAGGCTGTAGCTAGCAGATGCACTCTCTCTGGCATCTGACAGGGAAGGAACTTCTGCCTGCTGAAGCTACATGAGACCTGGTGCTGCCTGCTTAACTCTGCCACTACTGCCTGCTCTGCTATCTAGATGCTACATGACTACAGGGAGTTTCCCAGGTACCTAGAACAGGGGGACATTACTCTGAGTGGAAGTTTGTTCCCTTAAATGGGGCATAGCACTGTTGTTATTTTTAGTATTTAAGTTATAGCTTAGGGGCTTGTGTTTGTTCTCATGTTTACCCTGGAGGATTGGGATGAAGCTGGAAGGGGACTTTTGGAGGCCTGATTAGTGCCTGGGGAAAGAGGGCATATGACTTGGTAGAGCCCAGTGTCAGGCACAGTGAGCCCAGAGCATCGGAGAGGTGCAGCTATGGGGGTGCAAAACCAGTCGCCCGGGAGAGAGGCACAGAGTCAGGCACCTGAGAGAGAGGCACAGAAAGCCAGTCACTAGAGAACTTGGTGCTTGCACATTGCAGAGAGACAGGAGCCAGAGTGTTCGATGCCAGGGGCATATAGAGTCGATGATCATAGTAACACCTGCAAGTCATGGAACATGTAGGGGTGGTCGGAGCATGTATACACCGCCCTGTATAACTGGGTGCACAAAGGGCAGCCTTCCGCCTAATGAACAACTTAATTATTTACTAACAAAGCCCCCCTCAGGTCCCAGGGGAGGCGCACCTAGGCCAAGGGTTAGTGAGGAACTAGTTAGGGAACTTCTGGAGGGACTGGATGTATCCAAATCAGCCAGTCCAGATGATCTCCACCCTAGAGTACTAAAGGAATTGGCTGAGGTCATTGCAGGACCCCTGGCACGGCTTTATGAGAACTCATGGTGCTCTGGTGTGGTGCCAGAGGACTGGAAGAGGGCCAATGTGGTTCCCAT
>NW_017729023.1:5812376-5820332 GCF_001723915.1 Gavialis gangeticus | reverse complement strand
GCCCTACGAGGACAGGCTACGGGACCTGAACCTGTTCAGCCTCCACAAGAGAAGGCTGAGGGGGGATCTAGTGGCCTGTTACAAACTAGTCAGGGGGGATCAGCAGGCATTGGGGAAGTCCCTGTTCCCTCGAGCACTGCCAGGAGTGACCAGAAATAATGGTCACAAGCTGGCAGAGGGTACATTTAGGCTAGATATCAGGAGGCGCTACTTCACTGTCAGGGCGGCTAGGATCTGGTACCAACTTCCAAGAGAAGTGGTGCTGGCTCGTACCTTGGGGGTCTTTAAGATGAGGTTAGATGACCACCTTGCTGGGGTCGTTTGACCCCAGTAATCTTTCCTGCCATGGCAGGGGGTCGGACTAGATGATCTACTCCAGTCCCTTCCAACCCTAGAAACTATGAAACTAAGGCATGGCAGGAGAGATAGGCAGGAGGACTGCTAAAGACAGGTGGGTAGGCTGACGCAGAGGTCAGCCTCAGGACAGCCCCCCGTCACACTCGGATTCACACTTTAATCTGAGAGAGCTCTATCTAGCCACAAGGAAGATGCAATTCTTACTTCACTGGAATCTTGAAGTCACTTCTCTCAAGCACACTTTAAACTCCATTGTCATTCTCAAGACAGAAATTTTGAGAGGAGAAGTGCGGGTAGGGGGTGGGAGGCAGGGGAGTTTCACTGCCTCACTTGCAGGTTTGGTTTGTGCAGAGTTGGAGTGCCTGGGAGGATGGGGAATCTTTGAGAGTGGAGCCTCCAGCAGTGCCAGGGAAGTGGTATAGATAGATATATGCATGGGAGCAGATTATTCTCCCTTGTTAATACTGATTGGAGCATTACACAGCTATGTGCATACTGAATCCAACAGATCTTCTTGTGGAGTGAGGTGCAAGTGCATTGTGAAAGAAGCAGGGTCAGACCTTTGTCCAGCAGTCTGAGGTAAGCAATGGTATCCAAGTCTGGCCCTTGGGTATCTTGAACCAGATTTAGCTTTCTTCCATTATGGCTCTGTAGCAGGACACTAGGGTGCCTGCTACTGCGTAGTAGTAAATGGATAGCTGCCAGTCAACAGGGCAGCAGCTGGGGGTTGCTAGGGCAACTAATTGGGTCAGCTGACCGCCAGGGGGCAGGGCCTGGCTTTTATAAGAAGAGAAGGCTAGGGCCAGAGGTGGTCTCCCTTGGGCAGCACAAGGAAAAGGAGCTCTGTGGGAGTAAACAGAGCTGAGGATAACAGAGAGGTTTGATGGCTGGAGAGTGGCTGTGTATAAGGCAGGGTGGAGGAAACCCTGAGAAGGATACACAGAGATAGCCAGGTTGGCTAGGAGTTGCGTGGTAACCCAGGAGGGGGGAGATTTTGGTAGGAGTTGTGTTATAGCCCGGGAAAGGGAGATTTTGGTTTTGGGTTATTGTGTTTAAGACCGGAGGACTGAGTGAGGCTGTAGGGGTGCGAGGAGGCCTCACGGGAGCTCCCCAGTAGTCTGGGGGTTCCTGGGTGCCTTGCTCCGGCACAGAGCAGTGCCTAGGAGGCACGGCTGTTTGGTGCTGGTGGCGCTGGCGCGAGAAGCGCGGGACGAACCCCAGAGAAGGGCGAGGGCGCAAGAAGCACTATAGGCCCAGTGGGCGAGGGCGCGAGAAGCGCGAGTAGGCCCCAGTGGGGCATAGGCCCAAGAAGGCGGGTCTGGGGGGCCAGGTAAGGCCAAGGCCGCCTGAGCCCCAACTGTGAGAAGCCCGAGTCGGGCATACGACCCTAGAAGGGGTCTGGGGCCAGGTAAGGCTGAGGCCGCCTGAGCCCCGATTACGAGGAGCGTGGGAAGCGTGAGCATAGAAGGCCCAAGTTGGGCGAGGAGAGCGCGAGGAAGGCCTGAGTCGGGCATAGGACCCTGCAAGGGGTCTGGGACCAGGTAAGGCTGAGGCCGTCTGAGCCCGGAGCGTGCGAAATGCGAGGAGCGCGGGAAGCGCGAGTAGTGGCCCGAGTCGGGCAAGGATCGCGGGGTGCGGGCCCGAGTGCGGGTGACCGCGAGACGTAGGAGGGGTAGGCCCCAGTAGGGCGCTGCCTGGAAGGGGGAAGTCCCGAAAAAGGGGCGAGCCCAGTCAGAAGGCCCCAGTGGGGGCAAGCGTGGGCGGAGAGTGCAAGGAGCGCGAGGCACAGGCCCCGGCGGGGGCGAGAGCGCTGGGAGAAGCCCCAGGAGAGGGCGCATATCAAGTAGGCCTGGGAGAAGGCCAGCACAGGGAGTGGAGCAGACTCCTGGTAGAGTAAGACCGGCCTGTGCCAAGGAGGGCAGGAAGTCAGCCTCCCATTGAACAATAAAAGATCAAAGACGTGGCGGGCGAGACAGAGGGTGCGTTTGGGACCCAGACCTGGCACGGTAGGCAAGGGCGCTAGGGGAGGTCACAGTACCCCTAAGGGGCCCTGCCACAGGCTCTCTCTAGCATATTTAAGCTACCTCTGGTGCTCTGGGACCAGCCTCTAGTGTCCAGGCTTCTCAACAACAGCGTCCTCAGCATCTGTATCTCAGCACTGACTACCTGGAGTACTACACATACTGCATGTGGCCCCTTTTCTCCTTAATATGCACCTAGGGCCCAGTCCATCTGCTACAACAGTTTTATGATGCCTGCAAAGTCCCTTTATGGCAGACGTGTCATAGTATAGTTCCAGCCCCTTTATGCCATTAGGGTCACTATGTACTGCAAAGTCTGTGTGTTTGCCAAAATATGTGAGTTCCCAGTAGGCAATTGCTCTTGGTTTTAAGCATAGTTTGTTTGTTTGGGTTTTTTTATTGTGAAGATCTCCAGAGTGATACTTCACATGGCGTGGTCCTTCTTGCTGGGGTTGAGCAAACACAATAATATCCTAGTAGCTAAATTGAACTCAGAATTAGAAGAAGCCTTTGGAACCACAGAGTCCAGTCCACTGTATTTGCAGACACTCCTTAATTTGTCACTGTAGACCCTTACCCGCAACTGCAAAGATCAGTACACTATAACATGCCATTGGTAAAAGCAAGAGTGACAAAGATGTTGAAATGATAGCAGAGCAGTTGTTTAATACATGCTCCTAAGATTCTAGGGGCAGGCCCCAGGCTACAAAGGAAGGCAAAAACTCCCAGCCTGTAGCAATTTGACCCAAGAGAAATTCCTTTCTGACACTATATTTAACAAGTGATATGGTTATGAACCCACTTTTGTTTCAACTCATCAGAGTTTTCTTTGTAGAGTTGGTGATCTGTTGTACTTTCTATCCTTTCTTCCCATCATGGTGACCTTCCTTTGCTCCTCGCTTATGTCCTCAAAAGTACAATAAATTTGGCTGGATGCCTTTTCCCTGCTGACTTGCCTCCCATGTGATCCCGCCCATCAGTTCCCTAAATTTGTTAGTCTGATTTTTTTTTTTAATTCAGTGCCTTTTTTTATGCTGCTCACTTTCCTTAGTATCATGGTAGTGGGGTCAGAAGGGACCTAAACAGATCATCAGGTCTGACCCCCACCCTGGGCAGGAACGGGTGCTGGGATCATATCACCCCAGCTACATATCTGTCCAGCCTCCTCTTGAAGACCCCCAAGGTAGGAGAGAGCACCACCTCCATTGGGAGCCCATTCCAGAGCCTGGCAGCCCTAACTGTAAACTGATGTCTTCTGATGTCCAGCCTGAACCTGTTTTCTAACAATTTCCTTACTCTCTTTAAGATCTTGAAGTCTATCATTTCCTGGTTGCTCACCCAAGTTGTCTTCCATCTTTATGTTCTTGATCAATTTGTCCCCATTTATGAGCAACATTATGAGAAGACCTTTTATCCATTACTGTTGACCCTGAGTGGTATTCTGAGTTTCAAGAACGGTTTGAGAAGCTTGTCCCATCAAAATCAAGTATTCTAAGAAATAGATGTACATACATTGTAATGGTAATTTTAGTACTGAAATATAAATAGTATATGAATAATAAAACAATACAGGTAAGGCATCTGGATTAAAAATAATAAAATACTCATAAAATGTGAAGGAAGTACAGAATCATTAGGACTCCAGAACATTAAAGATTAAATTTCCTTTCCTTTCAGGTACTAAAGTCTTAAATTGCTAGCAGGTGACTGATTTGTTAGGCAAATAACTTCTTACCAGGATTCAAAGAAACACTGATCTTGGTTCATCTGCAAATGAGCAATTCAGCAAGAACAGCAATACAAGGCTGAAGAGCGAAGATTCTGAGATGGACCTGTGTTTTTATTCTCAATTATCTTGCCAGATCTAAAAATCTCATTAAAAAAGAGATCTCAGATAAGGGTAGCAGATGTATTTACATGCCTAATATGCCATCTAGTCATGAATACGTAGTTGTTCTTTCTAATTTGGCAATCTGATGTACCTCATCTGTTACACAGAAAATATGCTTATTTCTGACAGGTATAAACCTACTTCTGTGGTAAGAACAGATCTACATAGCATAAAACCATAACACTAGCCCTAGGTGACCTCAAGGTGACTGACCTACTTTAGCTGACTTAACCTGTGTTCGAAAGTTTTCTTGCCTATGATGTTCTGTACCAAAAAGTTATTCCCAACATACTCTAAAAACCTGTTGGATTGCCTGTGCACTGTGCTACCCTCCCAACAGATGTCACAATAATTAAAATCCTCCAATGGGCACCAGGTTCTGCAATATAGAATCATAGAATCATGAGTCGGAAGGGACCTAGACAGATCATCTAGTCTGACCCCCTGCCATGGGCAGGAAGGAGCACTGGGAGTGGCAGGGGTCATAAGACCCCAGCCGGGTGCCTATCCAGTCTCCAATATGGATAATTCTGTTTAGTTGTTTTGAAAAAGCCTCATCCATCTTAATGGTCTATAGTGGATACCCACCATGACATTCCTCTTCATGTTCTCCCTTTTTACCTTAACCCAGAGGCTTTCAATTGGCCTATTTCTTGCTTTATGCTGCATCTCAGAACAAGTGGATATCTCTTTTATATAGAGAGCAACATGGCCTCCCCCTCCTCTGTCATTCCTAAACAAGTTATGCCCATCCATGATGGTTTTCTAGTCATGTGAACTATCCCTCAAGTTATCATTATCCTAATTATATCATACTTCGTTGATTATGTTGGGAGGTCTAGCTTTTCCTGCTTATTCCTTATGCTTCTTATGTTAGTGGATTAACATCTTGGGTGAATAGTTAATTGCTCTAATTTCCCTCTGAGAACTTGGCTAGAGCTCTCCTATTGTTTCCTCTTACCTGAGTGTTTATTTATGTTACCTGTTTCTTATCTCTGGACTTTTATCTCTGCCCCCTGTAGTTTGCTGGCAACACTACCTACATACACATGTATTGATCTTTGGGATGTATGTGCTCTTATGTAGGCCATCACCCTTGACCAAAATGATCAGTGAGAACACAATCCGAGCCCCTTTCCCCTTCACCAGAGCCCTATAGTCACTTTTTAGTCTGTGAAGGGTCATCCCATTAACTTTAGTGCCCACATACATGAACATATGTAAACAGTAAATCCCTGTTTACTTTAAACATCAGTTTATAGCTCTCCATCATATCCCCTTTCATTCTTTAAGTTGAACAATCCTAGCCTTTTTTTGCTCCTTATAAGGGATCCTTTCCATACACCTTATGATCTTTGTTGCGTTTTTTTTTTGTTTTTTTTTTTAAACCTCTGTGATACCTTCTGGAGGTTGGGGGACCAGACCTGTATCTGTTATTCAAGGAGTGTACATACCAGAGATTTATAAAATGACATTTTTCTGATTTGTTTTCAGTTCCCTTCTGGATAATTCCTAATATTTTATTTGGCTAATAGAATTTGTACAGCATGTATATTCTGAAATAGCACTGACTTCAAAAGAAGTTGAGAACACTTAATGCCTTACAGATAGCACTCAGTGTTTCACCCTGTCAAGACCTTGTACTTCCCTTACAAGTTTTGTAAATGGCAGCAAATGAGCCAGCACTTAATTATACTGATAGCTTCAGAACAAGAAATGTAGAATTTGATTGAGAGAGAGATTTTTTTTTTCCAGACAATTAAATGTTTTTTATCCAAACCAGGCAATTACAGTTTTTTTTACTGCCATGGAATATTTGGCCCCCAGGATGATCCTAAATTACCCTTCTCCTACAATTCAAAGAGGAAGGTAATTTGAAGTAACATTAGGTCTCTCTTTCTTTCTGTTTCACTTCTCCCAGCCCTCTGCCTTTTTTCCCCCCAGCACCATTAAAGTATCTTTTCTGAATTTTTTCTGTGTGGCAACAAAACCAATTATCCAAACAAACATGCTAGTGATGCAGAAGTAATTAATTCACTACAAAGTTATAGATTTATTTTGCATCGTATAGTTGAATAATTACTTTATCAACCTGGCTAGTACCCCATTAAAACTGTGTGATTATAAAGGAGACTGGCAACATGGTAGTAGCAGGGACTAGCTAAGGCCTCAGTACAGAAAATATGTATACATGTGGCTAATTTTAAGCAAGTGAGTGGCCCCATCAGTGGGTTCCTTGGCTGTGACTATCTGGCCTTCCTTTTCTACTCAATGTCCCAGACTTGCAAACGAAGCAGTGAAGCAACTCTTTGGGCTTCCCTTCACACCCACTCTCAAGCATGTTGGAGACAGATCTTGATAGCAGCAGCAGGGAATCTCTCTCCCATAGTTTCACTGCCTCACTTCTGGATTTCACATATGTGGACGGGGAGTAGGTAGGTTGAGGATGGTGCTGAGAACATCATGTAAGCAGTGGGGATGCACCCTTTGAGGCCAGTGGGTGCCTATACATGTGCTCCAACACATTTTAATTTAATTGAGTCTGCTGGAGTGTTCTAATTAGAATGCTTCAGCATGCTGCAGTGGCTCATGTATTTGGAGTCCCACATTTCAAAATGATGGCTGGAGCGTTTTAACTAAAACTCGTCAAACAAACTTTAGTTAAAGCATCCCTGTAGCCATTTTAAAATGTGGGATGTTCAATACATGAGAAGCTATGGCATTTTAATTAGAGCAGCTCCTGAGAGCCACTCTAATTGAAACAGATCCCCACTTCCCACCCTAGAGCATGTCCATAGGCACCCAGTGAAAGGACTGCAGACACAGGCTCTCAATTGCTTGCTTTAAAGCAGTGCAAGGAATATCACTTTGGAGAAAATGTTGGCCTGAAGCCTCATTAATATTTCATGTTGCTATAAAAATTAATGCAAATTTTTTCTGGTATTATGTAAAACAAAAACAAAACAAAAAACCCAAACAAACACCACTTTTCTAGCCTGGTAATTTAATATCATTGTTTAAAATGCAGATTAGCTGAAAAGGTAATTTTCTAAACATAGTAATCATGATATCTGAAGTTGTAAGAGGTGACTTTTTCATAAGCCGTATTTTTTACTGAATAAAAACCTAGGTAGTTTCATGGGCACCCTTGAAAGCAGCATTACAGTTAAATATCTTTAGGAAGTTTATTAGGATTTACCAGGATGGATCTGATGTGTTGTTGGGTTTTTGGTTTTAAGCCAGTGTCTCCTTCAAAACCAATTGCTTCGAGGGGTCAAAAAACTGCAGTGGACAATAATGGTACAACCTGCCAATGGCACTGATCTCTTCCCAATCTTAAACACTCAGTGTTTGGTTCCCTGAACTAGGAAGATATTGTGTGGGAGAGGAAGATGGAACTTACTGGGATAAGAAGTGCTACATGAGTATATTATTACTGCTAGGCCTGTGCAAAGTGGTTAGTATTTGCTTTGGATTTGACCTATTCAGGGGACAGTGATTTGATTTGGTGATTTGAATCACTTTCCCGAATCTATTCGGCTGAATCTCATTCAGAGATTTGGCTGCTGCTGAATCTCCAAATCGCCCAGGCCCACCCCAGCTCCTAGCTATTTAGGAAAAAAAAGCCCCGACTCACTGGGTGCTGCCAGGTGGGGGGGTGATCCCTTCTGCCCCCCACTGACCCAC
>NW_017729023.1:5807137-5807376 GCF_001723915.1 Gavialis gangeticus | reverse complement strand
CCCCCCCAGCCCAGCCATGGCTGTCCCACCTGCCCCAGCTCTTGGCATTTGTTTAAAAAAAAGTCCCAACTCAGCGGGTGGGGGCTGGGGTAGCAGGCAGGGGCTGGGGGCTGGCAGGGGTCCCCCCATGGTCTACTGCCTCTCCTCCCCCACCACCTACTTACTGGCTCCGAGTCTGGCTTCAGCTCCCTGCTGCAGCTGGCAGGGACTGTCCAAATCATCAAAGCTCTCTGAATCTT
>NW_017729023.1:5800508-5802137 GCF_001723915.1 Gavialis gangeticus | reverse complement strand
AAGCATGTTGGAGACAGATCTTGATAGCAGCAGCAGGGAATCTCTCTCCCATAGTTTCACTGCCTCACTTCTGGATTTCACATATGTGGACGGGGAGTAGGTAGGTTGAGGATGGTGCTGAGAACATCATGTAAGCAGTGGGGATGCACCCTTTGAGGCCAGTGGGTGCCTATACATGTGCTCCAACACATTTTAATTTAATTGAGTCTGCTGGAGTGTTCTAATTAGAATGCTTCAGCATGCTGCAGTGGCTCATGTATTTGGAGTCCCACATTTCAAAATGATGGCTGGAGCGTTTTAACTAAAACTCGTCAAACAAACTTTAGTTAAAGCATCCCTGTAGCCATTTTAAAATGTGGGATGTTCAATACATGAGAAGCTATGGCATTTTAATTAGAGCAGCTCCTGAGAGCCACTCTAATTGAAACAGATCCCCACTTCCCACCCTAGAGCATGTCCATAGGCACCCAGTGAAAGGACTGCAGACACAGGCTCTCAATTGCTTGCTTTAAAGCAGTGCAAGGAATATCACTTTGGAGAAAATGTTGGCCTGAAGCCTCATTAATATTTCATGTTGCTATAAAAATTAATGCAAATTTTTTCTGGTATTATGTAAAACAAAAACAAAACAAAAAACCCAAACAAACACCACTTTTCTAGCCTGGTAATTTAATATCATTGTTTAAAATGCAGATTAGCTGAAAAGGTAATTTTCTAAACATAGTAATCATGATATCTGAAGTTGTAAGAGGTGACTTTTTCATAAGCCGTATTTTTTACTGAATAAAAACCTAGGTAGTTTCATGGGCACCCTTGAAAGCAGCATTACAGTTAAATATCTTTAGGAAGTTTATTAGGATTTACCAGGATGGATCTGATGTGTTGTTGGGTTTTTGGTTTTAAGCCAGTGTCTCCTTCAAAACCAATTGCTTCGAGGGGTCAAAAAACTGCAGTGGACAATAATGGTACAACCTGCCAATGGCACTGATCTCTTCCCAATCTTAAACACTCAGTGTTTGGTTCCCTGAACTAGGAAGATATTGTGTGGGAGAGGAAGATGGAACTTACTGGGATAAGAAGTGCTACATGAGTATATTATTACTGCTAGGCCTGTGCAAAGTGGTTAGTATTTGCTTTGGATTTGACCTATTCAGGGGACAGTGATTTGATTTGGTGATTTGAATCACTTTCCCGAATCTATTCGGCTGAATCTCATTCAGAGATTTGGCTGCTGCTGAATCTCCAAATCGCCCAGGCCCACCCCAGCTCCTAGCTATTTAGGAAAAAAAAGCCCCGACTCACTGGGTGCTGCCAGGTGGGGGGGTGATCCCTTCTGCCCCCCACTGACCCACACTTCATGGGGGGGCTCCACATGAGCCCCCGACCCACCCACCCCAGCTGCCTGCTGCCCCCCACATCATGTGTGGGGCTCTGCATGAGCCCCCCCCGAAGCCCGGAGGCTGCTGCAGGAGCTGGTGAGTTCTGAAGTTTTTCTCAGGTGTGGTTTTTTGTTTGTTTGGGTGTTTTTTCTTAAAGGGCTGGAGCTTGGGTGGGCGGGGCAGCTGTGGGGGCACTGGAGGAGCAATGGGAGGGTCGGGGGGCTCGTCGTAGAGCCCCCATGTAGCGTGC
>NW_017729023.1:5793925-5795508 GCF_001723915.1 Gavialis gangeticus | reverse complement strand
CCTGAATTGATTTGGCTGAATCTGATTCAGAGGTTTGGCTGCTGCCAAATCTCCAAATCAGCCAGACCCATCCCCCCCAGCCCAGCCATGGCTGTCCCACCTGCCCCAGCTCTTGGCATTTGTTTAAAAAAAAGTCCCAACTCAGCGGGTGGGGGCTGGGGTAGCAGGCAGGGGCTGGGGGCTGGCAGGGGTCCCCCCATGGTCTACTGCCTCTCCTCCCCCACCACCTACTTACTGGCTCCGAGTCTGGCTTCAGCTCCCTGCTGCAGCTGGCAGGGACTGTCCAAATCATCAAAGCTCTCTGAATCTTTTCCGAAGATTCGGAGAACTTCGAGTCGATTTGGACCTTTTTATTGGTCCCCTGATTCGATCCAGATTTTGGAGATTCAGCCGCCGAATCTCCTCCGGACTGAATCGGCACCTGAAGCTTTGCACAGCCCTAATTACTGCCCATCCTCTAAATCTTAAACTTCTTGAATCTCTTCTCTAACTTGAGTCTTAGCCACACATTAAAATCTCACTGATTTAGAAACTTGGAAAATGCAACCCCAGGCTGTAGTCCCAGAGGTTTCAGTGGTAGGTAACAATGTAGCAAAGCATAAAATAAGCCATGGAAATAGTATGGTTTTGATTAGACAAAATCTTGGTAACCTCACTAAGTCTTGGGCTCTAACTGATTAGATGTGCATAATATGTAAGAAGCTACGATTTTTTAAAAAAATGACTTTGTTTTGAGCTAAGTTTACCCAGCTCTGATATGGATATCAGAACTTGTCTGAAAGGGGAATCTATTTTAGTTCCAGTCACAATGGTTAGTTCTCAAGGTAGCTGCAAAACAGGAGGCAGCTTATTACAGATCAGGCAGGCTTCAATTTGGACCAGTTGAACTAACCCTTGATAGGTTCTATTGGCGTTGAGTGCATCTTTCCTTGCCTCCTCTGGGGTTTACGCTGGTTCATGCCCACTTATGGCTGGAACCAGGGCAAGTCCCTAGTGTGGACAGGAGCTTCTGTCTCTATTATTACAGCAAGTTTATGATTTGTTCCATTAATCTGATATTAGAGGAAAAACAGATGTATTCCCCCAGTATTGTTATATGGGTATGGTGTAATTCTTCACTTCCTACCTAAGGCTGTTATGCATTGGAGTACCCCTTTTAAACACCAGAGGCAAAATAACTTCTGTCTGTATATAAAAATTCAGGTAGCCTCATTAGGAATAAACATCCCTATGTAAAAGTTATTTACTTGACTAACTTTAGGGCCACCATTAAAGTATTGGGATTCTTAGGCTCTGGATTGCTCCATGTCATTCTATTATTTTCTGTGCTACGTAGTGGTATTTCAGGTTAAAATAACCCATGATTCAGTAATTTCATGGGTTAGCACTATGGGTAGCTAAGTGTGACTTTAATCCATGTAGAGGAGCATGATAAGATCTTTACTTACAGGATCCCATGTATTCTGATTTGTATTTCTGGCCTGCAGTGCTGATGCAGGGCTAACAGGGATTTTGAGGGGTACCTAAAAGGAAGGCTTTATATTTCAGTTGCATAGTAGTTTTAATTGGAAATAAATTTCCTG
>NW_017729023.1:5791704-5793765 GCF_001723915.1 Gavialis gangeticus | reverse complement strand
AAAAAAAAAAAAAAAAAGTAACTCTAAAATCTATGTGCACTGAATACATGCCATTAAAAAACTTTAAATTAAAAGTACTCCTTTTAAAAAAAGCAACTTAGGTGGTTATGCATGGTGATATAAGGAAATAAATAATACTCATCTCCGTCACTTTCACATTAATCTAGCAGATAAAACTGATGTCTGATACATTATACTAGTATTTTGTTGTGTGATGCATTTAATTCTTAGTTTTAAAAAGTCTAACTCCATAAACAAACTTGAGGGTTTAACTGTTAACTTAATTCCTTACTGCTTTCATTTATCCCAATGCAGGGTGCTGGGATACCATTCTGATTTGGTAAGATTGTTTCTCCCAGTTTGCCCAACAGTAAAGGATTGTGCACGTGGAGAATCAGACCCCTAGTCCTGCTTTCCTCCAGGGAAGTTCCATTGGGATAAGAGAAGGTAGTCACAATGAAATGTGGCTGCTGGCCTGCACACCATACATCTACAGCTGCCTAACTAAATTTGAAACTAGAGCAAAACCTCATGTTTCACCAGAGAACCCTGCCAAACCAAAACATCCTGAAGAAGATATTTGCTTGTCCTTCTCAAGAGAGCAGCAAGGATGGTATCGTAACTCCTTTTTCCTGTACTGATCCAGAAATGACACACTAATAGACTCCATTTTAGCACGGGCGCCTGGTAGGAGGGGCATGGGGGGGAGGCATTAGTAGGGGTCCAATCTCCCCTCCCCCCACAGATTGGCCCCGGACTTGGCACCACTCAGGATGGGGAAGGTTTTTGCTGCATGGGCCAGCTGTGGAGGGGAGGGGCACTAAGCCGTAGCATAGGAGTGTAGGAGTAGATATGGCACTTGTGCCACACACCCCCAACTCAGGAGGCACCAGTCACCCCTGCATTTTAGTTGAGGCTAGAACAAAAGTGACAATCCAGATCTGGGTTACTGTATGTCAAAGAAATATCATTTGCTATGAAAGAAAATGTTGTCAACTATATTTTTAAGTAACTTAATTAGAGCTTATCAGAAATTTATTGACAAAACAACTTTTTTTTGGAAAATGATGTTTTGTGGAACTCAGAAAAGCTTTGTTTGAATTATTTTGGATTTGATGAATTTTCACCCAAAAACCCTGCCTGGAGTCCTTCTGGGTCAATCCCAGACAGCAGGGGAAGATCCTACCGTACAGAAGAGGAAGCAGCACTAGTTACTGCAGGCCAAATCTGCAGTGACTGTCTTTGTTTGTCTTGTGTTGGTAGTGAATGGGCCAGTCCTGCCTCAGGTCACAGAACAAGAATCCCATAGAGGGAATCTGGTGGACCTGTGGTGGAGGAAGGCCGAAAGCCACAGGGCACACTTTTCCTTCCATGTTCTCACTGTCATAGCTGGGGGATCCTTAGAGTTCATCTCTTTCCACACAAACTTACTTATTGGCAATTTTTTTTTTTAAATTCCCTCTGCAAAGTGGGAAAAAATGATGCATATGGTTAGGGCCTGATACACTCTTTCCATTCTGTGTCTCTTCTGAACTAGCACTGATACATTTGCTCTGCTTTACTGTCTAGTTCTTGCAGTCCTCCTAATGCCGAAATATATTTGCCCCTTCGTTCTGCAGTCAATCAAATTATATCAAAATACCCAAACATCTATAAAGAGAGAAAGACATAATTTTGGAATTGTCGTCATCCAGTTTCACACACCAGTGGGTATTCAGGGTGTATGTACCCTGAGGCCTCTCAAATAATTGCTTAATAGGTTCTAAGTCCAAACCACTTATTGCCAAGAGTGCTTCCCAGGTGTGGGCTGTGAGCAGCTTACATTGTTCTGACAGAAGTCTCTAGCCATTAGAACACAATGCACACACAGCCATTATTTGTAGAATGGCCTCAAGACACTGCAGGAAACTTTAGTTGAGGCTCTTTAGCTTCATACACAGCATGTAGGGCACTGCTGAGGGCACTTTTCCTCACTGAATTAGAAAGTAATTAAAGGGCAAAGGGTAGTCATAAATTGGAGCTGTTCTCCAAGCTGCAGCAGAAATTACAAGCAAAGGAGAA
>NW_017729023.1:5757079-5786704 GCF_001723915.1 Gavialis gangeticus | reverse complement strand
ACACAGCCATTATTTGTAGAATGGCCTCAAGACACTGCAGGAAACTTTAGTTGAGGCTCTTTAGCTTCATACACAGCATGTAGGGCACTGCTGAGGGCACTTTTCCTCACTGAATTAGAAAGTAATTAAAGGGCAAAGGGTAGTCATAAATTGGAGCTGTTCTCCAAGCTGCAGCAGAAATTACAAGCAGATTCCCAAGAGGACAAATGTTCAATGCATGCCTGTGTGCTTTCTTAGAGAAATGGATCCATACCTGATTTATTCTCCTTTGCTTAGGAATTCATTTGCTCTTTGCTTTTGCCTGTTCCATGGCATGGAGAGACTTGTAAGGACATGTGGCATGTCTCCTCTGTGCTGATTGAATCAGGCGGTAGAAATAGTTCTATTCCCCTTGGTTTGGGTTATTCTGCAGCCCTTCTTCTGATGGCAGGACTTTGTCTAGAGCAGGTGTCAGCAACCTGTGAGACAGATGTGGCCTACTAAGCAATTTCATCCAGACCACAAGGCCTGGATATTGGCAACTTTTTGGCAGCAGAGGGATTGTGCAGCATTCAGTGGTGGTCAGGTCACACATGATTTGGGGGTAATGGGAAGTGGCAGCTAAGTTAGAAGCACTGGCCAGCTTCAGATCAAGCTGTGTTGTTTTGGCCCAGCATCCCTAAGGCTAGGGACAAACATTACACACGCACCAGTTTAAGTGATCAGAAACTGCTTTAATCCTGTAACAGAATGGATGTTCATTGCACATAAACCAGTTTGAAAATGGCTGAAACAGCTTTGAGATAAACCTGGTTGAATATAGTATCAAACTTAACTGATTTGGGTCAAACCAGTTTCTGCAGTGTCTGTCCCAGACCCCTTCCTGGTTTAAGTTAAACCAGACTCCCCCAGCATTGCAGTATGCTCTCTGGGTTGGGCTCTCTGCTCTACAGCAGAGCTGGCCCCTCCCCTCTGCTCCATGGCTGGGACTCCAACAGAGACTGCAGGTATCTGCCTGGATTCCCCCCTCCCCCCTGTCTTACACAGACACCTCTCAGCATTAGCTAGCATACCACATGCTGACTAGGGTCCATGCTGTGGCAGATGGGACAAAGGCAAACAGGACTGTGTCCTTTTTGGAGCTAATTAAAAGGTAGTGGGTAATGTCCCTCCTTGGAATGTTCGTTTCCTTTGAAAAAAGTTGTTTAAGAAGAGCTTGAACTAATGAGAGGGGCTTTGTTTTCTGATGGGGTGTTGAATGCTGATAACAAAGTTGATAAATGCTTTGTTATCAAGGAGGGGGAGCACCCCTCCCTAATTGGAGCATCCTGTCAGGGCTTGGCCATGCACCCCTCCCTCAACTCAGCACTGTGAAAAGGAAGGGAGGGCTACTTTAGTGCCCCCACAGCTTCTAGCTTGAGCCGCTGCAGTCATGTGCTAGCATTTCTGGGTCATCTGTATGGTTACAAACTGGTTTAGTCTAGCCAGGTTAGATTAACCTGCAAAGATTGAATCAATTCAGGCTCAGGCTTTTTGAATGTCTGTCCCTAGCCTAAAAGCTTGTAAGTCTTGTGGTCTAGACTCCTTGACTTCTGAGCACAAAGATGCTAAACAGACGTGATGTGGAGGCTGCTGGAGCGTGCTAATTAGCATGCTCCAGCAGACTTGATTAATCAAGTCTGCTCCGATGCCTGCTAATTGTCACATGTCAGAGCAGACATCCCGCATGTGTATAGGTGCCCCAAGGGCCTGATCCAAAGGCCACAAAAGTCATCTGTGGACCACTAGTATTCAGTCACTGGGCTTTTCTTCAGGCCCCAAAGTCTCTTCTCTTGTGCATGTTACAGGCACAAGCCTAAGAAACCATGCCTGATACTTTTCACTGCTGTTTCCATTATAGCTATGACTGTCAACATTTTCATGACTTTGTTTTAGTAAGTCATAACCTCTTTTGGAAAGTTCCAGTTTGTACAATAAAAAGTAATGGCTCTGAGGAGGATATTCACACCAAGTAGATGTTATGAACTTGAATACTATCTGCACTATTTTTCCATAGGCTGGATCTGGACCACAAGACTTCCTGTGGGCCAGGCAACTCATGAGTGTCAGCAGTGGCATGACTGCTGGAGCTGCTATTTTGGTGGAGCTCCGGAACCCAGGGAGTTTATGCTATTGCCACTTTCCTTCCTTCCCCATGAACACTTCTTTCCCATGGCCATATTTTAATCATCAGGGGCAACTAAAAGCCCTGATTTCAGTGGTGGATATATGTTTTGGGGGAGGTGAGTATCCATTGGTTCCAAGTGAAGACCATGGGAATTAATGCTGTCACGACAGAGGTTCTAGAACCAATGGAAACAAGCCCCACAGGCCCAGTCCAAACTGCAGAGTTGGGTGGGTTCAGTCTGCAATAAGCCCATAGGCCGTATGATTGACATCCCTGTTGCAAGATAAGAATAAGCATAAAGACGATTAGAATGCAGCAGCTAAGGTAAATCTTAAGTCCTCTCCACACAGCTGATTGCAGGTACGTGAACTGTGGGAACTGCATGTATGGGATCATACAAAACTACCCACAATAGAAATGGGGCTTGCAAACATAAAAAATGTTGGGAACTGCTAGTTTTAATGGAATGACTATAAGAATTTTTTTAGTATGTCCAGAACACCATATCTTTCCCCTAGCCTCATTCAATAATATTGAAACAACCAGAGGCAAATACCTGACATGGAAAACTTTGAGCCAAAATAGTTTGATGATGTAATAAGGAATGGAAAATATGATCCTTATACTGGGAAGTATTACAGTGAAATTACTAATTACACTTAGACCATACTAAACCTGTTGAATGCAGAATGCTGTTAGTTAGACTGTTATGAGCAGTCAAGTTAAAGGTTAATACCATTTCTTGCCTATACAGCTCTGACTAGCCACTAGAGGGCTGGTAAGCAGGGCCATGGCTAGGAGCCAAGGCATCTGGGCTCTATCCCTGCTTTGGTTGAGGGGGAAAGAGGGCTGGGAGTGGTGCATCCTGGCATGCTGGAGGACTGAAAATTGTTTATCTCCATGTGGCTGACTAAATTTACCCTAACATGAGGTAGGTACCACTGCTCAGTGTTAACTTTTGCCTGAAGTGGCATAACTTTGAGATCCTCAGAGGACACTTAGCATGAGTTAAGGAGCTTTAACATGTAGGTGCTCATATTTCAGTGCCCTTAGTATAGTCTAAGTGTGTAACGTGTAACTTAGCCCCTGGGGCACCATAATTTTAACACCATATCAAAGTCTCAAGGATGCCTTATAACCAGAGATCCTGGTTTAATTTGTTTAACAATTTAATTTGTTAAACAATTTGTTAAACTATTTGCATTGTTTTCCCTGATATAAAGGGAAAACAATGCAAATACTTTGACTAAAAACCCCAAAGTCTGCATTTTTCCATGATTAAAATTAAACAACACTAATATGTAAATAATAGGTATCAGTTGAACACAATGTTTTATTGATATATTTACAATTGTAAAGTATTTTGGAAGCTTGCCAGTCACTTGCTCAATCACTACAAAAAAATAATTTCTAAATACGTATAAATTGTGGTGTTTTATTTTGGGTTTTTATTATGGAAAATCAGAGCTCCCCTGACCCCTTCACTCACCAGAATGCAGGTCCATTGGCTGTTCCTCTTCACTGCTTTGTGGCGCTGAGCAGCCCTGATGTGCTGATGCTGTTGCCCGTCACTCTCCACCCACAACCCTGCTGGTGCCCCTCACTCCCCACCCATAGCTTTCTGGCCCACTGCTTGTGCCCCTAACTCTACAACCATAGATCCCCAATCCTGCTGGTGCCCCCGATTTTCCCCATTCACAACCCCCTGGCCCTGCTGGTGCATTTCATTCCCCACCCACAGCCACTCTACAGGGCCTTATGTGGCAGGGCAAAGTGGACCTGGGTGGGGAAGCTCATTGCTGCTGCTGGGAGCCCCACAGTGCCATGGCAAGTCACCCCATGTCTGGCCAGCAGCAGTGAAGGGCATAAATCCTGACCACCACCCCTGCTGTTGCTGGGTGGGCAGGGGGTGCCTCGTCAGGGTGGCGCAGGGCTCCCAGTGGTAGCACTGAGTTTCTCTGCTGTGCTCTTCCCTGCTATACTGGGTCCAACTCAATGGGCTACAGAGGCCCCAGGGAGAGGGGAACAGGGCAGGGAGCCTGAGCCTGCAGCAGGCATCCTGCATCTCTCTCCCCCCTTCCCCCCCCCAAATCTGGGGGGCATATGCCCTCCCCAGGGGTGCGCACATCAGTGGGGAGATGGTCCTGCCTCAACCCCCCAGATGAGTTACCCGCAGCCCTATTCCACTCCCGGCCTGGGCCCTGTGGACACGCATTCTGGCCCTGGGCCCTAGATCCCATGCACCGCCCGAGCTGGGCAGCAGCACCAGCCCTGCCAAACGTCCTCTTTCCCTCCCTCACTATGGGGTCACAATTCCACCCCACTGCCCCTCGCCCTGTCAGACTTACTGTGGGAGCTACTCTCCAGGCTGCCTAGTGACCGTGTGCATGCATACATGTACACATGGTGCTCTTTGCCTTACCACCCTCTGCCTGCTTCCCCCAGCCCCTTGCAGGCTAGAACATTGCTGGCCTGCAAGGGGGAAACCCACCATTTCCTGTGCTTTTCTCCTTTAAAGGAGAAAATTGGATTTTTCTCCTTAAAATGAGAAAATCCAGGTTTTACCTTTTTTTCCATTGTGAATGGAAAATCCAGAGTCCTGCTTATTACTGGCTGAATCAGAGTCTTCTACAGCTTCCAGTGTCACAATGGCTGAATTGACTGGCCTTTCCAGGTATGTCTGGGTTGGTTGCTAGGAGCTGCTCTCTGGTATTTGTGGAAACTTCTGCCAGTGGGACTTAGCAGTCAAACTGTGTTTATTAGGGCTGTGCGAAATGGCACCGTTCCATTTTGCCTTGAATTTCGAGGTTTGGACAGAACAGCATTTCATACCTAACTTCATTTTGATTCGAAACAGCTGGGCTGATTCCCCATCCCCCATGCTGATTGGGCCGGGGGCTGGGAGTCTAGCATGGGGGGTGGGGATCTAGTGTGATTTAGTGTGGGGGGATAGGAAATCAGCCCAGCTGGGCTGACTCTCCATCCCCTGCCAGATCTTGCACCAGAGATGGGAAGTTGGCCCAGCTGGACTGACTTCCCATCCCCAGCACTATGGTCAAGATGTTTTGACTTCCAAAATGTTTCACCTAGCCTCATTTTGTTTTGAGGCTGTTTTGACGCCCTTTGTTTTGTTTTGATTTTGCTGTTTCGACCTCAAAATGAGTTGAAACAGTGTTGAAATGAAATGGCTGATGAAATTTCACGCAGCCTTAGTGTTTATCTTTGCTGCTAGCGCTCATAGGTCTCTGGGCTCCTGAGGTTTGACGGTTTCCTTTGAGCCTGGTTTTAGGCTTGCTTGCTAATTTGGCTTCTGGACCAACCGTGTCCTAGGCTGTAATAGATTAAGGCTATAATCTCAGACTGAGTGTCAAGCCAAGGGTTAGTGCTATCTAGTGGGCTGGACTGCTCCATTTATTACTTGAGAGGCAATTTATATTTATAAATAATACAATCAGTTCTTTTTCTTAATGTTAGCATAATAATGTAACAGATTTGTGTACAGCACACAGAGAATTGATTATGCTTTTTTTTCTGCTAATGTATCTGTTAATGAAACAAGTACATGCATTTTTCATTACAAGTTATAACAAGAACCCATTCAAGTACCACCTCCTTGTTTGCCATTTGTATTTATGGCTCCTTTGTTCCTTTCCCATCTACCATGCAACCTGATCATGGGAAATAGTTGAAACATCAAATCAAATTTATTTAATAGTTTTCATAGATTTCAGAGACATTAGGGCTGAAAGGGACCTTGGCAGATCATTGAGTCCAGCCCCCTACCCCAGGGGCAGGAAGTCAGCTGGGGTCAAAGGATTCCAGCAAGGTAAACATCCAAATGTTTCTTAAAGGAGTCCAGAGTAGGTGCTTACACCACCTCTGGAGGGTGTCTATTCCAGGCCTTGGGGGCTCAGACAGTAAAGAAGTTTTTCCTTATGTCCAGCCTAAAATGGTCTTGGAGGAGTTTGTGACCGTTTGACCTTTTCATCCCTTGGGGCACTCTGGTGAACCAGTGTTCCCCCGGATCCTGATGTTCACCCCTTATATACTTAAAGATAGCCACTAAGTCTTCCCTGACTCTCCGCTTTTCCAGGCTGAAGAGTCCCATAGCACTCAGTCTCTCAGCATAAGGCCTGTTCTCCTGCCCTCTGATCATGTGCGTGGCTCTCCTCTGGACTCTCTCAAGCTTTTCCACATCATTTTAAAATTGTGGAGCCCAGAATTGGATGCAGTACTCCAGCTGCAGCTTCACCAAGGCCGAGTACAGCGGGATGAAGACATCCTGAGATCTGCTTGAAAAGCATCTACAGATGCAAGCCAGAGTTTTGCTCACTTTACCAGCTGTGACATCGCATTGGTGGCTCATGTTCATCTTGTGGTCAGTCACGACTCCAAAGTCCCTTTTGGCTGTGGTGCTAGCAAATGTAGCTCTGCCAAGCCTATAAGCGTGCTGCGGGGGTTTTTTCCAAGGTGGAGTACCTTGCATTTTTCGGTGTTGAATGCAATCAGGTTTACATCCACCCATTTGCTAAGTCTGTCAGGGTCAGCCTGGATCACGAGCCTATCCTCAGGTGTGGACAATTTACCCCAAAGTTTGGGGTAAAAAAATGAAGAGAAATGAAAATGAAGAGGAATTAAATAAAATAAGCTTACATTCTGACCAGAATGTCCCTTTCTGAAATTAGGAATTTCAGAGTTGAATTCTTACTTGTGAAACTTGTTCCTAGCAGTGAACACACCAAAGGAAAACTGCATGCCTTGGCACCTTGGGATTCATAAATAATTGATGAGAGATCACTGCATAGGTAGAATGAAATTTTACTCAGCTATAGGTAGTTAGACCAATGTCTCTCAGTAATGATTTAGGTACAGGTAATCTTGCCTTTGGACACAGGGATAGACTAGACTGGGTTTGTCCAGTTGGTGGTCTGCAGGCCTCATCTACTCTATGAGGGGCTCATGTGCAGCCCACAGATTCCTGTCCTGTCTAGCTGCCACACACCTCTCCCCAATTGCTGGTGCAGTGCCCAGGGTCTCTGGGGCAGGGCAGCATGGCAGGAGGGGGTCTGAAGAGCTTGCACCTAACCAGCAGCCACAGGGGAGGAGGACTTGCTCAGTGGGGTTCTGTGACAGGGTCCACCTCAGAGAACAGACATAGCACCCCTTAGTGGCCACTCTAACCCTGTCCTGCCCTTGTTGGTCTCTTGGGCACCTCCCTGTGCTCGCCTGCCTTGCTTGCTAAATAAGTTTTGAGAGGCTAGTCAAAGCTTTCTTTGCAGATTTTAGAACTGTACTTTTCATTTGCAAGGCCTATTCATATACAGGTAAATTATACCTGTCTTGAGCTGCTTCAGATTTTCTTCTACAGCGAATGCCAATGTTATATTAAACAGGAGAACGTCAATGGCTTCATTAGCCCTATTTACTTATGCTCACTGCTGTCTTAGAACTTATTTTTTTCCAGGTGAACGTCTCCCTGGTTGCACTGAGAATAGACATTAATATCTACAGAAAGTTTGTGTAAAATCTTTTCACCATTTTTATGCGAATAAAATGTACTTTTAATCCTTGAAAGTAAATTGTAAGAAGCTTTTTAGGTGAAGCAGAACCTCGAAACAACAGTACTTTACAATTAAAATCTTAGTTTTGCTCATGTCCAATAACAGCTTTGGTGGTTATTGAAGTGCTTACTGCAGAATTGCAGTGACATAGCCAATATTTACCCAGAAATGTTTCCAATAAAAATGATCTCCTGGTAAATATTTAAATGAAGCACCAATTCATTAGGTATCTTTGATCATATCAGCGCCACAAGAGAGAGCCTTTTACTCGCAGGTCTTGTAATCACTACAAAAGCACATGGTGGGGTGGGGAGGGATATCTGGTGGTGATGGAAATTGCTCGTTCAGGCTCTAAAGCTGTTGTCAGTTGGGCACATATCTCAAACATGCTGTCTTTTCAGTGTCACTGTTGGGCAACTTTTAGTATGACTTGGGGGAAGGGGGCAAGGATGATTTCTACTTACAATGAACTGTAAAAAAAATTATCTTCCAGTTTTGGGGCAGTAGTTCTTCCTGACCTGCAGGGCTTTCATACATGCTGCACTCATAAAGCATTTATGAGATGGTGGGCAGCAATCTCATAGTATAGTTTCCCTCTGTTGTGATGGACAGAGGCCCAGTGCTTTGGCTGTTGGGAAAATTGCTCTCAAATAGGGAATTTCATAGTCTAAACATTCAGTGGGCAGCCTCACAGAGGCTAGGAGAGGTTGCATTTTAAGGTGTATTTTTCTGGATCCTCCAGAGGAACAAATGAGTGTTGATGATGGTGTCTTCTGCTTCCTCTGAATTGAGAGAGATTAGGGAATCCCAACCAATGGCCAAGGCAGCCTGGAAAGGGAGAAGACGGAAGTTAATGTCTTGAAGTCGAATGATGAGGATCTGTAGAGGCACCGTGCATGGTGGAGCAGAAGTACTCTCAGGTTCCATGGCCTCAAAGATAACTTCCAGTGGTGGCCTGTTTTTGGAACAAGCATCCAGGACAAGGATAGAAAGGATGGATTGGGGTGAGATGAAATGTCAGTGGCCAGATCTAGTGAGAGAGAGAATCCTTCCCTGTGGCCCATCTTAGAGATGATAAGTGAATGCAGAGAAGGGGAGTCCATGAGGCATTTTTATAATGACTGTCAGCCATTATTTTAAGGATAGAGAGTTAGTTTTCCTTTCTGCTGGGATTTTATTTTTCCAGTTGTGAGAAACCATATCTAGGCAGACAGAAATAGCTCTGGGATTTTACAAAGGGGAGCAGTTGCAGCAACTGGTGCTTTAGGCTACACACTTCTGCTCTCAGGCTCCTTCCCCACCAGGGCAGGCAATAGCAGGAGCAGTAGCCAAGGAATTATGTTTCAAGGAAGATAAGTAGCCTTCTCCCCTGCTCCCCTCTATTCTCAGAAGCACATCCCCTCCTTGTCCCACCCCTCCTCATTCCCTCTCCTCCCACTTCCCCCCTGCATGTCTCTTGCCTGCCCCAGCAAGATGCTGTCCTAGGGATGAGGAGCTCCTGCCCATTCTAGCTGTGCTGGCAGGACTGTGACAGCAGGGGCAGTGGCCAGGGGCATGTTCTCTCTCCCTGTGCCTACTTCTGCTTCTGGGCTGGCAGGGAGCAGGCAGAGAATGGACATGCACCTGCCTACTGCTGCTGCCGTCACTGTCTGGGGTTGAGCGCAACCCCATACAATCCAGCTGGAGTGGGCAGAAGCTCCCTTTACCCCCAGTTGGAAGGAGAGGGCACATGTCTTTGAGCATGGAGGGAATGGGAAGAGGAGAATATTTACCTTCTTCAAGGCTTAAATCCCCAGCTGCTGCTATAGCAGCATGGTTGGAAAACAGGATGAGGCCACACCACTATACCACTTCTGAATCTGACCCTGAATGCAGAGAAGCTTGTTAGCACATTTTATTTTTGGCAATAAGGCTAAATTTGCTTCATTGGGATTTTCAGCAATAAATGAGCTTTGTGATAAAAAGAACACACACATTGGGCTTCAAAGGAAAATCAGCAGTACACAAACTAACCTCACCTGAAGGCTCCCATTAGTCTTGATCCAAGGCAGGATTCCAGCTGCCAGTCCACTTTAGCTCTTATATAATGATGGTGTGACACATCTTACCAAAAAAACCCCAAACCCTAGGTGTTTCTGAATTTCTGAAAAGTTTTTCCATATGCTTTGCTCTCTACTTTTATAATATGCAACTCACTATCTGTAATTAGATCTTAATTCAAAGTCTGCTGAGATGTAGGAAAAGAAAATAATCTTAAAAAACTTAAAAATAACTCTTTAGAATGTCATTGACCAAAAAGGTTACTCTTACTTATTCTGATCTGAGCTTTAATAGACTTGTATTCATTTATTTTAAAATGTAGGCATATATTTTTACTTCCATAATATGCCCAGATGCAATGATGGCAAGTGTAGGCATAAAAGAACAGAATAGATGCAATTAACAGCACTAGAGTCTGAAGTTCTTGTTCATCAATGCAATGACTGGCTGCATATACTTTCCACCACTCAACTGAGAAAATACCATTTCTTCTTCTGCCTATCTGGCAGTTTGATTTCACTAATCCTGGTTTGTGCTAAGAGCACAAAGAATTGCTGTTGAAAATAACTGTGCTGCCCTATTCTGATGCAGGCATCGTTTCACCCATTTTTCAAATCATAATTTTGTAATTGCTCCAGAAAAAATAATTGAGATGGTCTTATTATTTCATGCTGTTACAAAAAAGGACCTAAATGAATAAAACTGAGTGTTCTGAATTCAGAAAAAAAATCCTAAAATTTGCCCGTAGCTTGAAAGTCACTTTAGGCTCAGTTTCAGGAAGAGTTAACTTTAGTAACTGACTTTTATTCATCTTAGAAGTTTGTACTTATAAAAAGAAGGATCTAATAGCCCTAACCTGAGCCAAGTATTTGGGTCTTTTTTTCCTTAATTAATGCATGTTCCTAACTCTCATTTATTAATACTAAAAGAATTACTTTCTTACAACATAATATGTATATACATGTATATCTAGAAAAATTCCTCTGCCATTCTACCAAAGTCTTTCAAACCTGATCTGCAGTATCCCTGCCCTGCTTTCCTAGTCTAGACCAAACCTGCTAATTTAAGTGTAGCAGGTTTGGGTTGAGAACAGAGCAGACAACTTAACTGATTTTTGAAAAGTTCTGTATGTCAGGATGCAACCTAAGCTTCAACCAACAAAAGCTAGTCCACTGGCCTATGGAGCATCCTCATCTCCTGAACTATGTTTTGTTAATTCTTCCTAGGGATTTATTGCAGTGCTCAACAACATGGGAAACCTAGTGGTACTTCCATCTTGACTACTAAAAAACAGAAACAGAAAAAGAAATTAAATTGTTCCCTGTATTGTTCTGATGTAATTTCTGTTACTCTCAAATGCAAATCACATTGCACCATTTGCAGAACCCAGAACAGTAGAACTTCTGACCCCTAGCTACCCTTCAACCCAAGTCCTATATCAGTA
Source organism: Gavialis gangeticus (assembly GCF_001723915.1). Lineage (NCBI taxonomy): Eukaryota > Metazoa > Chordata > Crocodylia > Gavialidae > Gavialis > Gavialis gangeticus. Next base: position 5,775,513 of record NW_017729023.1, on the reverse strand, counting down.
GCAACACAGAGGGGGTGCACAGAGGTACACCCCCTTATAGCCAGCGCTCCCTGCTTAGGCAACAGGCAGGGGAGGCAGGTGGGAGCATCAGCGTCCCCCCTGTGAGCACCGGCTGGAGAGTGGGGGCCCCAGATGAAGTGCCACTGGAACTTCTGGGAGTACCGCGGCTACTTTGGGGAGTCCTGCTTGTGCTTCCCAGTCTGCCGTGGGGGATCCCCCTTTTGTCACTGACTGGCCGCTGGGGAGGAATGTGCCCACCCTGGCTCAGGTGGCACCAGTTGCCTATGGTCTATATATTGGTCCTTTTGGTGATTCCCTGTGCATGTCACCTGATGTAGCCTTTGCTGTACAGTTCTCTGGGATAGGACAATTCTGCTTATCCTTTGATTATGACAGTGTCTATTATAGGCCTTAATTTCTATTATTTATCATCACTGCTTTGAGCCTGTAGGGTTCTTTTTCTCTTGATGTGAAAGAAATGTTAAGACACCCACAATTCAACTCAAATCAAGAGATAAAAGAATTAGAAGTAAAGCTGGTTCACTTGGTTAACATTTTGGAAAATTTAGTTAAGCACACTAAAATTAACTACTGTAAGGAAAAGAAAGCTTTCTTGGTCAGATAGCAAACTCTGACCTTAGCCTCTTGCAAGGGGATGGAGAAGGTCCAGAGCCCATACTGAGATTAGAGTAACACTCTTTCCCCTCTCTCAGAAAGCCTGACTCTCAAGACCCCGATATTAGAACTCATTAAGGTATTAGGTCAGTTTTCCTTTTAAGAAAAAAAAAATCAACCCTGTTGCACTTGGAAACCACATTTCAAACCTAGTGCTTTATGAACACTCAGTTGATAAATAGCAGAAAGTCTTGTTTTAATAATGACTAATAAGTTACAAAACTAAATGACAGAAGAAGACTCTTTCCTAATGTAAAGTGAGCTATATTACCACACAGTCCTTGTATTAGCTGCAGGAGACTGTCCTCATGCAGGCAAGAAACAGTTCTTGTACAGCCTCACAGTGTGGATCCTTTGCTTTTGGCAGGGTGGTGCAGTATGGTGGCTTCTGGGGCTTTTCCTGGACCACACACACCTTGCTGGCAGTTCTGTATTGCTTTTTATACTGTTTTAATTGTATAGCTTCAAAGCATTCCTTCTTGAGAGCTGGTTAATCAAAGTTGGAAAGGGCAGGCAAGGCCAGAATTAACATATTACAATTGTATCCGGTTTGTGAAGTTTTCAAGCTTTTGATCAGTTTGGAACCAAATGGGATGGGTATTAACTGAACGAGAAACCTTTAGGAAGTTGATCACAGAATACTATTTTTCAGTAGCTGTTTTAACAATGGAGCCTAATAAATAGGTGCATCAAATGGCTCATGGAGATAGTGAAGATCAGAGACCATTGGATACGATAGGTGTGAGTTTCAGGAGAATACACATTGGTTTAGCACAATAAGCATTTAGAGACTGACCACCTATTCTGCAAATGCGAGATGAGGATCAAAGGCCACTGGGGACAATAAGGGTGAATTCATTTTGGGTTAAATGAAGTTAGTAGACTGACGTGCATAAAACTTTAGACAGATATTAGAGGTTTGGTTAGGGAAATATGTTCCCCTTTGATTAAAATGTGTTACTGAGGATATATTTAGAGTCATGTTTTCAGTGCACCTTGGCTTATTCTCATCTCTTACAGGCTTTCCTTTGAAATGGATATTTTATTTATTTTGTTTTCTTTAGCGACACTCGGCTCAATTGATATGTAGATGTAGTTTGTAGGCTTTTCCTACAGAAAGCCATTTTGACTTGCTGTGAGTCTTGTTACATTTATGCAAAGACTGTGTTAGGTCTCTGCCAATACTTTTAACCATCAATTCTCAGGTGTGGTAGAAGGTTGAGGACTATTATTATCTTATGGCATGGGTCTGCTATTGGGTACCACAAGCACTCCACTCTCTTATGCCTAATGGGTTGCAAGGCATTAGCGAAGTTTGATTTTCTGGTGGCAGTCTTGTTACCTTAACTGAGTCTTGCCCCAGCCACTGTCTTGCTTTTTTGTGCAAGAGACACTCCAAGCTTTCACAGTTGTCATATGCAGCAGACTGTTTTATTTTCCCCCTAAATCCCACACTCCTAAACAAGGTAACTTCTATCTGTGACACAGCAGGGTGCTCTTTTGCCTTCAGAGGTGTCTCAAACCCCTCTCCACAATCAGCTGCTTGGCTACTAAAAACAAGCTGAGATGTACTAAAGGGGCTAAATCCTTGTCCTGGCACCTCAGCTTCAGCACAGTTTTTGCCATCTTAAAGCTTTGCATCTGTTGTCTGGCTTGTGTGAAAAATTACAGATCACCACTCCAATAGAAGACTCCAGCCTGTATAGCCAAATGCTTTGGGGAAAATATATTATATATATAAAAATCATATTTACCACAGACAATAAGGACGTTTTAAGAAAAAGCAGATTTATTACCTAAATAAGAAAAGTCAGAAAAATTAGTATATGCATGTTGAGATGGGCAGAGATATGGAATAAAACAAGAATCTATAAAATTTACCCTAGTTTGTTTTACTGTCTAGAAAGCAGCTTCTGATTCTGACCAAGTCAAATTTGCTGCAAGCCAGCCTGTCAGCTTGCATTTCCCAGGCTTTCTGCGGGCTAAGTCATTCAAAGCTCCTTGATCCTTAGACAAATATTAACTACTAAAGCAATTCTTAAGTACTCTTCCTTATCGTCTGATCTGCATACTTCTATTGAATTCTTGAAGAGTGGACAGTATGTCTATGTATATAACTCCTACCCCAAAGATCCAGTCATAACTAGTGAATATCAAACTTAAAAAAATTCTAATCCTACATCCTCATCTATCAAGTATCAATTTTCCTGCTTTTGGTCTGAGTTCGTGATAGTGTCCTGATAGGAGTTTCCTTGATTCCCTATGCTGAATTTGGATGTTGTGGACCCTTCTCAGAGTATCTCAGAGAATCCATCAGGTTTCCCTGTGTTTTCTCTGGATGCCCTACATAACCCCTTCATAGCAAGCAGACACCACACTTTCCAGATCACTGTTTTAAAACGCACGTTAACGTCACCTGCATTTCCCATTCCTTTTTCCCCTTCTTTTACCAATCCATACATTACATCTTCAAAACTAATATCCAAGATGCAATGGTCAAAGCCATGATGTATGTTACAAGAGTAGACCCACCCCTTGTTTATGCTTCCACTTGTAGTAGACCCTGCAGGAGAAGACATGCCTCTCTTCCACATCCTTGTCATGTTTGCTAACATCTTTATTACTCTTGGGCTCAAAAAGCCCTCCCCTCTCCCCACTCCTAGCTTTTGATGATTCCCCACTCAGCATCTCCTCCTCTTCCCTCATCCCTTCTCTTCATCGTCTACCACTGCCTTTTTCCTCTGCCCCCTAGTCAGGCGCAGTTTTTTCCTCTTCCCCAGTGAAACCTCTTTCACTTTCTCTTTGCTCAGTTCCATCTGTACCACCTCTGGTGCCTTCTCTCCCTCCCCCTTCCCAGTTTCAATTTGTGAACCTTCCGCCCCCCACACCCCGCTGATGCTGTGTCTATCACCCCCCCCACACACACTCTCTTACTTGATCACTCATTCCCTCTTCCTGTGCTAGTGCAGCTTCCTCCTCTCCCCTGCCCCCCCCACCATTGCATTAGCTGCTTCAAATTACATCTCCTCCCTCCCCCTGCAAAGTTTCCTCCACCATGTAAGCTTCCATCCCCTTGTCTTCCTCATCGTCCTCTCCTCCCACTTCCGAACCCCCATATTCTGAATGTCTTTGCCTGGCCCGATTTGTGTAGGAATGAATAAATAAATAAATAAATAAATAAATATCGGGCACTCTTTGATGCCCCTTTTCCCCAGAGAGATTACAACTCAACTCCTCCTTGCAGTTTGCCACTATGTGCCGTCTTCCCCTGCACCGGTAACACACTGCGTATTTGCAAAAAGCAGCAAAATGCCCCCCCCCACAATTGCTGCACAGCTTTGGCTGCCTGAAATACGTAACATTGTCTATGGGGCCCCACTTGAGTCATAGAGGGCAAGTGCTTTACCTCCCTTGCTCCCCACATTTTCCTCCTCCTCTGCCATCACCAGTCTGGCTCTCCATGCCCCCGTCCAGATTTGATATTTATCCCTCTTCACATATAGTACTCTCTGTGTACGTCTCTCTACCCATCTTTCTATGTCCGCCGGTTCCAACATATCAGAAAACATTTTCAGAAACACCACCCTCTCCCTTGCTTTCTCCCCTGCCTTGAACAACAATCCCCTTATCTCTTCTCGGTCCGCAATTTATGCATGCCTTCTCCAGAAGGCTTCATAGCCCTCTCTTCTCCAGGAAGTCACAGTCCACATCTAGAAGGTGTATGCTACAACAATGCTAACATCATCTGGATTCACTTCCAGGTCCTCGAAGAGGGCTCTTTCCATAAACTCATTTCTGCCCAGTGCCATGGCCCCTCACAAGCCCTCTTTCTTCAGAGTGACTTTCACCTGCAATTTTATCCTTCTGCAGGGGTCATTCTCTCCCCAGAGGACATAGTCCTTCTGGGCATTCCTCCTGCCATCATCTTCTTTTGAGGCTCTCCTTGGCCCGGCTCCTTCCTCCTCTCTCCACTACTCCTTTGTTGCTGCAGGATCTTCCCTTCTGCCTCTACCTCCATCAATTTTCCTGTGGCTGGCTGTGCCGCCTTCTGCTTCCCTCGAACAACCTTCCATTCTCCCTCCATCCCTTCGTTCTCCTGCTTCCACTCCAATTTCTCATGATCAAGCTCTTTCTCTTTGTTTTGCTGCTTCTTCTCTCTTATTCCTCTTCTCAGTTTTGGTTCTGGAATTGCTTTGGAAGTGCTGGCCACCACCACTCTGAACCCTCTGCGCTGTCGCCACTCCTCCTCCTCCACCATCCCAGACTCCTGCAGCCCTGATTGAGCGGCAGCTGGACTTGCACCCAGCCACTACTCATTCAGAGCCAACAGGCAGAGAAGCACTCCCCCTGGGCAGGAGCTCCTTCCCTGGTAGCAGCCAGGGAAGGACTACCCTGTTAGCCCCAGCCCTAAGCTTATATGTTCCCCTGCTTGCATCTGGTCATCTGACCACCTGCAGGTACTGGCTAATTATCTCATTACTCAGTTGCCCTGGTGACCTGCAGCTGTGGCACCCTGCCTGCCTGCAGAGTTCTCTGGCTGGGATGCTTTCCCTCTAAGTAACAGAGAGCCCTGGGCTGTCTGTTACAATGGGTATAAACTATTAAAGAAGGACGGATGGGGAGATGAGGACGAGTGGCTCTTTATGTTAAACTGCTACATGATTGCTCAGAAATACAGTACGAAACTGGAGCTAGGCCTGTTGAAAGTCTCTGGCTTAGGGTCAGAGAGGAGAGCAATAGGGGTGATGTCCTGGTGAGGGTCTGCTATAGACCACCAGACCAGGAGGATGAGGTATATGAGGCTTTCTTCAAACAGCTAGTGGAAATTTCCCAGTCACAGGCCCTGGTTTTCATGTGGGACTTAAATTATCCAACATCTACTGGGAGGGCAATAAAACAGTACACAGGCAATCCAAGTAGTTTTTGGGGAGTGTTGGAGACAATGCCCTGGTGCAAGTGTTGGAGAGGCCAACTATATGGGTTGTGCTTTTTTTGATCTGTTGCTGACAAACAGGGAAGAATTGGTGGGGAATGTAGTAGTGGATGGTAACTTGGGCAGCAATGACCATGAGATGATGGAGTTCAGGATCCTGGGAAAGGAAGGAGAGCAGTAGAGCAAGGACCCGGGACTACAGAAAAGCAGACTTTGACAAACTTGGGGAACTGGTGGGCAGGAACCCCTGGAAGTCCATTCTGAGGGGGAGAGGAGTCCAGGAGGGCTGATTTTACTTTAAAGAAACCTTACTGAGGGCATAGGAACAAAGTATCCTGATAGGCAGGAAGAATAGCAAGCATGGCAGAAGACCAACTTGGCTTACCAGGGAAATCTTCAGTAAGCTAAAACACCAAAAGGAAGCATATAAAAAGTGGAAACTTGGACAACCAACTAAGGAGTATAAGTGTATTGTTTGGGCATACAGAAATGAAATCAGGAAGGCAAAAGCATAATTGGAGTTGCAGCAAGCAAGGAACATAGAGGTTAACAAAAAGGGTTTCTACAAATACGTCAGCAGCAAGAGGAAGATCAGAGGAAGTGTGGGACGTTTACTGAATGGGGGAGGCAACCTAGTGACATGATTCAGAAAAGGCTGAAGTTCTCAATGCCTTTTTTACCTCAGTCTTCACAAGCAAGGTCACCTCCCAGACTACTGCACCTGGCAGCACAGTTTGGGGAAGAGGTGAGCAGACAGCAGTGGCAAAAGAACAGGTTGGGGATTATTTAGAAAAGTTGGGCATATGGAAGTCCATGGGGCCAGATGCCATGCAACTGAGGGTGTTCAGGGAGTTGGCTAGTGTTTCTGCAGAGCCTCTGGCCATTATCTTTGAAAAATCATAGTAATTGGGTGAGGTCCTGGACAATTGGAAAAGGGAAAAGATATTACCCAACTGTAAGAAAGGGAAGGAGGAGGACCTGGGGAGCTACAGACCAGATAGCCTCACCTAAGCCTCTGAAAAGATCATGGAGAAGGTCCTCAAGGAATACATTTCTAAACACTTGGAGGAGGAAAAGGTGATTTAGGAACAGTCAGCATGGATTCACCAAGGGCAACTCATGCCTGGCCAACCTGATTGCCTTTTATGATGCGATGACTGGCTCTGTAGATGCAGGAACAGCAGTTGATGTGATATAACTTGACTTTAGCAAGGCTTTTGATACAGTCTTCCATGATATTCTCACAAGCTAGCTTAGGAAGTATGGGTTGAATGAATGGGTTGTAAGATAGATAAAAAACAGTCTGGACCACTGGGCTCAAATTGGCAGTAATCAATGGTTTGATGTCTTGTTGGCAGCGCATATTGAGTGGAGTGCCTCAGGTGTCAGTCCTGGGGATGTTTTTTTTCCTCCTATCTTCATCAGTGATCTGGAAAATGGCACAGAGTACACCCTCAGTAACTTTGTGTATTACACCAAAATGGGGGGAGTAGTAGATACACTGGAGGGTAGAACTAGGATTCTGAGAGGCCTAGATAAATTGGAAGATTGGACCAAAAAATATCATGAAGTTCAATAAGGAAAAGTGCGAAGTCCAACTTTTAGGACAGAAGTATCCCATGCACCAGTACAGGCTGGGGACCAATTGGATAAGCAGCAGCTCTTCAGAAAAGGACCTAGGGCAGGGGTGGGCAATTATTTCAGGTGGAGAGCTGCTTACTGAGTTTTGGCAAGCCACTGAGGGCCGTACGGGTAGCCCTGCCCCTTGACCGGTACCCCGCCCGCTAGTCACCATCTTGGGTCCCACCACCTAGCCCTTGACCTTTGCCACCAGAAGTCCCTCCCCTTGCCCCCAGAATTACTGCTTCCTGCAAGGGGTTTTGCCATCTCTGAACAAGAAAAATAGTAAATTATATTCTAAAAATCAAACAGATACTACAACATTCATTAATTTCATTAAAAAAAAATATTTTTGTCCTGATTTACATGTGTTAGTGTGGTGTACCTAGAGGTGATAGTATAATAGCTTAAAATGAAGTCTTACTCTTGTATATTGTGGGGAGGATGGGTATAGGTTTGTTGGTATGTGGGGTGTGAGCGAGGGTTTGTGTGTGTTGGATTTGTGGAAGGGTGGAGTGGTGTGGGTGTGTGGTGTGTGATATGTGGATGGGTATGGGTGTTGGGGGCTGTAAGTGTGTGGGTGGAGGGTGGCTGGGGAGGGTTGTGGCTTGCTTGAAGGGGGAGGATTTTCTCACAGCCTGTTCCCCCCGCAGCAGGCAGAGCCCCCACCAGCACTCCTGCACGCCTGCGCTCCTGCCACTCCTGGCCCTGGGGCACTGGTGCCCCCCGCCACTTGCCCCCCATCTGCCACTGCTGCCCTTCTCCCGCCACTTCCCCATCCCCCCCAACCTGGCCAGTCTGGTACCATGTCCCAGCTGGTCCTGTGGTCCCAGCACTGCAGCTGGGAACCATGTGATGCTGGAGCATGGTGGGCAGGCGGCGGGGGGGAGTGGGGAAATGGATGCAGCAGGTGGGGTGAAGGGGCAGTGAGTGGGCACACACAGCCTGTGCTGGTCCAGTGGGGCCAGCACCAGCAGGGCCCAGAGCTGGGTGGCAGGGGCTCAGTGGAGCCAGGCTGTGCTGCTCAAGCAGGAAGAGCAGGGAGCCGGACCAGCTCCATAGAGCCCCCGCCAGCCTAGGCCCCACACTCCTGCCACCCCACTCTGGGCCCCTCTGGCGCTGGCCCCAGCGCAGGCCCTGCACTCCTGCCCAGCTGTCACTGTGCTCCACGCGCCCACTTGCTGCCCCTTCCCCCTGCCTGCTGCAGCCATTTCCCTGGCTGCCCGCCCACCAGCCAGCAGCACGTGGTTCCCAGCTGCAGCACCGGAACTGAAGGCACTGTCTGCTAGCCCTGAGGACTGGGACAATCACCTATGGTCTGCCCCTGCCTACCTTCCTCCCTCCCCCCCCCCTTCTTATCTGTATTTCCCTCAGCGCAGAGAGGCAGGAACAGTCCCAGGCCAGAGGCTAGGTAGAAGCTGGCTGGGGCTTGGGGTGGGAGGAGGGGCAGAAGTGGGGTGGGGGCAGGCTGGATTTGCTGCTGTGGATGTTTTGTTCTGTTGCCGGCTCCCCCTGGGTCCTACTGGTCCTGACTCCTGTCATACCAGGGGTAGATAAATATTAATTTTCTAAAATTTTTAGGGGCCCTGCAGGCTGGATAGAATGGCCTGGTGGGCTGGAACTGGCCCGTGGGCTGTATTTTGCCTGCCCCTGACCTAGGGGTTACAGTGGACAAGAAGCTGAATATGAGCCAACAGTGTACCCTTTTTGCCAAGAAGGCTAATGGTGTACTGGGCTGCACTAGTAGAAGTGTTACCAGTAGATTGAGGGAAGTGATTCTTCCCCTCTATTTGGCACTGATGAGGCCACATCTGGAGTATTGTGTCCATATTTGGTCTCCTCACTACAGAAAAGATGAAGACAGATTGGAGAGAGTCCAGCAGAGGGGAGGTGAAAATGAGTAGATGACTGGGAAACATGACTGATGAGAAGCTGAGGGAACTGGGCTTATTTAGTCTGGAGAAGTGAAGACTGAGGGGGTATTTAATAACAGCCTTCAACTACCGTAAGGTTATATAGAGGATGGTGCTGAACTGTTCTTAGTGGTGGCAGATGACAGAACAAGGAGCAATGGTCTCAAGTTGCAGCAAGGGAAGTTTAGGTTAAACATTAGGAAAAACTTTCGTACTAGGAAAGTCATAAAGCACTGGAACAGGCTATCCAGAGAGGCTGTGGAATCTCCATCTGTAGAGGCTTTGAAGAGCCACAGAGGTTTTAAAATCCTTAGAGGTTTTAAAGAGGTAGACAAAGCTTTAACTGGGATAATGTAGGTGGAGATGATCCTGCTTTGAGTAAGGGGTTGGACTAGATGACCTCCTGTGGTCTCTTTCAACCCTTATTTTCTGTGATTCTATGCCAGAAGTATTCTAAAAGTAAAACTCACTTCTGCAATCTCCCTCTGTTACAAAATACTGATGGATTACAAGACCTAGAATAAATTTTATTAATTGCTTTCCCCACTCTGCAAATATAAACTATAAACAGTTATGCTAGCATGCATATTTTGGAAGTCTTGATGCATCCATGTATTACACCAAATCCCCAAATGATTAGTTTTTACACCTGCCTCTTACCACTCGTGGGGATTACATGGCATAGAAAATTTCTTTGTATCAATACACTACTTTTAAGGATGGCATGATGTTATGTGCCTTCAGCTTAAATGGTGAAAGTAGGCTCTGCTGGGAAAATCTTGGGTAGCTAGAATAGCTCTGATATTTAAAATTTGCAAACACTGGGATGCAATATCAGAGGGCCGAGGTTATCTGCTGACAGGTTGTTAAGAAGTTTGGAGCCTGCTACTCAGAAACTGGGATCTCTGAAGCTGGAGCAGGTGGGCAAGTGTGAAACTAAGTAGCAAATATGGACTAGGGATTGAGTGTTGCTGGGTTCCTGGAACTGCTGCCTTAGGAGAATAGATTTTGGGGTGATTGAATCAATGGGGACTCAGGGGGATAGCTTGGAGAGCTGATCTCTGGGATACAGGTAGATATGGGTTCAGGAGTGCTCCAGCATTAAAGGGATGGTCAAAGTTACAATGGTGGGGTAGGTAGACAGGAGGGTGCTTTCTGGGATTACATCAGGGGACTGCATGGTAAATGTGTGGCTATGATCTCTATGGATGGTAGAGGACTGGGATGACTGTGAGTGGGCCACACTGTCTCCTCTGCTTGGGTCTAGCTAGGGGAGAGGAGTCTGTGCTCAAGGTGGGGTACAGGGGTTTCTGATGGTCTGAGGTCAGGCTGAGAGCTGGGAGCAGTAATCCAACACAGGTCAGGTATTCCTGCAACTCATATGATACAGAACATAGACAGGCAACCTAGTTTCCTCAAACTAGGTCCAGAGCAGCCTCCAGTGGCCATCATGGGACTGCATCTTCCACTCATCCCTCAGCCAGGTACCTGATATTTAAGCCAAGATGTGGACAAGTGAGAGAGATGCATGGCTCATGAACGTGTCTGTTTCAAATTTAGTCACTTTTATGTATTATTTTGTAGTATTTATCTATCTTGTTATATTTTCTGCTGCCTCAGGTGACTTATACCTCTGCTTTTTAGGCTTCTAGAGATAACTTATTCTTGTTTGTTTTAGCTAGCAAGTACCTTGTCAATACATGAAAGATTCTTTTATTTCTGCTTCAAGCCAGTTCTCTCTTCTTTCAGCTTTAACAAAATGGAAATCTGTCTAGAACACAGTATCCCCCCAGCAGTTGCGTTCATTTTGTTATTCCTGGTAACCTTAAGAGTAATAGCTATGCCACCAAATTAATCTCAGCAACAGAACACAAGAATTTCATGACCTTCAAAGGTATCTAAATGGGTTTTGATTTCAATGATCCTCTATGAAACTTCTGTTATGATTGCAATTTATCATTTTATGACGTGAAAGGTATATGAGGTTCTCTACTGGCAAGTACAGAGTCAAAGAGCCCTGTGACTTGGTGAACTATGCTCTGTGCAGGTACTGAGGGGAGGGGAAACAAAAGTGTCTAGACACGTTGTTATACTCCTGATTACTGGGGCTGGATCATCAGAGCACAACAGGACTGCTATATCTTCTCTATGTTGCTTATGCCGTAAAGTTGGCTCTAAAGATAAGTTGTTGGCTTGGCTGAACTGGGAATACACTACCTGGGGATTCTGCTTCCACTAAAAATCCTCAGCTGGCCAATTGGACCAGAGCAGGACAAATCACACTTGATCTGGTTCAAGCTATCTGCCTCAGTGGGTTTTGAAAACTAACACAAAGTCTTAACAGCAAGATAGTAGATTTTAGTGAAAGTGAACAGTGCACTGATATAGTAGAGGAGGAGGTGAATCTTCACCCTTCCCTAAATAAGTTTTCTATAAGGATTACATGACATGATTGCCTGCAATAGCAGGGGATTAGATTCAGTGTCCCAGAAAGTCTCTTCTAGTCCTACCTTTATATGTCATTTGTCTCTCATAATTCTTTGTTTTCATTTCTAACTAGGAATGAAGAAGTATCTCGCAATGGTGGATTGGTCAGTTGGTTTGAATGAGGAGAAAACGGCTACATAAATACTATATATTTTTTGCATCTCACAGGGCCCCAAATATAACAGGCACTTTTTTTTAGAATGAAGAATGTAGGAAGTAAAAAACATTTTTTCAGTGCCATGCCTGAGACTCCAGCTCATTTACCCTCAGCCAGCTGACTGGCTCATCCAGCTTACTCTTCAGCTAAAAACTATTGCTATATAGCAGTGGCTATGAGACAGTTAATGCTAGACACTTTTGCTGCTTGTTGGGCCAGAAAGAAGTGGAAGCTATTTTGGCAGCCAGTACAGCACAGCATCTCCATGCTTCTATTCCAGCAAAGCAATATCGGTTTCTCTGCTTAACACATGAGCCCCAGTTTTGGAGGGCTGATTTTTGTGGAAAAGATGTGTATGGAATATGAATAAATATAGCATTACTGGGATCTTTTTTAAAATCTCTTTTCTGCTTCCTTCCCTTTTCCAGTTTCACGTTTCACAACTGTTCTAGTGAATAAGTTTACAGTCAGCTGTGTTTGATAAAGATTAGATTTTAAGGCAATGCAGTAGAATGTAGGTTTGCAAAAAGTGAATTTATAATGTGAAGTCATGAATATTTATTTGCCTCAGAAGGCTGATTCTTGGGATATAGACTCATCCTCACAGGGAACACAAATATACTGTAGTGTTTGTGCTGCTCGCTGCTGTTTCCCTTGCTGCGACTCCATTGGTTCCAGCAGAGTAACAAGAGTGTGAAACTGTTTTAGCTCCATAATGAACCATGTCTTGTGTGTCCAATAAAAAGCAGCTTGGATTCTAACTGTAACCAACTGTTCACAAAAGAGCTGTGGACCAAAAATTTTTCCAAAAGCTTATTATGGAGAGGAGTTTTGGACAACAAACATATCTGATAATGTTGCAAACTACTTTTGGATAAATCAGTGACAAAAAAGAGGAGGAATCTGGTGTACATATGTGAACAGAAAGATATATATTTGCATGGAAAACTGTCCAGTAAATGTATATCTGTTTGTCTTCCTGTGAGTTTCTAATTACTTTAGCTGTAGTCATTTATTTTTTCTCATTGACTGGCAAGAATGCAGTGTTCCCAAAAACATCAATAATTTTCATAAGGAGGGTAAAGCTTAGCATTTTTATTGATGGGGCCAAATTCTCAGTTGCTTTACTCACTGTACAGTTGTTTGCTGCAGTACAATGTAGGTGTTAAACCTTATCCTGTCAAAATGGCAGCATGTTCACTGGTGTTGATGAGGACAACAAAGTGCAAAGCAGTCCCCATGTGGATTATGAACTACTTTCTTCAGAAAGAGCAACATTTATCTCAGATGGGGATGGCAGGGAGTTTGGCTTTCAGAGTCTGTAGGTTGCTGGAAAAGCCCCAGGCCAGCCTCCCTCCCAACTCTGCTGGACAGCCAACCCAGCGTGGCACTGTTAAGGTGAAGGGGGCAGGGAAAAGGCTTAATTCCTCCTTCAGACTCTTCCCTGCAGCTGGGATGTGGCAACACCAGGGGCCACCACTACAGCCCCCTTCCCACTGCTCCCTGGCAGACAGGCAGACCTCAGCTGCAGTGGGGGAAGAGGGGAAGGAGGGAAGAATTAACCCCCTCCCTGCTCACTTTGCCTGGCTGGGGCCATGCCCAGCGGTGTCTCCACTAGGATCGGTCCCTGCTCCAGCTAGAGAGCAGAGGAAAGGGGCAAGCCTTGCTGTGAAGCAGAGAGCCCCACACAGCCCAGAGAGCATGCCGGGATGCTGGGGTTGTCTTGTTTATCTTCAACCAGCAACAGGTCTGGGACAGACGTGGCATAAACTGGTTTGAGCCAAATCTGTTAAGTCTGATACAACATTCAACCAAGTTTCTCTCAAACCAGTTTCAACCATTTTGAAAGCGGTTTATGTGCCCTGAATGTCTGTTCTGTTACAGGTTTAAACCAGTTTCTGATCATTTAAACCAGTTTATGTGTAATACCTGTCCCTAGCCCAAGTGTCTTATCTCTGCAATGTTATGATATCTTCTGTATCTGCTTCCCCTTCACACACAGACCATGTGGGCACCATACAAACCAGGTAATACTGCATAGACTGAAAACAAACCCTTAGAAGAAGGGCCTGTGCACTGCTGTATTGTTTTCAGCTTCACAGTAAGTGATGTTCTTTTTAAAGTGCCAGCTCCTAGGGTCATGTGATTACATAGGAAATCCACTAAAATAAAAAGTACTTTTATAATTCTCTTTGCTGCAGAGAAGAGCTTAAATTAGTGATGTTTGAAGTCTTCATAATAGGTTGCAGGATTTAGCCATTGCACATACCTTGTGCTGACCCTTCTGCGCAGTTGGTCTGAGTGAAATTTCTTACACTGTTGTTGCACAATCACATTTATTCTGAAAAGCAATGAATGGCTTAAGGCAGAGTTGCATTCCTCTGCTTTGTTTACCCCTCGAGAAAATCAATGATATCATGTTGCTAGCACATGCTGTGTCAGTCCTTGGCATTTTGTTTACTTTTCTTTAAGATGAGCTCCTCTGCAGCTCAGCAGCAATCCATCCAGACTCAGTAACATCTGTAGCCCTGTGACCCTGTAATTTTAACTTGTTTTATACCAAAATAAAATAAAATACAGCTTTTTATATAAATCAGGACTGTAAGCCAACTTCCAGCATTTCCATGGGAGTAGTTATCTTACCCAGGCAAGCAGTGGAGTAAGATTCTACTGTAATCAGACAAGTCAAAATTACTCTGAGCTCAGTCAGGGCCTGCCTGGTGTGGAGTTCAGTGTCTGATCTCCAGGTGCTCCCCACTGTGAGCATGTTCACTATCTGAGTGTGAAAAAGAATAGGAGATGAACACAAAGGGATCTAGGATTTTTACAAGTGGGGTGGGGTGCAGATAGTGGGGTGTACCATCCCACATAAAACAAATATTTTTCTCCAGTTTAAAAGAAAATATAAACTTTACTAATATTGCAGGGCTCTGGGCTTTATTACTCAGTTTAAGATCAAAGCAAAAACAAATATAACTTTATTAGAATGTGCATTATGGATGGAAAAAACCAAACTAGGCAAAAATAGTTAAAAGATGTTGTTTCATTAGTCTTGTAGTCATTAGAATTAAATGCACATCTCTTTTTTTTTTCAGATTGATTAATCAAAGTCTCAACAGTGCATCCAATGTTTCACTGGCCGCATCTACACAAGACTCTGACTGTGCAGTTGTTACTGCGCAGTCATTTAGTACTTGCATACACAAGTACTAAATGACTGCGCAGTAACCAGGCTTACTGCAGAGTAGCATTGCCAAACAGCTTTTAGGTTCATGCTACGCAATGCTTCGTGTTACGTGATGCGTAGACGTGGTCACTAAAATTTATTTCCACACATGAGTTAATGCTTTAACTAGAGAGAGTTAAAAACAGTTTGTAGGACTGTGAAATAGGCGCTACTTTACCCCAACCGGCTAACAGACAGAAAAATAGCAAAAAAAAGGATAGCTTGATTAGTGGAACCTCAAGGTGATGAAAAAGGAGAGAGGGTTGTTAACACCTGTGGAATGAAGAGTTTAGAAGGAATTATAATGAGCCATGAAGTTAACTGATTTCCTTACTTGAGCCTGAATAGAAATGATGTTGCCACTGTCAGTCACTTGGCTTTAAACTTTGGGTGGACCAGGAATCAATCAAAAGGAGATGTGAATGCACCACTGGGCCATGTCTAAATTTGCCCTGGGAGATGATTATCACCTTTCCCACCTACCTCTTCATACCAGCTGGTACAGTGCAAATGTGAGAATAAACTTCTACAACTTATTTCTTTGCTGTACAGCAAGAAGGGAGTAGGGAAGACCTTCTGAATGGCCTCTCAGAGGCACTGACTGTCTTTGGCCTGCTGTGGGTGTCCTGAGACTATACATCCCTTCTGCACTGTACCCAAAAGCAGAACCCAGGCTATTACTGCCATACTTATGCAGTCAGACCATCTTCATGCACATTTAATGCCCCCTATCTTGAGTTTGCTTTGAGGTAAAACCACGAAGGTGTGTTTTCAGGTGAGTGATAACATTTTGCAGTAAAACATTTTCTAGCAGTAGCTAACTGTGGACTCAGAGTGATTAAAACATTTGATAGGTAATGAATCCAAATAAAAGTATGCATCAGAGAAAGATTATTAACAAAGATAAGACTGGTAAAAATAATTTGTAGACACTGATTCATTTGAAGGTACAAGGAATAAATTGGAAGGGAATTTTTCCAGCTCTCTTTGCCAGCACTGAAGTGCAGGCCTTTTAATCAGTGCATAGGAAAGCAGTGGCAGAGAAATGCATATATTATAGAGCAGAGCATGATATATCATTTAATCTCTATAAAACTATAAGTTTGGCACAGAAGGTAAAAAACAGTATTTAATAGCATCACAATTTTTTTCCAGAAAGTTAAGCTGAGCCTTGTCAGCATAAAGATTGTTATCCCATTTTTTGCTTGACAGGCAAGCAGTAGCCTAAGTATGGCTGGGCAAGTGCAGAACCAGCCCTAGCTGTTGATTTACAGGGGTTACAAAAATGACATTTTCTATTGCCACCAATGCCCTGGCCAGTACTATCACACAAGGCACAGAAATGGCTCGTTCTGCCTCTGCCTAAAAAGATTTTGATATTGTTGAATCAGGTTGTTATGCAAAATATAACAAAACTATGTTTTCTTGAGAAGTAAACATGAGGGTAAACATGTCAGGTAACCACAGGAAAGGGTAGGAGGCAAATTAAAAACTGCATAGTGGAGGACACAGCAGGAAGAATGAAGATAGTTATTGCCATCATACTGTGACTTGTTCTCTGAAGCTCTCCCCTTTAATTTCAGTGAGTTCCACTTGGAGCATAAAGTCAGACTACAGCCTCTCATATCCAGGAGAGAAGACAATGGTCCTCCCTTCAATCTGTATTCTGGTTATGATAAATAAATATAGTAAGTATCTCAAATGTATCTATTTTCATTTTTTTAATTTAAAGTATTTTGTCATGTGTTTTGATACAATGTTACAGTAATTGAATTTATTGTTCATTATACTCAACACAGCTTTTCTGACACACAGTTAGGTAGGCCTGATCAGTAAACAAATACTGAAGCCAGATCTAATTGGCTGGCTCGGGCCAGTACTCTTCAACTTCTTCATAAATGATCTGGATTTGGGCATCACGTGTGGACTGGCAAAGTTCGTGGATGACACTAAACTATGAGGGAAGGGAGTTGCACTGGAGGATAGGCTGGGGATACAGGCTGACCTGGACAGTCTCGCAAGGTGGGCGGACCAAAACCTGATGGCATTTAATGCAGAGAAGTGCAGGGTGCTCCACCTTGGGAGGAAGAACCAGCATCACACTTACAGGTTCAGCAGTGCTACACTCTAGTACCATGACAGAAAGAGACTTGGGGGTCTTGATTGACCACAAAATGAACATGAGCCCCCAGTGCAATGCTGTGGCCGCAAAGCAAACCAAACTCTGGCATGCATCCACCGATGCATCTCAAGCAAAACCAGGGACATCATCCTCCCACTCTACTCAGCCTTAGTGAGGCCACAGCTAGAGCACTGTGTCCAGTTTTGGACCTCCCACTTCAGGAGGGATGTGGATAAGCTTGAGAGAGCCCAAAGGAGAGCCACCTGCATGATCAAAGGCCAAGAGAGCAAACATTATGAGGAGGGGCTGAGGGACATGGGCAGTGATGTAGGGGGTGCACGGGGGTGCACATGAACCCCCTGAGAGCTCTTGTGCACCCCCTGATAGCAGCGTTCCCTGCTTAGGCAATGGGCAGGGGGGCCAGGTGAGAGTGCTGTTGCCTCCCCAGAGAGTGCCGGCCAGGAGAGTGGGGATGACAGGAGAAGTGATCCCCATGGTCCCCCTGTGGCTGATGGTGCCAACCGGGGGGGCAGGTTCCTCTGCAGCTGATTGCACCGGTCTGGAAGTGCCCCCCACCCCCAGGTCTGCATGATTGGCCACTCCCCGGTTGTTGACTGGCTGCTTGGGGGGCAAGCGCTCCCCTGACTCAGGAGGCACCATTCACCCATGGACATGGGACTCTTCATCCTGGAGCAGGCTTATGGGGGACTTAATGGCAGCTTATAAGTATATAAGGGGGGGTGCACCAGGATCTGGGAGAACGGTTGTTCATCAGGGCTGTCCAAGGGATAACTAGGTCTAACTGCCACAAACAGAGGAGCTTGACCAGGAATTCTTGGGTCAGCTCACCGAGGTAGCAAAAGCTAAGGATGTGGTAGTCATGGGGGACCTGAACTTCCCAGACATCTGCTGCGAAGAGCAGTCGGCTAGGTCCGGGCGCTCACGTAGGTTCTTGGAGAGAGTCCAGGACCTTCATCTAATGCAGAAGGTGCACAGCCCCACCAGGGGGGATGCCTTGTTGGACTTGGTGTTGGCCACGGGCGACAACCTGGTGAGGGGGCTGCGGGTGCTTGACCCCCTGAGCGACAGTGACCACTGCCTGCTAGAATTCACCATTCAGCGCAAGGTGGCAAAGGCAAGCAGTCAGGTGGTGGCCCTAGATTTTAGGAGGGCGAACTTCAACGAGCTAAGGAGGATAGTTGGAGAAGCGCTGAAGACTCAGAGGGGAGGGGAGCCGGGTGTCCAAGGGGAGTGGTCGCTCCTTAAGGAGACGATCCTCCAAGCCCAGAGGAAGGTAATCC
>NW_017729023.1:5748943-5756783 GCF_001723915.1 Gavialis gangeticus | reverse complement strand
TGACCAGGAACAACGGTCACAAGCTGGCGGAGGGAAGGTTTAAGTTGGACATCAGAAGGCGCTACTTCACGGTCAGGGCGGCTAGGGTCTGGAACCAGCTTCCAAGTGAGGTGGTGCAGGCTCCCACCCTGGGGGGTTTTAAGAGGAGGTTGGATGACCACCTTAGTGGGGTCATTTGACCCCAGTGCTCTTTCCTGCCATGGCAGGGGGTCGGACTAGATGACCTGCTCAGGTCCCTTCCGACCCTAGAAACTATGAAACTTCTGGAAGGCCATTTTAAACTGGAAATAAGGAAAATCTCCTTTACAGTCCGAGTGTCCGAGGTCTGGAACAGACTCCCCTCAGAGGTGGTGCAAGCACCTACTCTGGACTTATTCAAAAGGCATTTAGATGCATATATTTCTGGGATCATTTGATCCCAGAAGACTTCCTGCCTATGGCAGGGGGGGCTGGACTTGATGATTTTGCGAGGTCCCTTCCAGCCCCTAATGTCTATGAATCTATGAGTCTATGAATTAAATTATGTCCAAAGGGTAGGCGGTCACCTTGAATCCTGCTGGGGGCAGGTTCAAGCCAGAGTGAGCCCAGAGCCTGGAGGAAGCGGGGCTAGGGGCCTGGATCCCAGTGCCCAAGAGAGGTGGAGACAGGGTCCAGGGGCCCAGTGTCTGAGGGGCAAGACTAGAGCGGGTACCTAGAAGCTAGGTTTAATACAGTGGGCCTGAGCTAGAAGGCCCAGCTAGAGAAGTGGGGTGGAGGCTGAGAAGGCCAAAGCCCCAACAGGGGAATGATGGTACAGCAACACCTGAGAGGCATGAGATATGGTGTAGGGGTGGGCAAAGCCATGTAATTAGCCCTTAAGGCTTACAGGTGCCCTGGGGCATGGAAAGGATGCCCACATAGCCTAGGGGCATGATCGAGGGCAGTAGTGTTCAGGAGGGTCCTGCTGGCTATTGGATGGATCAAAGCTTGTTCTAGGACTCTCAAGGCAGCCTCCCTTTTCAATCCAGTAAGTACATCAAGGCATGGTGGGCAAGGAGGAGGAAAGGGTACCATAAAAGCAGAGCAGGGCATCAGTTAGATTAGATTGACATAGATTGCAGTAGATTTTGTCTTCCTCCGTATTAGGGATGCACATTAACCTACTATTTCCCTGTTGGTGCAGCAGCAGGGCATTAGTAATACCCTCGTCTACCCTCCTGTTACCTATGGCGTATTATAGGATGTCTTGGGCATTTTCAAAATTATTTCTTATAGTTGCAGGTGAGGGTTTGTAGTGGCAATAACCACAGTTCTTACCTTAAAGAGTTTCACTTACAAAGTAAACAGATGAGTATTTACTTTACAATGTAATTACAAAGAATGGAAGAAAGATAATATTATAATCTCCAATGCATAGTTGGGGATGGGACACAAAGGGTGTGTTTAGATGTGTTGCTATAACAATCTTGTTGCTGCACCATAATTTATTACTTCCTTTTGGAAGTACTAAGTCACAGCACAGTAACAGCCCCTACTATGCCGTACACACTGCACATGGTTATTTTTAGTAGCTACTTCGCCGTAGTGGCATGCTGTAACGGGGTAGTGCGTTGCTATGGTGAAGTAGCTGATGGTCACATGTAGGCCCCTGTGGATGCTATGTTGCACCCTAGCATGTTGCTATGGTGACATAGCATCACATGTAGATATGCCCAAAGAGATCAAATGCAGGCGGTTCAGTATCACACTCAAAGTCAATGGTTGAATCAAGAAACAAATTCAGAGATTTGTGTTCCACACCAATACTTTATCTACAAAACAGTCCTTCCAGCTTTAGTCTATTGATTCCTTTCCACAGCTTGACACAACCCTGTTTTACTTCTAAACAGAGTAATAAAAATCAATCGTGTTCTATTAGGAACTGTAATTTTAGTAATCATTTTAGAGACAGTCCCCTGTATATGAACACATTCAGCAGCATGTTTGCCTTTAACTGATTTTTGAAGTCCAGCAGAAATTTAACCTGTGCTTAAGCACAAGATTTCTTAACCTGCACTGCCTTCTGAGGTTTTACTGCTTTTTTATTTTATGTCCTTCATCTTCCATTGTGTCAGGTTCTAAATTGACTTGTTACGTTCTCTAGTATTTCCCTTTTGGCTGGTTGTTTATGCAGCCTGTCTTCTCCAGGGAACTTGGCTTTTGGCAGTTTTAAGGGTCATTTGTACATATCTTCTCTGTTATATCAGATTAATATTTGTGAATGTTGTCTTTTTATGCTTCATAATATACAGCCTTTTGAAATTACTTTCAGTTTCTTTACATTTGGTGCATTCACACTCAGACTCTTATGGACTCCAATGTATGAAAAAGATTACATGACTGAACTGTAAATAGGAATTTGGAATGAAAAAGAACAATTAGGTCATTTGGGCCTGCCATTAGTATTATAGTGGTGGTTTTTAATTACTGGGATGTACAGGACAGTCCCAATGTCATGCTCTATGGCTGCTTACAGATGTTAAAATTAAAAAAAAAGCACCTTACCAGAAGAAGTGGTATGGTAGTTTGACCTGGCTCTGCAGAGACTGTTATAGATTAGGCACTTCAGCCAGGCTTTTTGGTGCTTTTTTTCTAATAGCTGATTCAATCAGCTATTATATAAAAATGCCAAAAAAGCCCCACTAAAGTATCTGATTTATACAAACTTTGGGCAAGCTGGGTCCAGCTAATGCAATGCCTCTTCTGGGCATGTGCTGAGCTGAGCACAGGAGCATGCCAAGTTTAAAGTGTCATTTTTTGCTTTTTTTGCGGGGGGCAGGGTTAATGTCTGTAATCAGTTAAAATGTTTGTTTCCTTTCACAACACACACAGTGCAAAATATTCACTTTTGGTTTCAAATGTCATATTTCTTGTTGAAAGAACAAAGAAAAAAAGCAAAGATAAGCGAGACAACATGGTGCTTTCCCAGCTGCAGGAGGAAACAAATCCTCTGTATTTAGAAATACAGCACCCAAAAAACAGAATGTGACCATCCCCTTTCAAGTACATAGCCATAGACACCTCAGTTGTAACACCCTAAACTTTAAGTCCAGTGATATCTCGTTATCTTCTGTAGCTAGAAAGAAAAGTTTCATTTCTACTGGTACAGGGGGAATTCTATGTTTCTAATTACTTAAGCCTCCTAAGCCTAGCTCTGAAGTTCTCTGAGGTACTGGACATAAAGGCCAACATTTTCAAATGAGGTAATTAATTAGCTTTGTGTGCACAGTTTTTATTGTCAAGAGCATTGTGCTCTGGGGTGGCAAACACCAAAAATTCCAGCTGAAGCTAGTGGGATATAACAGTGCTTCAACATTTCCAAGCAACAGACCCAAACTGTCTCCAGTCAGACATCCAGGAACTGCAAAATCCATTACCTCCTTTTTTTTTTTTTTTTTTAAGTTGGCCTAAATCTAGGATCCAGTATCCAGCTATTACTCTTTCTAGGCTCTAAGTCAGTGTAATTGTTAAGGGACAAATTCCATATTTATCAAATAAATAAGGAAAATCATATCTAACATATGGATCCTGAAAGGTAAAATTAGTAGCAATTTGGGGTTTGTTAGATCGTGGACTATTATAATTGGCAAATATTAATGGACTGAGTGCACATAATGTCGTCACTATTGCAAATGTAGTATATCTAATTGTTCAGGCAGATACTACAAGATTATTTATTATTAGGAATATGGTAGTGCCTGTTTTTATGGTTATTGGGCACACAAAATTTTTACACACACATAAGGTGCTATTTTTTATCTTGCAAGGAACAATACAACATGAATGAGAAACTGGATTCCAATTCTTCATTCAGTTGGCCTCACGTGCCAAGTTTCAATGGGACATACAAGCATCCATACACAGAAAGCAACATTTCTTATGTAGACTTCTACCTGCATCAGCCTCCAGTGGCAGCAGTCTTCATCATCTCCTACCTCCTCATCTTCCTCTTGTGTATGGTTGGCAATGGAGTGGTTTGCTTCATCGTTCTGAGGAGCAAGCACATGCGTACAGTTACGAATCTCTTCATCTTAAACCTTGCTGTCAGTGATTTACTGGTGGGTATATTCTGCATGCCTACTACCCTCCTGGACAACATAATAGCAGGTAGGTAGACTCTGACTGCTTGAATGTAGACATTTTCAGGGAAATTACCTATGCAGCAGAAATACATTCTAAGTAAGGATGTGTAAAAGCTTTTGCTAAAATAAGCAACACAGATATTTGGCAGAAGAATTTCCTGGATCAGAACTGAAAGTTCAAGAATGTTCAGAGTCAAATCCCTGGTTCCTAACTATTACAGAGGTCAACCAAATGACACTCAAGAGTTATTATAAAATTGAATATTTGCCTATAGTAAAACTACATTTGTGTTGGTAGATATTCCTAAAAAGGCCTGTCCTCCACGTGATTACACCAGTTGTGTGATGAATAAGTTATATTGCCTTCAGCTGACAAAACAGGTGCAATGGAAAGCAGAATCAAGAACAAAATAGGGAAGTAACTGTGGCAACTGAGTGATATCAATACACATAATCTGACATTTTGTAATGACTGAATGTCAGATTTTTCATGTAGTTAATGGTTTGGAGTTTTTGGGGGTGGGTGGGTTGGTAAAATAACTATTATTATTCTGAAATGAGCTTGTTTTGAGTTCAGCTACAGAGACCATTTTAAAAATGTAAAGAAAATTAGTGATAATAACATACATTTTCCATGTATTTTTGACATATGCCCACACCTTGTACTGTGACATTCATCTAATAAGCCCATGTCATACTTTGTGCTTCTCCATGACCTTGTCCTTGGTTTTGCCTGGCTGTATGGAATTTGAACTTTCACTCCACAGGGGTTAACTACTACCTCTTCAATGTAATGGCCTTGATGTTCAACTAATCAAGCTAACTTTTCTTAGGGTAATATTGATGTCTAAAAGTGTCTCCTTGTTTTTTCCTGGTGTCTCACCTCCAATTTCACATCCCAGGAGACGGCTCTTTTCAAAATCACAGATCCAACCATGGAGAGCAGTTTTCAACAGCAGCTACAGTTTGACCTTTAGAGAATCAGGAAAGGGAGGATGAGTCAGCTCAAGATTAGGGTCTGTTCCTGCTTTATGCAGCCATAACTATGGAAAAATCTTTTTTTCCCATTCTGGCTTTCAAAAACAAGGAGTATGTTGTATTCTAGGAGGTATTGTATGTGACAAATTATGGCATGTATTTCATGCAAATTTTTAATTAGCTTTTGGGGAAACGATATTTTTCCATGTGGGCAGTACAATTCAGTATCAGTCCAATCAAATTAAATACATGCACAAGTACAGCAAAGAAGATTATAAGGATGCAGGAGTAAGCTATCCTGATGCAACAGAAGAATGGAAAGCACAACAAGTCTGGCTAACATCTTCATTAAGATGAAACTGAAAAAGCAATTGTATAAAAAGTGAAAACTTGGTCATAGTACTAGGAAACAGTATAAATATATTGCATGGGCATGCAGGGAGAAAATTAGGAAGGCCAAGGAATAATTTGAGAAACAATTGGTAAAAGACACTAAAAAGGGATTTTACAAGTATAACAAGAATAAGAGGAAGACCAAAGAAACCTTATGGAATGCAGGAAAAAAAATCTAGTTACAGATCGTGTAGAGAAGACTGAAGTATTAATGCCTTTTTGTACTTCAGTTTTCACACTCTATTCAGTACTGGTGAGGTCTCACCTAGAGTACCATGTCCAGTTTTAGGCCCTGCTCTTCAAGAAGGATGTGGACAGATTGGAAAGAGTCCAATGGAGAGCAACAAAAATGTTTAGAGGCCCAGGAAGTATGAGTTATGAAGAAAGGCTGGAAGAGCTAGGGTTATTGAATCTGGAGAAGAAAAGACTGATTGGGGATTTGATAACAGTCTTCAAACACCTGAAGGGTGATTATAAAGAGGATGGAGATAGGCTTTTCTCTGTGCTACAGGGGATAGGACCAGGAATAATTGCCTAAGGCTACAGAAGGGGAAATTTAGATGGGAGATTAGGAGGAAATTTCTGACTATGAAGGCAATCAAGCATTGGAACAGGCTACCTTGAGAAATTGTGAAATCTCTATCCCTGGCAATTTTCAAAAGCAGGTTAGACAGTAGGGGTGTCCGAAGTGGGCCCTAGTCAATTTGGATTTGGATTCAGGTCAAATCAGGGACAGCGATTCAATTTCTTGATTTGGATCACTGTTGCTGATTCAATTCGGTCGAACCCGAATCTGAAGATTCAATGCTGATTCAGAGAATCAGTGATTCACATGTAGACACAGCTTTAAATGTTTTTTCTACATACCTCGAGGTACCAGTGTGGCTTGTGAACACTGCAGTACTGGGGCACATGGAGCATCCCACAGGAGTGCAGGGGACCCTCCACATGCTTGGTGGCGAACCTGGAAGTGGACCAGAAGTGCTCCATGCACCCCAGTATTGCAGCATTCTTGAGCCACCTGCTACCTAGAGGTATGTAGAAAAGACATTTAAAGCTGTGTCTATGTCCAAATCTTTCCAGATCTCTCCAAATCAATTGAGAGGGTTCCAGTTGGATTCAGAGAGATTAAAGGGTCCCCTGATTTGATTTGGATTTGGAGATTCAGCCACCAAATTGGGTCAAATCTCTGTTGAATCAAATCAGGTACTGAAGCTTCACACTGCCCTATTGGACAGATACTTTCTGGCATTGTTTAGTCAGGGATGATCCTGCCTTGAGCAGGGGACTGAACTAGATGACCTTTTGAGGTCCGTTCCAGCCCTGCTTTCCTATGATCCTGTACTCCATTTGCTGACCTATTTGAAAAGTATCTTTTTTTAGCATGTCATCTTATGCAAAATTTTACATCATAACTTATTAAAATATACCCCACTTCCTATCAAATTTGAGGTTTTCTTTAATGTCAAGGTTTATAGAATTATAAATGGTAGTGTATTACAATACACTTAATTAGAGGTGTACCAATACATTGGTCCCATATCAGATCGGCACCAATATAAGGCAAATTGACAGTATTAGCAGTCAGCCTTTTTTGGCTGATGTGGCCGATAATATCACCGATAAATGCCCCATGCATGCAGCAGCCAGAGTGCAGCATGCAGGCAGCCAGGAGTGCAGCCCAGCAGTGTGGAGAGCTGCTGGGTCCAGCTGGTAAGGGAGGGAAAGGGGCATTGTGGGGGAGGCAGATCAAGGCCCCTGTGATGAGGGAGGGAGTGGGATTGGGCTGGGGCTGAGAAAGGGACAGCTCATCTGGGAGGCATGGTGGTGGCAGCTCCCACTGCTACACGCACCCTGGGAGAGCATAGGGGGTGTGTGCCCTTGGATCTGCACATGGGGTGAGGGTGGGCTGCTGCTGTGGGCTGGGGCCAGGGGTGGCATCAAGCTCTTCCTGGTGGGGTCTGTGCTAGACTGCGCTTGGGGCAGGTGGCACTGGGAGGGGGGCTACAGTGAATGTTGGGGTGGCTGCAGCCCTCCTTCTTAGCCCCACTTTCAGCACCATCACTGCCAGTGCTGAGCACAGTCTGGCCCAGCCCTCTGCTGATAAGATCTCAGTGCCACTCCAGCCCACAGCAGCAGCCCACCCTCACCCCGTGCCCAAATCTGGGGGCACCCCCCCACCTCCATGCCCTCCTGGGGTGTGTGCAACGACAGGAGCTGCCCTCCCCACCATGACCCTCAGATAAGCCTCTTGTGGCTCCATCCTGCCCTCCACCCTGGCTGTGCAACATCTACCTCAGGCCCATCCCCACTCCCTCCCTCACTGTGGGAGCCTTGATCTGTCCCCTCAAACCCCTTCCCTCCCCCCT
>NW_017729023.1:5740224-5743943 GCF_001723915.1 Gavialis gangeticus | reverse complement strand
CTCTTGTGGCTCCATCCTGCCCTCCACCCTGGCTGTGCAACATCTACCTCAGGCCCATCCCCACTCCCTCCCTCACTGTGGGAGCCTTGATCTGTCCCCTCAAACCCCTTCCCTCCCCCCTCGCCCCTTCCCCCATAACAGACTTACCAGCCGGACGCTGCTTTCCAAGCTGTCCGACTGCATATCAGCAATCGGATTGGTATTGGCTGATATGGCTTGTTAAAAATCGGCCATCAATATCGGCTCAAAAAATCTCTATCAGTGCACCCTCTGCAATTGAAAGCATATTAAAAATCAATTAAAACTAGAATACTAACATCAAAAGGAACACACTTCTAGTTTATTTCATCAACATTAAAGCGAGAGCTACATATCTAGGCAAGTGTCAATCCTCTGGATCATGGTGTATACATAAGAGGTCTAGTCAAGTGCCTGATGAATCCACTTGTGGCTGACAAACCCAAATTGAAAGTGACACAGCCTGTTACAAGTTTCACAGATCCGTGTCTTGCCTGAGTTGGAGTCCAAGTTTACAGCATGCTGTTTTCTTCTTTCCCACTTTGCGTCCATCCTTGGATCAAAGATGCTTTATATTGAACTGCACCCAATGCCAGGTTTTCCCTCCAGATTGGACAGGATTCTGCACACTCCTTCCATTTTCTATATTTCATAGTTTCATAGTAGTTAGGGGTCAGAAGGGACCTAAATAGATCATTTAGTCTAACCCCTCACCACTGGCCGGAGCACACGCTGGGATCACACAACTTCAGACAGGTGTTCATCCAACCTCGTTTTGAATTTACCCGAGGTAGGAGCCAGAACCACTTGTCTACGAAGTTGGTTCCATATCCTAGCCACCCTAACAGTGAAATAGTGCCTCCTAATCTCTAACCTGAACCTATTCTTCAGCAGCTTCTGGCCATTGTTCCTTGTCACCCCAGATGCTGCTGGGGGGAATAGGACCCTTCCTGTTTGCTGCTGATCTCCCTAGTTTGTAGGGAGCCACCAAATCCCCCCTCAGCCTCCGTTTGCTGAGGCTGAACAGGTTCAGGTCCCTCAGTCTCTTCTCATAGGGCCTGTCCTACTGCCTCTCACCAAGTGGGTGTCCCTCCTCTGAACCCTCTCCAGGCTGGCCACATCCCTTTTGAAGTGCAGTGCCCAGTACTGGATGCAGTACTCCAACTGTGGCCTGACCAGTGTCGCATAGAGGGGGAGTATCACCTCTCTGGACCAGCTTGAGATGTACCTTTGGATGCATGACAAGGTATGGCTGGCCTTGCTGGCTGCAGTCTGGCATTGGCGGCTCATGTTCATCTTGGAGTCAATATGACTCCAAGATCCCTTTCCACCTCTGTGCTCTCAAGAGGGGAGCTCCTCAGCTTGTATGTATGCTGTGGATTCCTTGTTCCCAGGTGCAGCACCCTGCATTTATCTACATTGAAACCCATTGTGTTACCAACTGCCCACTTCTGTAGTCTGTCTAAATCTAATTACAGCCTCTCTCTCCCTTCAAGTGTTCTCTCTCTCCACATCTTGGTGTCATTGGCGAACTTGGACAACGTGTATTCCATCCCCTCGTCCAAGTCACTGATGAAGATGTTGAACAGTGTAGGTCCCAGGACTGAGCCCTGGGGGATCCCGCTATTCGCATCCTGCCAGGTCAAGTACAACCCATCCACCACCACTCTCTGGGTGCACCCCATCAGCCAATCTTTGACCCATCCAACTGTGTAGGCATCAATGCCACAGTCACTCAATTTATTAATGAGAATGGGGTGAGAGATAGTGTCAAAGGCCTTCTTAAAGTCCAGAAAGACTATGTCCATGGCAACACCATCATCCAGGGATTTAGTTACCTGGTCATAAAATGCCATCAGGTTGGTCTGGCAGGACTTGCCTTTGATGAACCCATGCTGATTGCCCCTGGGCATGATCTCCCCTGCTGGCCCCTCACAGATGTGATCCTTGATAATATTTCCAAGGATTTTCCCCAAGACCAATGTGAGGCTTATGGGCCTATAGTTTCCTGGGTCCTCCTTTCTCTCTTTATTATAAATGGGGATCACATTAGCTAGTTTCCAATCTCCGGGCACCTGGCCCGTGGACCACAATCGCTTGTACAATTGGGCCAAGGGCACAACAATGACCCCCGCCAGCTCTCTCAACACCTGTGGGTGGAGGGCATCAGGGCTCGCAGATTTAAAAACATCCAGCCCTTCCAGGAGATCCCTAACTACTTCTGCACAGACCCGAGGCCTGGCAGTGTTATCCCCAAGATTGCCCCTACCTGTGGTGGGAGAGCTGTCCTGGTCCCTGTCCAAGAAAACAGAGGCAAAGAACTTGTTAAAAATTTTGGCTTTCTCATCTGGCGTAGCCACAAGATTACCATTTGAGTCTAACAGGGGCCCTACATTACCCAGTGCCTTCTTAATCCCAATGTATTTGAAGAAGGACTTTGTTGTCCTTAATCCTGGTCGCTAGCCTGAGCTCCACCCCCGCCTTGGCCTTCCTAATGGCCCTCCTACACTTACGGACCAAGGAGGAGTATTCCTCCTTGGTGATGGTCTCTCTCTTCCACCAGGTGTATGCCGCCCTTTTGGCCCTCAGGCATTCTCAAATGCCTTTGCTGAGCCATGGGGCTTTCAGAGTGCTCTTACCCCCCTTCTTTCTCTCGGGGGCCATCACACTCTGAGCCTGGAGGATCATCCTCTTAAGGTACGACCATCCCTCGTGGATTCCCATATCCTCTACCTTTTGGGCCCTCAGTGCTTACCCCACTAATCTCCTAAGTTCATTGAACAACTTCATATCATTATTGTATACTCGATGGTACTGCCATAAAAGACAATCCCACTTTCTAGAGCCGTCTCGAATCTTGCTATACAAAATGTTCTTGGGGATAAGGTCTCCTATTCTCCTGATATCGTCAAGCCATTGCAACCTCTTCTTCTTGATGGTGGTTTCTAAGTGTGTCAATCCTGCATGGTCCAGCACCTCTGTGTTTGACATTTTATCTTCCCACTTTATTTTCAGGATCTTGCTCAGGCATCTCATGTGGAATCTGCTCAGTCTCCTGATGTGCCTACCATATGTAATCCATGTTTCTGAACTATTAAGCAGGGATGACAGCATGCAAGTCTCATGGATTCACATCTTCATCTTAGTTGATAGTTTGTTATTATTCCATGCATGTTTCTGTAATAGCCCAGCTAAATAGTTGTAAAAATTTCTTTGCAAGCTTTCAGGCACAAACACAATTCCTCAGGTGTTTGTGCCTGAATGCTTGCAAAGAACTTTTTTTCAACTGTTCAGTTGGTCTAATAAAAGATATCACATCTACACAAAGACCCTTGCCTGCCTATGTTCTTAGACCAACATAACTACAACCAACTACTTTGTAAGTGCCTGAAATTCTTAGCTGATTTTATGATTCTTTTAGTCAGTTCAATCTAAAGGTCAAGATTCGTGCTGATCATAGAACCCATGTAGCAAAAGCTGTCAATGATGCCAAGAGCTTTACCTTCCAGAGTGATGTCAGGCACTGGTCCTTTCACCACTTAGTACATGATCACAGTCTTCTTGAGACTACTTGTCAATCCAAAGCTTTGCATGATGCAGAAAATCTGTCCAAGAGATTTTGCAGGGAAGGTTTACTGTGGACAACCAAGGCTGCGTCACCCGCAAACAGAAAATCTCTCAAAACCAGTTCTTTCCCCTTG
>NW_017729023.1:5722865-5735224 GCF_001723915.1 Gavialis gangeticus | reverse complement strand
CTTGTCAATCCAAAGCTTTGCATGATGCAGAAAATCTGTCCAAGAGATTTTGCAGGGAAGGTTTACTGTGGACAACCAAGGCTGCGTCACCCGCAAACAGAAAATCTCTCAAAACCAGTTCTTTCACCTTGTTTGTTGCTCTAAACCTTATAATGCTGAACAAGCCTCGATCTAGTTTGGTTTGAAGATAAATGCTATCATTCTTGTCTTTGAATGCTTGAAGAAGCAGTAAATGTTGAAAGAATACTAGCAACATATATGTTACTAGTTATCTACACAGTGTTTCTAGCAACTATCTTTTAAAAGTGTTAGCAACCATTTTTCAAAATTGGAAAAGGCTCTCAAAAGATGAGCCAGTCAGAAGATATTAATTAAGGTGTTTGGTGTAGGGTTGAAGCCACAGAGGTAGTGCCTTTTAGCAAGCTATAAGCAATAGTTTCATAAAAGAACACAGGGTTAAATAATGTCTTTTGATTAACCCTGCAAATTGCATGTGTTTTGTGGTCTTTCTTGTGCATGGAAACTTTCCTCTTTTCTCTCCCTTTCTGTTTAATATACTTTCATGGACAATTTTGAAAGAAGGGTTTTTTTTTAATATATTTTCCAAAGGATATGTTGTTATCCACACTTTATGCAATTATTATATTAATGCTAAAAACATAAAATAATATCTTCTTCTAAAAATGTAAGAAATATTAACTCCCATTTTTCTCTGCCCTTTTGCATTTATTTATTTAAAATTTGACTACCAACTCCCTCTGTCAGGTAAGGTAAGGTAAGGTAAGGTAAGGCTGGACATAAGGAAAAACTTCTTTACTGTTCGAAACCCCAGGGCCTGGAATAGACTCCCCTCAGAGGTGGTGCAGGCACCTACTCTGGATTCCTTTAAGAAATACATGGATGCTTATCTTGCTGGGATATTTTGACCCCTACTGACTTCCTGCCCCTTGGGCAGAGGGCTGGACCTGATGATCTTGCAAGGTCCTTTCCAGCCTTAATGTCTATGAAATCTATAAGGTCCATGTTACATATGGAACCAACTACAGCACTGCAACTACAGCAAACTGGTACAGTTTGGCCCTGAGCAGCATGGGGATCACTTCCCAGTAACCCTGATTCCTCCTGGGTGCTGGCTGTGCGGATACCTCTCTCTGTAGTAGCAGTGGCTCCCACAGCAGGGATGTGATGCTGATAAGAAGACCAAGGTTAATAGGATGTGTCCCACATAAGCTTCCAGCTGTCCCAATGGCTGTGAGGGACTCCCACACCAAACCCTGACTCTTCACTGAGTGCCACATATTACCATCACTAGCAGCTATGGAAATCAGTGGATTTGGCACCACACTTGGGTTGTTCAGACTCTCTGGGAGGCTCCATTCTGGCACCTCCTTTATGTCAGTGGGATTGTGTCTCACTTGCCCAGCAGTAGTTATGGTACTGCTACAGTGGCTGTCCCTGCTTTCCCTCAGGAGATATTGCTTTAACCTGCATTTGGGTTAAGGAGATAGGTACACGTGTCACTTTAGGGATGAGAAACACATCTGCAAGCTCTGTCCAAATATCTTCTACTTACATAATCTTTCCACCTGTTAAGTTACTTCATCCTGAGTCACTAGACAGCAACATGCTCCTTCATTTTAATATACACTTTGCTAATTTTAGGGAGTTTGCCATGCACATCAGAGGAAGGATGGAGCCTTCAACACTGAAGTGACATGGTGACAATTAGAAATTGCTCAGGCTCTTTCACTTTGTGCCTTCCAGGATGGCCCTTTGGAAGCATGGTTTGCAAGATGAGTGGCATGGTCCAGGGAATCTCTGTCTCAGCCTCTGTTTTCACTTTGGTTGCAATTGCAGTTGACAGGTAAGATATTAAAAGACTGAAGCCAACAGGAATTTAAAATATATACAGTGACCATTCTCTCAGGATATCCAAGTGTCTGTTGTTATCATGATACAGTTTCACTATATCTCTAGTTCAGGGTATTTTTCAGCTCAGTTGAGAAGCTGGCAAAATTAAGCAAGGAAAGGTGAAGTGTGGCCACAAAATGTCCTTCCCCTGAATTTCCATAAGAAGGGTAGAAAAACAGGTACTTCAGGGAAGCCTACTGAGCGTGAACTCAGCTTTCCCTGCTGCTGCTTGTAGCATGAGGAGCAACTTGTTGTGCCCTGCTCTTTGATCACTTCCTAAAATGGGAAAAGAGGAAGACAAGTCAGAGTGCCTCCCTCCCTGCACAGAAGAGACTCTTAGAACAGGGAATACTCCTATTCCGGTCTGGAAACATCAGTCTCCAGGCAACGCACAGACCCTGCATCCTCCCTCCCTTCTAGTGACTGCTAATGTAGCAAAAGGACCACAGTCAGGCTGGTGGCAGCAGGACAGATGGGAGATCAGTGCTGGGGGCCTGGATCACAGTAGTTAGGCAACTGAACCCTTCTGCTGACCTTCTTCTCCCAGCTGTGTTATTTGCAGGTTCAGCAGAGGAGATTCACCATATTTACTCAAATAGAAGATGACCCTGATTATAAGACACCCCCCAATAATTAGATTTTATATATGGAAAATGTATAGTTTTGTTATAATTTTTCAGGTATATAATATAATTATTGGAGGTTTCCTTGAATTTGTCCCCCTCACATTTCTACAGCAGGGTAAATAAATCTGGGGAATCAGATAGGTCCTTGCTCTCTGCTTCCCCCCCAATTTTTTCCCTGCAAGCCCCTTCCCCCTCCTTTTACTGTCAGACATAGGGAAGTGAGGAGCAAATTTGAAAACAATAACCTTGAAATTAAACATAGCTATAGCAATTTTCATTCAGTACTCATATATTTAGTTCATCCTTAATTGATGCATGTTACATTTTTTTAACAGCTGCAAGATTTAGCACAGGTGTTTCATAAACACACTTTTGAGCAGCACTTTGGCACCTATTTATAACTAGTATAAAGTCAATAACAGGTAGGTGGTAGCTTCTTTCTGTGCCCAGCTGGTAAGTAACACAAGATGGGATGCAAAAAATGTAACACTTCCTTAACGTTAAGTTTCCATATAAGCAGTTATTGCAGGTGCCACAAGGGTGTTATTCCATTGTCATTGGTCAGGGAGGTGGTCCAGGCAAGCATGAACAGATGGGGAATTGTCTATGGGTGTGCTCCACTTCACAATGAAAGGTTCAACCAAAGCTTAGATAGATCTTTACGAGTAGCTAGCTCAGATACAGGTAACAGTGTAGTCCCAACCACATAGTTTAGCATGGGCTGCAAAGCCCAGATGGAGCTCCTGGTAAATATTAAAGCAATGAGGCAGGGCCAGTTTTTCCTGAGGATGATTCTTCTATATTTTTCTTAGGACTTTAAGAACACTGGTATCAGTCATATTGCCTTGAGAGCTATCCTCTGATATTTCCATCTCTCCACTGCAGGTTCCGAAGCATTGTTTACCCATTTAAGCAGAAGCTTACCATATCGACTGCAGTTGTCATCATTGTTGTCGTCTGGGTGTTGGCTATTGCTATCATGTGCCCATCTGCTGTCATGTTGCAGGTGCAAGAGGAAAAGTATTTCCGAGTGATTCTTGGCTATAACAATCAAACCAGCCCAGTATACTGGTGCCGGGAGGATTGGCCCAATCAGGAAATGAGAAAAATATATACAACCGTGCTTTTTGCCAATATCTACCTGGCTCCACTGTCACTCATCGTCATTATGTATGCTAGGATAGGTATTGCTCTTTTCAACACAGCAGTGCCAACTACAAGAAAACATGGCCAGGAGCAGCGCCATGCTGTGTCCAAGAAGAAGCAGAAAGTCATCAAAATGCTCATCACTGTGGCTTTGCTTTTCATTTTATCGTGGCTTCCCTTGTGGACTTTGATGATGCTCTCAGACTACGCCAATCTGACAGAAGTCCAGTTGCAGGTGATCAACATTTATATCTATCCTTTTGCTCACTGGCTGGCCTTTTTCAATAGCAGCATCAACCCCATCATCTATGGTTTCTTCAATGAGAACTTTCGCCGAGGTTTCCAGGCAGCCTTTAAACTTCAGCTCTGTTCTGGAGAGATGTTTCGCAGGGACGTTTACTCCCAGCGAGGCCAAAGCAATGCCATTTTACCGGCAGCCGCTTGCCAGCCTGCCCAGGACCAAGCTTGTAAAAAGGCTGAGGATGAGGGGAA
The DNA here is from genome assembly GCF_001723915.1 of Gavialis gangeticus. NCBI lineage: Eukaryota > Metazoa > Chordata > Crocodylia > Gavialidae > Gavialis > Gavialis gangeticus. The sequence continues at coordinate 5,731,049 of NW_017729023.1, read as the reverse complement.
AACAGTTAAGAAAGGGAACTGGATGGTCAACCAGCAGGAGTTGATGATGGAAGACCTAGAAAAGTCCTCCAATAACAATGGAGTTAAATGAGATGTGCTGTGAACTAGTAACATCATTTATTTCATTTTCCTTGTTAGAGTTCTTCTGATGTGGTATGAGATTTCCAATATTCAAGCCCTTTCTGGCAAAAAAAAAACTTCCTGACACATTGCAGCGATTCTCAACCAGGGTGCTGCAACACCCTGGGGTTCCTTGATGTTCTTTCTAGAGTGTCACAGGGTGCCACACAATGTTAGCACTGCTGGATGGACACACTTAATCACAAGATGAACTAGAGATTTTAAATAGGAATCCATTGTGTCAAATGCATTCAGACCTGTTGCCATATTTCTGAGTTCTTTGCAACAGAGGAATTGCTCATTTATTTTTTTGCAGTCAAAAATGAGCAAAAACTAAGAGCTGGCATTTTCTGAGGGATTGCTTGAGCATATCAATGTGTAACTTGAACCTGTTGAGGAGTGCCTTGAGTCTAGAAAGGTTGAGAACCACTGCATTAGTGTCTAAAAAATATATGTAACTTGCATAGTATCTGGTTGTCTGGACTATGCAATGAGACCTGATTCTGTTTTCTATTATACCAGTGGAAATCAGGAGTAACCCTTTTGCAATCAGTGGGCGAGTCTACACATGCATTTGCTGAGGTACCAGTTTACTCGTGAGTAAATTATTCGGTCCCAGACAGATGTCCACATGTACAGGGAAGCAGGACCAGATCTGCTGCCATTGGCAGTAAATCTGCTCCCGCTTCCTGGGGCCCTGCAATGAGCCCTTGCCACCACCAAGGGTAGCTCCAGGCTCTGGCTGCCAGCAGCTCTCTTCAAAAACCAGTCCCACTTGCTGCTTTCTGGCCAACCATGTCCCTGGCCAGGAGCAGTATACACAGTGCAGGGACAGCACGCAGCAGCGCTCTCCTTGCTACCTGTGCCTCCCCACACCATGGCTACTTCTGCCACTTCTACTGCCACTGCCCCTGATAGAGATGGCCAGCACCCTGCACTCATGCTGGCTGCTGTGCTAGCCCTACTGGCCCACCACACCAACTGACTCCTCACCACACGTGTTTCATCCCTCCCAGCTTCCCCACATGCAGTGACCACCTGTCTACCCACTGTGCGTTGTCCCAGGGTCACCATCACACACCTGCTGTCTTGACCCCATCTGTCTGACCGGACCCCACTAGGGATGCCAACAGTGAGCTCCAGGATGCCAGTTCTGGGGCTGCCATTGCCCTCCTGGACCTGCAGCTTCAATGCTTCTGGGCCCATCAGACCAGCCAGGACTGGTGGCATCATGTTGTCCAGCAGACCTGGGATGATAAGCAGTGGCTAGAGGCCTTCAGGATGACACCTTGTGGGATCTCCTGGAGCAGTTCTGGCAACACGTGGAGTGGCAGGACACCAGCATGCAGCTGCACCTCCCTGTGGACAACTGACTGGCCCTCACCCTGCTCAAGCTGGCCATGCCTAACAACCTGTTTGGTGTGAGCATGGCCATCACAGAAGAGGCTGTCCTGGAGGTGTGTGGCACCCTACAGGACGTGCTGGGGGACATCATGCTCTGCATGCATGACTCCCTGGCAGTAGTAGTCAAGTCCCATGCTCTGGGATTCCCTCAGTACATTGAGGCCCTCAACTGGACCTACATCCATGTCACCTGCCCACCCCATGGTGATTGGCCCTACTACGGCAGCCAGAGGGGCTTTCACTCCATGATGCTCCACTGAGGTGTCTTCATGTGCGAGTGCTAGCTGGGCAGGCAGTGCCCATGATGCTGCATCTTCCAAAACTACAGCCTACTGGGCCTGGTGGAAAATGGGTGCTTCATTCTGGGGGTGACCCACCCGCACCTTGGTGCCACGGTGGTCCCACCCATCCTCATTGGAGACCTCACCTGCTGTGACTCATGTGGCCCTACACTGGCCACCTGGACCCCCACCAGGCCTACTTTAACTGCTGCCTGGGATGGACCTGTTTCCTTGTGGAGTGTGCCTTTGGCCACCTTGAGGGATGCTGGTGCACCCTCACCACCTCCCTCGAGTTCACTAAGAACAACCTCCCTCTGCTCATCATCACAGCCTTTGTGCCTGTGTGCTGTATCTGTGAGGCCCAGGAGGAGATGTGATGCATGGAGAACACCTGGCAGTGGGAGCACTACCTGTGGCAACAACAGCAGCTCCTCCTGCCAAGGCCCCAGGAGAACCATGCATCTGTCAACAGGGGCCAGGGCACTGGGTGTGGGAGGCACTGGCTGACCACATCCTTCAACATTCCCCACTCTAGCTTACCTGCACTGGCACCCATGGACCCCCCACCCCTCCTTGCCCACCCCCAGCACCATGCTCACTTCAGACACGCCTCAGAAGAACAAGCTTTTATTTCCCTCACATCAACCAGAGCCCCTCTTCCCCCTCTACAAACAGAGGCCCCCTCCAACCTCAACAAACAATGCCCCTCCTCCACCCATGCCACCTACCAACAGTAAAAAACCTTCTTCCCCATGAAAACTATGTACAAAATGCTTAGTGTGCTACTCCAGGTTGGGGGGCTATAGGGTGGGGATGCCTAGGGGGCAGAGTCTGAGGACAGGTGGCCAGTGTCTCATTCTCTGGCCGTTCCCCTGCAGCTACACATACTGTGGTGTGTGAAGGAGGTGGTGGGAAGGGGGCTTACCCAGAGGTGACGGTGGCCAGTGCTCCCCACATTGTGGGTGGTTCTTCCTCTGGCAGGTGGTGTCCAGGGACAGCAGGGCGATGCGTAGTCCTGGACCCGCTGCAGGCAGCTCTGGCTCTGTGTGCATGTGGAGCCAGGGTGAGTGGCAGGCCTGGCCCAGGCAGGGGAGCTGGGTGGCACTGAACCCAGGGCAGGGGCTTCTGGCTGCTGGAGGTGGCACAGGACCTCCTCCCAGGCCCAGGTGGGGGCTTGCTGCTGGGCAGCAAGGGAATGCCAGGGGGGCAGGCAGGGCTAGGGTGAGAGGCTGGGCAGCAAGTGGCACAAAGGTGACTGCCAAGACCAGAACTGTGTCCAGCACCTGGCAGTCATCATCCATGGCCTACAGTGCCCTGGCCAGGACTGCAGTCTGCTCCCACAGTGCCACTTGAGGCCAGGAGCTGCACCCAGAGCTCCCAGTCTGTCTAGTCCTGCGCATCTTCATGGCCACATCCTCCACTTGCCATCTGTCCTGGAAGGCCACATCCTCCACCTGAAAGGCCTAAGCATCCTCCAGCCAGTCCTCTGACTCCCTGACCAGGTGATCCAGAAAGAGGATCCTTTTCAGGGTCCTCCTCTGGTGAAGCCAGCACATCCACAGGGCCCCAGTTGTTGGTGTCAGTGACCCTGACGCTGCAGCCTGGCTGCCAAGTGCAGCTTCTCCCCCACATGCAGCTGCAGGTGCTGTAGAAAGAAAGAAGCTCTTTGTGTGAGTTTGCAACATTTCAGAGATAGAATGCTGGGTACCATGGGCCATGCACTGCCCAGCCTCAGATTAGGGGTTGGGCATGCATGGGAGCCCAGGAACCATGCTAAATCAGGCAGGTAGGGCTGGGCCTAGGTGGCTGATGGCCAATCCCCCCATCTCCTCTGACTCCTTTGGGGCTGGTGGGCCACTGGGTGCTGGCCACGGGCAACCTGCCTCCCCTACCCTGTTCCCCGGGCGAGACACGTCAGGCTTCTGGCAGCTTGGTGCCCGGGTGTGGGGATCCTTTATGACTGGGATGAAGAGCTGCCCATGTCCTCACCCTCCCCACAGGGGTCTTCTCTAGGGAGGCATCCTGGGGCCAGCCCCCCCTGTACTGCCACTGCACTCTGAGTGTGCCCCTCTTCATGTGCCCTGGGCAGGATGCAACCAGCTGTTTGTATGGACTGAGGGGTGCCTGACTCGCTACGCCCTGCTGATGATGGCCATGGTGCCCCAGGCACGTCTGCATACCTGGCATGGGACCCTAAGCTACGACGGTGTGGGGGACGAGCCTGGGCTGCCCCATAACTGCTGCCACCTGGAGGGCTACCTGTGGCTCAGCTACACATTCCTGTCTCCTGCTGCCAAGCAGACATTGCCACCAACATCAATACATTCCTCAGCATGTGAGAGGCCTGTGTCCACCTAGCTGCAGGGGCATGGGCTGCTCAATAACTTTTTGCACTGTCTCTTGCCTTCCTGTGTGCTGAGGGGGGAGAACCCAGGGCCAGGGGAGTGTGGGCAGGCTGGGCAGGGAGTGGGGGCGGGGGCAGGGGCAAGGGCCAGGGGCAGGTGCAAGGGTCAGGACAGGGAGGGCCCTTCCCATAGTGCAGGCCTTACTATGTGGCCAGGGTTGGTGTAGCTGGTAGCTCTATGTGGTCATGGCTGTTTGTGATGGTGTGCGCCTCTGAGCAGTATCCTCAAATGGTGGGGTATGGCAGTCATGCACCCAGGTGAGGGCAGGGAAGAGCTGGTGCTGCTGGTGGCTGTCAGTGTCATGGCTGGCCATTCCTCTTGGCTGGGGCTGCAGAGCTGGTGCAACAGGTGCTGAGCTGCTGATGGAGGGTGGAGGTGGGGAGCCTGGCAGGACAGGCAGCTGCAAGCCCAAGGGCCCCTCCTTGGTGGAATGTCATCATGGGTGCCAGGCTAGGGTCGGGGCTCAGGTAGACCGCCTGTGTTGCTGTAGATAGCATAGCTGTGGCCTGAATCCCAGGATGCAAGGATGTCCATCAGTTGCCACATAGAGGGCATGGACTTACGGGCACTCCCCAAGTGACAACTGCAGTTGGTGATCGGAACCCACTGTGCCCGCAAGGCCTTGACCTTTATATAGCATTGCCACACTGACCAGTTGTGCCCATAGTCCTGCATTTGGCCTGACAGCCCCTCATAGACATGGCTGTTGGGGTGCTCTCCATGCTCAAACTGGTGCTGCACCTCCACCTTGCCCTGCAGTGCCATGAGGTCACCAGTCTCACCCTGTGATCAGTTGGGGCCCCAGATGGCAGGCATGGGTATGGGGATTGGCATCAGCAAGGACATTACCATTTGGGGTGCTGCTGTCTTCTCTGGGCCTCTGCACAGATGTTGCTGTGCTGCCGGGCTTGGGCAGCTGCCTGCAGCGCCTAACATAGGACTGACAACCGCACAGCTGAGGCAATGCCTCACAGCAAATGCAGGCTCTGTAGGCTGCTGGGGGTAGGCTGTGGGCAGGTGGAGCTGGCTCCATCAGCCAGAAGCTGCCTGCAGCTGGGCCTGGGCCCTGGCAGGTCTAGCTGGAGCCTGCAGCAGCCTGCAGGCTTGGATAGCTCAGGCCTAGCAGGTATATGGCATTGTGGCTCCAGGCAGTGGCGCTGGGGTGCAGGCAGGCTGGTGAGGCTAGCCTGTGGGCTGCCTAGGGAGACACAGTGCCTGGAGTCACCTCAGGCTGCCTGCTGGTGTGCCCCAGAGGTCAAAATGCCTGCAGGCATTTAAAGGTCTGAGGCAAGGTCATAGAGGCAGCCCAGCCTTGGGGCAGGAGTAGGCTTCCAGCCCAGAGCTTTGGGGTTAGACCCAGGCTGGTCCCCTAGCGGCAAGGCTGAACTGGCAGCAAATTTGCTCCTGGGTTGTGTCTACATGTCTATTATTGCACAGTAACTAATCACAAGTAAATTTGATACCTGCATTTTCAGGTATGAAATTTACTCACAATTAGGGATTTTTACTGCGTAGTAAGTGTGCGCATGTGTAGACGTGCACTTACTATGTAGTAAACTACACTACTGCGCAGTTAAGCATCTTGTGTAGATGCACTCAGTGGAATTACAAGGGACTGAAATGGGTACAAGTGAGATTAGTATGAAGCCCATTGATTTAAAATGAATTATCTATATTTACCCTGATGCAAGAGGTACCAACCTACTAACTTATAAGAGTTACTCTTCATTTACCCTGATATAATACAGAATAGAATCAAGTCCATTATTTTAATTTTTCACATTTCTCACAGTGTAAAACAGGATTGATAAAATGTTTAAGGAATGTTATAGCATGTATTGCTGCCTGTTATTTCATGGAACAGTTTTGTTATGGCACTGTCTCAAGGTGTTACTTTCTGTACCCAGTTTAATGCTGGGGCTTGGGCAGAGGTTGGAATGATTGTCAGAACAAAACATTCTCCTCTGTTTTTCCATTGAACACTTTGGGATCTTAGTGAAATGTTTTTCTGCTGACTGGAATAGTAGCTAATGAAGCTAATGAGAAATCTGCTTTTAATTTAAAAAGTTTCCATCTGAAAAGACTAATCCAATAAGATCTCAATTCTATTCAAACAGATAACATTCACTTAATTTATTAATAGCGCAATTCAGAGTAGTTGTTTTAAATGTCTCTCTCAGATGTAGTAGCTTGTTCTAGGTGTAATTAAAAATGTTATTTCACCACTGTCATTAGCTCAGTGTTAGATATTTGCTTTATGAACCAGCATACATGTGTACTTCTTAATGTGGAGCATGGAATCTATCAGCTCCCAGGCAAATGGGTAATTTGTTTCCATGTGGCTGCCTGAATATTTTGTATGCTTATTGATTCTGTATATCTGCTGGCTCAAATTGGTGTAAGGTGCAGAGCTACAATGGCTTTATAATTGTTTCCCTTGCTGGCTTGTTCCTTTGTGATATGAACTGTCATTTCAGTTTGTCTCAACTTGAGAAATAAAGAGGATGAAGACTTTGAGAAATAAAAAAAGCAACCTCATTCAATTTTGTTTTATAAAAAGTAAGAGAGGGTTCATTAAAATTTCAAACCAGGGAAGTATCAGTTTGACTGCAGCCAAACTAGGTGTCATTGCTCAACTTCAGCAAAGTCCCAATGGGCAATAACTGTAGTATTTCAGGTGTTGAACCTGCAGTATAGCAGAGCCTTGCATCCACTGACAGCACTGCTGACATCTGTGCACACCTGCTCCAGAAATTACTGGGATTCCATGTGGGCATGAGGGGGTTTTGGAGGTGGACATGGAGAAGGCCTGTAGATTTATTTAACGTATCTGTCAGTCCATAATTTTTCCTGATGGTTATAACCTAGGCTCATTACAGATTATTTTCCTGTAAAAGTTGATCATTTTTAGTTCTTGCAACTTCTACCCAACTACAGGAGTTTCAAAACATGCTGATCAAGGGTTTTCCATTATCTTGATTTGTTTGGGAAATTCAAGAGCACTCAGGGATTTGGAAAGAAAAGAAGCTGGAGCAACAGATCTAATTTTGCAGTTAAGAAATCATGATGCAGTATATTATAGCTCTGATTTTTAAAGGAGCTAATAGGATTTGGGTGCCTCTCACCTTCAGCCTCATTTAAAAACCTCAGCAGAAGAGGTTTTCTGAAATCTAGGTATTATATGCCTACTGCATTCTTTTCATCCACTGCTTTTTCCTTCACTTACTGTATTTCTGAAAAATTGGGATCTGTTTTGTCTGGTATAGTGTGCTCTATATTATTTCCTGCAGCAGATTGCTCTGTATTTCTTCATAGCTGGCTCTGGGTGAGCTGTTTTTACTCAGAGAGTAGTAAACTTTGCCTGAGTTACACATGAATAAATTTGTGACAAGAGCTATTAGGAACACAGCTACAGCAAAGGGAAGATATCAATGGCTTCATAAGTAACTATACACTATATATATTTTGCCTGAAATATTGCAAAACATTCAATATGTTGATATACAAAAGATGGCATTATCATCTACCAGAAGTGTGAGTGAGAGGCAAATGACTCTTGGGGATAGCTCTGTCAGGCCTTCAGTTAGTGCATATGTAGTTAGGGATCTTCTGGAAGGGCTAGACTTTTTAAAATCTGCAGGTCCAGATGCCCTCCAAGGTGTTGAGGGAGTTGAGGGAGCTGGCAGGGGTCTTTGCGGAGCCCTTGGCCCGGCTGTATGAGCATTCATGGTCATCTGGACGTGTGCCAGGGGATTGGAAACCGGCTAACGTGGTTCCAGTTTTCAAGAAAGGGAGGAAGGAGGACCCAAGTAACTATAGGTGTAAGCCTCACCTCAGTGCTCGGGAAGATCTTGGAGACAATCATCAAGGAGCACATCTGTGGGGGGCTTGCCTGACCAACCTAAATGTCTTTTATGACCAAGTAACTAAATCCCTGGATGATGGTGTTGCCGTGGACATAGTCTTTCTAGACT
>NW_017729023.1:5540727-5551266 GCF_001723915.1 Gavialis gangeticus | reverse complement strand
AAGCAGGAGAGGGAGAAATGAGACAGAAGTTAGAGGGGTGGGGAGCAGAGATTGGAGCAGGGCCTGAACTGTAATAAAGTAAAACCCAACTGAGGGTTCCAAATAACAGGAAAACCAAACTGCAACCCCCATATCCATAGAGTTGGTTTCACCCTCAGGAACAAGATCACTGATGTGCTCCCTGAACTCCCTTCAGGTGCCAATGAAAGGCTGATGAACCTTCGCTTGCACCTCAGCCAAAACCAACACGCCACTGTAATCAGCACATACACTCCAACTCTGGATTCTGACAAAGAAGTCAAGGAAAGGTTCTATTCTGATCTCAACAACACTCTTACCTCCATCCACAGGGATGACAAAGTCATTCTCCTGGGCAGCTTCAATGACCGGGTTGGATGTGACCACAAAATCTGGAGTGGAACTATCGGCAAGAATAGCATGGGAAAGGCTAATGCCAACGGTATCGTGCTCCTGACTAAATGTCCCAACATGGCCTGATCATGAGGAACTCTGCCTTCCACCAGAAAGACCAGCTTAAGACCATGTGGAGGCAACCAAGGTCAGAGCACTGGCACCTTTTGGACTACATCATCATCGTCATCCGAGGCAGATACCTGAGGGACATGCTTGTCATGAGGGCCATGAAGGGATCTGAGGACTGACAGACAGACCACTGACTTGTGCACTCAGTGATGAACATCCACCTGGCGCCAAGACACTGGAAGACCCAGAAGGCTGCCTGGAGACAGCTGAATATCACAGCTCTGAAGGACCCTGGACAGCAGGAGGAATTCCAGACCCAGATGTATAGTGCACTGGAGCAAGTCCCACAGACCCCGCTCCATTGAACAAAATCCCCTCCAATCACAGGATGGCTCCTGGCTTCTCAAGGACAATGATGACATCTGTTTGCTTTGGAAGGAGCATTTCAAATTCCTCCTTAACCAGGAATCCACCATATCAGATGAGATCCTCCAAGCTGTCCTGCCACACCCTGTGGTGGATTCCCTTGGTGATCCACCAACCATCGGAGAGCTGAAGTGGGCCATCCCGCAGATGAAAACCAACAAAGCCTGTGGACCAGATGGTGTACCCTCAGAGGTCTACCATGCTGGCAGCTTCTGGCTCACATCACAACTACACCAGCTTATGCTCCGCCTTTGGGACAAAGAGGACATCCCTGGGGATCTCAAGAATGTGACCATCATGACCATCATGACAAGAAAGGGGACAAATCTGACTGCGGGAACTACAGGGGGATTTCCCTCCTGTCCATTGCAGGTAAGATTATAGGCCGCATCCTCCTGAACCACATTTATCCTCTCACTGATGAGATCTTTCTGGAAACACAGTGCAGCTTCTGACCATCCTGGGGCACTGCGGACATGGTTTTCATTGCCAGGTAGATCCAAGAAAAAATGTTGGGAGCAAAATCAAGAACTGTTCCTTGCCTTCATTGACCTGACAAAGGCATTCAATTCCTTAAATAGAGAAGCTCTGTGGACCATCATCCAATGCCTTGGCTGCCTATTGAAGTTTGTCACCATGCTGAGGCACCTGCACAATGATATGACTGCCACTGTCCTGAGTGGAAGATCTGAAACCAATGCCTTCCACATCTGGACCGAAGTTAAACAAGGTTGCATGATCACCCCTACCCTGTTCACCATCTACCTGACTGTCATCATCCATCTCATCCAAGAAGATCTACCATCCGGTATCAGTATCCAGTATTGAATGGATGGGAAGCTTTTCAATCTTGGGTGCTTATAGGCAAAAATGAAACTCACCACCAAGGACATCGACAACCTTCAGTTTGCAGATGATTGCTGTGTGATGGCTCACTCTGCACAGGATGTGGAAGCAACCTTAGATCTCTTCAATGCTTCATTTAAGAGACTTGGCCTGTCCTTAGATGTCACCAAGATGAAGGTTCTCCACCAACCCTCCCCAGGCCAGCTGAACATCCATCATGCTATCTACGTAGACGGTGAGGCTGTGGAGTACGTGGAGCACTTCCCATATCTCAGCAGCCACCTCTCTCAGTGGGCTACCATCAATGAAGGAGTCCAGCACTGGGTCATCTGCATGAGTGCTGCCTTCTTCAAGGTGCGATAACGTGTCTTTAAAAATAGAGACCTTCGCAAGTCGATGAAGGTCCTGGTTTACAAGTCTGTCATGCTGACCACCCTCCGCTATTGTAGTGAAACCTGAACCATCTACCGATGACACATTAAGACTCTCGAAAGATTTCACCAGTGGTGCTTGCACTGAATTCTGGGGATCAAATGGGAGAACTGCCAGACAAGTGCAAGCCTCCTCCATGAAGCTGTGTCCACCAGCATCAAAGCCTTGCTCTTGAGAAATCAATTCCAATGAATGGGAGATTGCAGATGATTGCTGTGTGATGGCTCACAATGCACAGGATGTGCAAGTAACTTTAGACCTCTCCAACGCTTCATTTAAGAGACTTGGCTGTCCTTGAACGTCATGTCTGAGAACCACCTCTCTTGCCAGATTCTCTTTTCCCAGCTCTCCATTGGCCAACACTCAAAGGGCGGCCAAAGGAAATGGTACAAAGATACACTCAAGGTCTCCCTCAAGCACGGAGGCATCGATGCCAATGGTTGGGAGGAACAAGTTGCTAACTGTTTGATGTGGTGCCACCTGGTCCACCAAGGTGCAAACCACTTTGAGGCCCAATGACTCGATACTGAGGTGGAACGGCGGTGGCAGAGGAAGGAGAAAGAGACCAACTCAAGGCTGCAAATCCCACTCCCCCACACAATATGCCCCCATTGCCAAAGAACTGAGTTCTTCAGTCACCAGACTCATCAAGCCTGACAGACGTCATCCTCAACTCCAAGGGACTGCCAATAATGATGATTTCAAAATGGTGGCGAGGATGCTTTAATTAAAGGTTGTCGAACAAGCTTTACTTAAAGTTCCCCCACCACCATTTTGAAGCATGAGGATGCTTAATACATGTGATGCTGGAGTGTGCTAATTAGAGCATGCTAATTAGAACTCATCGGAGCAGGCATGGGAAATGTGTATAGTTGCCATTTATGACTTTGTAGCAGCTGGTGTCTGCCATTAACACGTTCTCTCAACCAAGCTGTATTATAAAATAGAATTAGTAAAACAAAAGGAAACGGCATCACATTAGCAGAATGGGTTTATAGATTTTAAGCTTCTGTTATACGGAAAAATTAAGCAAGTGGGTAAATTTAAAAGATAAATTCAGCTTTTAATTTAAATAAATTGCTGAACATGAAATGTTACTGTTTAAAAAATCCAGCTATAAAGATGGTATTTTACAGCTCACTATAGATTTCATAGACATTAGGTGCTGGAAGGGAGATCATCGAATACAGCCCACCTGCCAGATTCAGGAAGTCTGCAGGGATCAGATGATCCCAGCAAGATAAACATCCGAATGCCTTTTGAATGAGTCTAGAGTAGGTGCTGGCAGACCTTGGACACAGACTGTAAAGAAGTTCTTTCTTATATTGAGTCTGAATCAGCCTTCTAGAAGTTTGTGGCCTGTGGACCTAGTTATCCTTTGGGGAGCCCTGGTGAACAACTGTTATCCCAGATCTTGATGCACCTCCCTTACATATTTATAGGCAGCCACCAAGTCCCCCCTGAGCCTTCTCTTTGCCAGGCTGAAGAGTCCCATGTCCCTCAGCCTCTCCTTGTATGGCTTGGTTTTTTGGCCTTTGATCATATGGGTGGCTCTCCTTTGGACTGTCTTAAGCTTACCCACATCCCTCCTGAAGTGGGGGGCCCAAAACTGGACGCAGTACTGCAGTTACAGCCTCACTAAGGCTGAGTAAAGTAGGAGGATGACATCCTTGGTTTTGCTCAAGATGTATCAGTAGATGCATGCCAGAGTTTGTTTTGCTTTGTCAGCCATGGCATCACGTCAGGGGCTCACGTTCATCTTGTGATTAATCTAGACCCCCAAGTCTCTTTTGGTCACCGTGCTAGTGAGCATAGCACTGCCAAGCCTATAAGTATGGTGCTGTTTTTTTTCTCCCAAGGTGGAGTACCCTGGATTTCTCTACATTGAATGCCATCAGGTTTTGGTCTGCCTCCTTTGCAAGCATGTCCAGGTCAGCCTGTATGCCCAGCCTGTGCACCAGAGTGACTGCCATCCCCGATAGTTTAGTGCCATCCACAAACTTTGCCAGTCTGCATCTGATGCCTGAATCCAGGTAATTAATGAAAATATTGAAGAGTACCAGCCCAAGCACTGAGGGACTCCACTGGTAACTTTGGTTATTGATTTGTTCCCATCAATTAGTACCCTTTGGGTCTGACTGTGGAGCCAGTTCCCCAGACCATGAGATGGTCGAGGCCACAGTTGCCCATCTTGGTCATGAGGACATCATGGGAGACCAAGTCAAAGGCCTTCCTGAAGTCCAGATAAATGACATCAACCTCATCTGTCTTGTCCAGGCAATGCATCACCTGGTCATAGAGGGAGATGAGGTTGGTCAGGCAAGACCTTCCAGTAATAAAACCATGTTGGGTGGCATTCAGTAGGTTGCCTTCCATTAACATGTTGCAGATGGATCCCTTGATAATTTTCTCCAAGATCTTTCCAGGGATGGACGTCAGACTGATAGGTCTGTAATTCCCTGGATCTTCTTTATTCCCTTTCTTGATGATTGGGACCATGTTGGGTCTTTTCCAGTCTTCTGGTACATCACCCAAGTGCCACGCGCTTCAAAATCTCTTGGCCATAGGGCATACTATGATGTCCACCAGCTCTTTTAAGACTCTTGGGTGTAATCCTTCCAGGCCCACAGATTTGTGGATGTCAAGCCTCCCAAGGTGTTATCGCACTTGATCTATGTCAATTGTGGGCCCATCTCTTGAGCCCTGGTTGCTTTGCAACCTGTCTGACAGCATGACCCCCTTGGGTGGGTGGAAAACTGATGCAAAGTGATCATTTAGGAGATTGGCCTTTTCTTGGACGTCAGATGTCAGCTGCCCTATCTGATCTTATAGGAGACCAATGTTGCTTTTGTTCTTCCTCCAACTTCCCACATATCCGAAGAATGACTATTTGTCATCCTTGATTCTGGTGGATAGCCTGAGTTTGGTTGCTGCTTTGGCTTTTCTGGACCACTGCCTACAAGTATGGGCTACTGCTGAGTAGTCCTTGGTGATGATTCCAGTTTCCCATCTGGTGTAGGTTTCTCTTTTCTGTTTCAGGAGACCCAGAAGTTCCCTGTTGAGCCAAGGGGGCTTCCCTGCCCTCTGACTGCATTTCCTGTGGGCTGGGATGGACTTCCCTTGTGCATTTAGGATTCATTTCTTTAGGAACAACCATTCCTCATGGACTCCCCCTTCCCAGGGGCTCATGGTCCCTTAGTGCCTGACTGACCAGTCTCCTGATTTTGTGGAAGTCAGCCTTCCCAAAGTTGAGGATTTCTGTTTTACTGAGGGATTTGCCCACCCTGCATTGGAGTAAGAAAGTAGTTAGATCATGGCTGTTGTCACCAAGCTTGCCCTTGATCCTCAGATCACTCACCCCATCATCCCCTTTGGCCAGAATCAGATTCAGTAGTGCCTCTCCCCTAGTTGGCCTGTAGACCCCGTGCATTAGGTACAGGTTGTCAATGCAGGCAAGGAAGTTATGAGACCGGTCAGACCTGGCTGTGTGCTCATCCCACAAGATGTCAGCGAGGTTGAAGTTTCCCATGACAATCATACATCAGGAACATGCAGCCTCGGCAAGTTCCCTATTGAATTCGAGACCCAGTTCTTCTTCTTGGTTAGGAGGTCTGTAATAGACTCGTATGAGTATATCCCCTTCCCCATGTTCCCCCTGTATTTTAAGCCAGAGGGTCTCAAGGTGCCCTCCATAGTTAATGAATTCAGTTTGAAGGGATGTGTACTGCTCCTTGACATAGAGAGCTACAGCTCCACCCCTCTTCCCAACATGATCTCTCTTGTAGAGGGTATATATAGCCTTCTATACCTATCAACCAGTCCTACGGGGAGTCCCACCAGGTCTTCATTATCCTTATGAAGTCATAACCATTATCAGTCAGGAGAAGGGCCAGCTCCTTTTGCTTGTTACTCAAGCTCCTGGCATTTGTGTACAGGCAGTTGAGACTGCCATAGGAAGCCCTAGGCTTCCTTATGTGATGGAACGTAATCTTTCCTTGGGCTCTCACCAGAGTGGGCTCCCTTGGGCTACCTAAGCTGTTACTGCTGTGGTTGGCATGACTTGGGCTAGAACTGTTGATAGACCGCCTGTCCTCCAGGGATCTTAATTTAAAGCCCTGTCAAGTAGGTTAACCATTCTGGCTGAGAAGAGCTTCTTCCCTTTCCAGGTGAGGTGGAAGCCATGCCTTCCCAACAGTCCACAACCTCTCTCACTGAAGTGCGGAGTGTGGTCAGAGAAGCCAAACCCCTCATGATGGCACCATTGCCAGAGTCTTCTGTTCACCTCACCAATGCACCTATCCCTCCAGGGGCTGTGACCTGTGACAAGGAGGATTGAGGAAAAAGCAACCTGATCCCACAGCTTCCTGAGCCCAGCCCCCAGAGCCCTGTAGTCATGTATGACCCAGTCGGGATTGCTCCAAGCCATGTAATTTGTGCCCACGGGGATGAGTCGCATGGGATGGTGGTCCAAGGGCTGGATGAGTTTGTGGATCCTCTCAGTCGCATCATGGACACAAGCCCCAGGGAGGCAGCAAACCTCTTGGGTTATGGGGTCGGGGTGACAGATCAGGCCCTCTGTCCCCCTCAGGAAGGAACTGCCCACCATGACTACTCTGTGTCTTCTTTGGGTACAGTTGCTGGTGGCCCTCCTTCCTCACATGCTGAGGCCAGAAGTTCAATTGGCTCAGCTGCTGTGAGGGGTTTGAAATGGTTGTTCAGCTCCAGGGGAATGGTGTCCCTGGTGCAGTGCCTCCTAGGGCTGGAGACTACTCTCATCCAAGCAACCCCTGGCTGGACCTCATGGCGGCTCTTTATTTCCACCAAGGGGTCATCAGCTGTAGGGTGGAGTGCCTGGAAGTACGTGGTCAGTTCCTGCTCTGCACCTCTAATGGCATACATCCATTGCACTGTTGCCTGGAGCTCCTTTATCTGGCACTCCACCATTGAGCACATCCCACAAGGGAAGGTGTCAGTGCTCCCAGACCCAGAATCAGGCAGCCTCCACAGGAAGCCAGGAATTCTGTCTGAGTGGAATCTGGGGCCTTGGGTCCTTCTCGGGTGGGGGCAGGGACTGCAGGCTCCCTTTGGGTAAAGACTGGAACCATGGGCTCCGTCTGGGTGGAGAGTCCAGTGGTACCAGAGCAGGGGGGTCCAGGTGCAAGGGGGAGCATTGGGGTGTGATGTGTCCCTTCCACCATGGTCCTCGTAGTAGTCTGGGCTACTACTGTGCAGATCCTTACTTTCAGACTCCTTGCCTGGAGCCTTGTGCCCCTCCTGTGCACCCTTCTGCAAACTCCCATGCTAACTCGCAT
The DNA here is from genome assembly GCF_001723915.1 of Gavialis gangeticus. Taxonomy (NCBI): domain Eukaryota; kingdom Metazoa; phylum Chordata; order Crocodylia; family Gavialidae; genus Gavialis; species Gavialis gangeticus. The sequence goes on along the minus strand of NW_017729023.1, from coordinate 5,543,767 downwards.
GCCGGGCCTAGAACTGCACCTGTTTGTGTATTCTGTTCACAAGGCTCTGGTCACATGGCTCCCATCATGGGCCCCACCTACCTCCAGGCTGCATTGGGGGTCAGGGTTGTGGTCCAACAGGGTCTTCTTGGGGACTCATGGGGGTCCCAGAGCTCTCTATATAATATCATGCTAGTTTAATGACAAACAGAACTCAGGTCTCAAAATTAGATCCTGGCAGGGAAGAAAGCCCTAATATTTATCAGCAAAAGAAGTATCATAGCAATTTAGTGGAAAGTCAGAGTAGAAGGAATGGCAAAGTTAGGGATCTTCCAAGCAGAAATTCACTGACTGAAAAAGAACTCACTAGTGACAGCATACATAGCAAGCTGTTCAGGATGATAAGGAACCAGTAGGAGGAATTAGGATGATTCAACTCCTACAGGATACTGTGTGAAATTCAATTTGTGTAAAAATTGTGGCGGGCTTGCTGGTGGCAGCCCAGTGCACCAGCTTTGGCAAAGAAGCAAGGCAATAGGTGGGTTTTTTGCCCCCTCCCCACCAATCTAGTGATAGGAAGAAGAGGCTTGCCCTGTCTCTGTGCAGGGGTGAGTTGAAAAGCCAGACCAGAGATGGGACTAATCCTCTTTTTATGCTTGGTCCATTTCTGATCTGGGGATGGAAACCCCGAAGGGGATAAAAAGGCAGCGTGCCAGGCACAAGGGTGACTGCAATGAGGGATGGAGAAGAGAGCTAAGAATAGCTGGCAGAGCTTGCCAGTGGGGAGGAGTGGTTGCCCCAGAAAAGCCCATAGAGACTCACCAGATGGAGAGGGGCAAGTGGCCACATCTGCCAACCATGCCATGAGGGAGCATGGCATTGATGCACAGCTGGTGAATGGAGGGTCCAGGAGTAGACTCAGCTACTGAGAGACAAAACTCATGACATGGGTGCTTGTGCAACTGACTGTGTCTGTTTTGGGGCAGTTGATTGTCTGTATTGATTCTTTCCTCTCCTTAGTCTGTGGTTTTGTAGGTGTTAATTAACTTGTTACATTAGCTAGCTACTATGTATTGAGCTGGTCCCTGAGTGAATCATGATTGATTGGTAACTGGTAACACAGTAGCTTAGCAGCCAGACCTGCAGTAGTCCCCCACCCCATGCCCCTAGACAGTTGCACAAGCACCTATGTCACAAGCTTTGCCTGTCAGCAGCTAGGGGTGCAGGGCCCCAGAACCCAAAAGCCCTGCACCTATCTTCTTCACAGCTGGCAGGCTTCATAGCCTCAGCAGGGGCTACCATCTCTGCAGCTTTTACCCGGCTTCGCCTTAACACGTACAATGTCACCCAAGTCACGAATTTTGCTTGTCTGCAGCTTGAGGTGCAGTTTCCCCCAACCCCTGCACCTATCACCTTGAAACTTGGCAGGCTTTGTGGCCTCCACAGGGGCCAGCATCCCTGCAGGTTTGACCCCCACTGTGGTTTGAACACACATGCGTTTTGCTTTCAGGACTTTGAGGTTTGGTTTCCCAGAAATCCCTGCACCTGTCACCTTGAAACTTGGCACTTTTCATGCTCTCAGAAGGGGATACCATCCCTGCAAGTTTCATCTAAGTCAGCCATAAGACAACAATGCTATAGATATTTCATTGTTTCCCCATTATACTCTATGGCCGAATCTCTGAATCGGCTCTGAATCTTTTCCAAAGCAATTTGGAAGCTCCGAATCAATTCGGAAAACCTAAACCTTCCAGCAATTCAATCTGGGTTTGTAGATTCAGCTTCCAAATCATTCAAATAATCTCTGAATCCGAATCATGATCCAAAGCTTTGCACAACCCTAATATTTATACAGATTTCTACTCTTACTTACAGATCAAATACATATTTTTCTGGATAAATTTCCATAAAATATATCACATACATTACCAAAACACATGGCAGTCTCTGGAAGTCATGATATATGAAGGGACAAGGAGCAGGATTCTATTATGCATCACAAAGGCATCTATGACCCCAATCTATTATACTATACACAGCTGCATTGTATAACTCTCCCAGGTAGTAGCATGTAGGTTGCATCATCATCCTCAAAGATGGACTTCAAGATCTTTTCCACAGAAACAGAGGTACCCATAATGTTTGTTAAAGCACTGAAGAAAAAGGCCAACTCTGTTAAGACTTCTGTAAAAATTCAGTTTATACTGAGCACATTCATACATTTAAGAATATGAACAAATTGCATAATCACTCCAAAGTTGGCATGGCAAACACCTGTCCTGAGTGTCTTCCCCCCGAACCAAGAAACAGAAAATTTCCTTTTGTAATGTCGCTTCTACCCCATTACTAAGGAGGAGAGGAAGCTCAGGGGTAACTGGCTTTCCCCAGGCCCTGGGACAGACTAATGTGGGCAAAGAGCCCTGGAATAAAATGGCTGCCCACCCCAGGCACCAGCAGTGACTGGCAGGTCTGAAGGTGGAAGTGAAGGTTCAAGTGACCCAAGAAAAGTCTTATAAGAATAAGGCCTAAGCCAGGCTGGAGATGCCCAGAGGAAGAATTCTGAGCTGCAGGGGACTTGGAAAAAACCCAGTATCTCAGGCAGGAAAGGGTAAGTGTCTCAGGCCTTTATGGTAGAGCCTCCAGAGGGCAAAATTAACCCCATGAAGGGAACCTTTTGTTTTAGAGTGGACACTCATTTTGTTGGTTTCATTTATATCCGAGAAATGGGTGTGGTTGAAAGGGGTGGGTTGAAGGCCATGGGGATACAACAGGGACCCCTCAGTGTAGGCCCTCTCCTGGTGCTGTTGACCTAGGGGGCTACATGGGTGCTGGATCCCACACTTTAAATAAAGACTGTTACTGTATGACAGAGGACAGAAGTAGAAAAGGGCAAAGACTAGGGCACAAGTCCAGAGCTCATGGGGGTGAAACCAGGAGCCAAGGAGCTGCAAGCCAGGGGGGTAGGGCAGAGCTGGGACCCAGGTTGTTGTGGTCCTGAGACAGTGGAGCCCAGGCCAAGAGGCTCAGCCAGAGTAAGGTGGGGACAAAGCGGGGGGGGGGG
>NW_017729023.1:5506094-5540542 GCF_001723915.1 Gavialis gangeticus | reverse complement strand
AGGGGGGGGGGGAGAAGGGGGGGGGGGGGGGGGGTCTCAGCCCACACAAGTGTCTACCATCCAAACCCACTTTGCCTTCTAGGGGCAGCATCTCTGTCAATTTGTAACATCAAAGTTTGGCAGAAAAGATAACAGGGTGGGAACCTGAGAGGCCAAAGGGGGCAACAAAGTAAGTGCTGAGCAGTGGCTAGGGGAGGTGGCTTTGCTGCCTCAGCACTGAGAACGTTACCTCCTTATATATAGCAGTATTGGGACTTATATCTATGAGCTCCAACCAAAAAAAGGGGTACTCTTTTCAGAGGCAAGGATACCTATAGGTGATATATTTTATTGTACCAACTGCATGGTTCGGACAGACTTAGCCAAGCTTTTAAATGCAACAGATTTTTATGACCTGAAGAAAAAAGCTTTGCATTAAAAAAATTGCTATGGCCAGGGTGATCCTGGCACTTAGGACTATGGCCCTGGGAACTGAACTTGCTCTCCTGCATGTCTCAAACAAGGTTGGGGAAGACAATGGGGTCTGGGAGTCTAGCTCAGAGCTCCATCCCTGTGAGTCTCTGATGCAGTGGGATGGTAGGCTGTGGTCAGATCCTGGAGTCTGGCATTGCTACATCTCCCTAGGGATTGATGTGTGATGCTGTTTAGGGGCTTGCAGTCTTGGGTGCTGTCACAGAACAGTTGGCAGGTATAGGTTTCATGGGGAGATGACTGTGGTGTCTAGGATGGATAGCCTCATGGGTAGGGGTGCACCGATAGAGATTCTGGGGGCCCATGCCAATAGCCAATATTTAAGGAGGAAGGAGGCGGGGGGGCGTGTGCCCTCGGATCTGTGTGGGACGGGGTGAGCTGCAGCTTCAGGGTGGAGCCAGAGCTAGAGCTGGAGCCAGTGCTGCACAGGGCTCTTCTCACTGCAGGGGTGGGTCGCTGGAAGGAGGCTGCAACCACCCCAAATTTTGCTGCAGGTCCACTCCCAGTGGCACACCACACAAATCCGGGGGTACACTCCCCCCTGCCCTCCCAGGTTGCAAGCAGCAGCAGGAGCATCTCCCTCCCACCATGAGCCATACCTCCGCCCCACACCCTCCCCCCTGCTGGGCAGCACCTGCCCCCTCCCTCACTGTGGGGGGCACTGATTTTCCCTCCTACACCCCTTCCCTCCCTCTTCCCTTCCAACTTACCAGCTGGAGGCAGTACTCCATGCTGCCGACTCTGCTCTGGGCTGCAGTGCAGCTGCTCGCAGCACAGGCATTTATCAGCCAAATTTATCAGCCCCATTGGGCCAATATCCAATATAGACAATTTTATTTATATCGGTACTGATCCGATATTGGACTGATGTATCGGTGCACTCATGGGCCTTGGCTGTTGTGGTTCTGCTCATGATACTCTCCACTGCTCTGTGAATAGAGTCCCAGAGGGGGTGGTGCAGACACCTATCCTGGAGATCTTCAAAAGGAGATTATGCATACCTTGCTGGAGTTATTTGACCCCAGCAGTCTTTCCTGCCCAGAGCAGGGGGACTGGACCTGATGCTCTCACAAGGTCCCTTTCAGCCCTAAACTTCTGTAAATCTGTGTGTGAACCTGTGGAGAAGGTATGGCCCATTGCCCCTGGTGCCTCTCACACTCCTCCTGACACCAGCCCCCCAGATCCTGGATCCTGTGGCCATGTTTCTGTTCTGTCCACACTCCCTCCTGTTCCCTATGCCTACCATGCCACACACAGCTGTGGTGACCATAGTGTTGCCAAGGGAGAGGGTAATGATGTCCCTGCAGGCTATCATAGCTTTCTCAAAGAAGTGCCATGACCCTGTAATGGAATTCTCTCTCCTCCCTCCGGGACTTGAAGAGCACTTCCCCAGAGCAGTTGGCTGACCAGAGAGACTGCATGGCCATTTGTACTGCTCTCTCCTGGCCCTCTGCTTTCCTGGTTGAGGGCATCTGCTATTCTGACCAGGTCCCCACTCCAGCGATTATGCAGCAGCTGGTGCCAGTCATTGGCAACATGAGCTCTGTGCTCATAAATCAGATACCACAGCCTCCACTTCGTTGCAATGCTTGGTTACGCAGCCCTCACATCTTCTCAGCATTTGTGCACCTACCTGTTGCCATTCTGCTGGGCATGGACATGGGCTTTCCTCCTAGCAGAAATATTCTGCCTGGGATTAGAGGCAACATACACACACAGGATTTGCTAAATGTGTCCAAAGGTTCAGATAAAATGTGGTATATGTCCTGTATTGTGCCCCATGCTAAGTTTTGCCTGGCCATCGTAGCGGCAGTAGGAGTGGTGAGTCACAGACCAACTTTGTTGCCAGTTCAGCTCAGTTCAAGAAATGTGCTACCCTCCCTCACCCAGTACTTCTGAATTCAGTTTCCCTCTGGGGGCCATGCCCTGAGTAGTAGTCACTCTTGGCTGCTTTGCAGGGAGGGGGCAACTAGCTCTTGAGGAAGGCATGGAGCAACTTGCAACACTTAATATTCCAGCCAGTGGACATGCAGTCCAATGGGGATTCTTGGATGTCAGGTGGGGACAGGATCCGTGGGCTCACAGAATGCAAGGGAAGCCCTCCTACTCCCCCCCACTTCCAATTCCAGGAGTGTCCCTGTCTCAGGAAATTTTCTCTGGCCCCAGCCTCTGTGCCAGAGAAACGACTGTTTCTGCTGTGACACTCAGAAGTACCAGCAGCCATAGACTTTCAGCTAGAAGGGGTGGCCTGGACTTTTGCAGTGCTGCCCTCAAGTTCTCTAGGACTCCTATTTTAAATGTAATTCCACCTAATACTGGGCAGCTGTGCCTGTCTCTTGCTTGGGAGTCTTCCCATCCTTAACAGTGCCTGTGTTTTTGGAGATACGGGAATCGGTGTTTATAACCCTGAAATTTTCATGTGACAGCCAATGCTATTTTGCCAATACTGGCTCAGCCTTTGCCTGCTGACCGTATAAAGCCGTTTCAATGTTTGTCACTGCCTGTAAAAGGGGATGCATATGCTAGTCTCACTAGCCTCACCTTTTCAAGTGGCTCACCTGACAGAGAAACTGGCTCCAGCAGAAAGTGGAGTAAGTTGGGGGAGTGGAACTGGGGAGGAAAAAAAATCTGTTTGGAAAACTCCATTCATTTGGGGCCATAGGGTGGAGGTGCAGGGGTTGTTGGGGAAAGGAAATGAGTGCATGGATACCCAAGACTCATCCCTGGATGCTCAGAAGACATGGGGGGACTTGCCTAGGTAGCCATCAGGTGACGCAATGGGACAGACTAAAGGCTACTAGCACACTCTACCCACACCATTTTCATGCCCCTGCATCCAGCCTGGCATGGCCCAGTCATGGGGAAGGGGAGATTAGGAGGGTTCCTCTTTTCCCTGTCCTGTAACACCACTTAAGTGTTACAAAGCTGAGAACTACAGTACCCAACTTTTGGGTGTCTAGTTGCCTGCTGGAGCTTGTAACAGCCAGTAAGGTAAGTAGACTTTCCAGACAATGCCTGTGCAGGGTTTGGCACAAAGTGGAATCTACAAAAGACAGCACACTGAGGGTGAAGCCACATAGCTAGACAAATGGAAACAGGTGTGTATCTCACATCCCACCTCCCTCAAGAACTTAACAGCCTTACTGCTGGCTGCGGTGAGGCACAACTCAGGATTCACACTCTCCCCTTGTGGGAATGATTCAAAGCCCTTTCTTTGAAAAACCCAGGGGGAGCTGGGTTCTTTCAAAACATAGCTGGAGAGATGGACAGGATGGTGGCAGAAGTGTTCAACAGCTTAATGGTTAAAACATTCACCTAGGATTTGAGAGACCTGGGTCAGTGCCTTTGTCCATTGGAGGAGCAGTGGTAACTAATACACATGTGAGTACTGGAGAAGTTATTTTCCTCCATTAGCAATTCCCCATTTGCCACTCAACATTGTCAGTACAGCTCTTTGAACAGAATAAGAATCCACTTCAGTTATCACTTGTACCTTGCAACCTTGAATAAAACCATTGCAGTTCAGTCCATGGTTAATTCTATCCTTCTAAAAGACTTCCCACAGCTTCAGTCACTAAATACAATAGATTGGTCCTTGCTGAAACAAAATGAATTATCTCTGTTTCAGTTTCCTGAGCATTAACTTGTACGAAGTGTTTGCCAATGCCCCTTGTATTTTAATCATGCAGGGAATGTACAGAAGAGGTCAAAACACTATTATAGCTAAGTACCTAGGATTTGCTACAGTAACTTTTTAACTCAGGTTTCAGACAACTCAATTCTGCTGGACACATAAGGTATGTTCTTACTCTGCCTCCTTGAAAGGGCTTTTATTTTTAAAAAGCAAATGGCAAAGCCAAATGAACCACCACTGCAATAACATAAAGGTTTGCACTTGCCAGAGAATGGGAAATTAGTTGGCAACAGAAGAGAAAAACAGATTAAGGGAAAATTAAAAGCAAACAAACAAATGCATGGTGGGATTTTCAAGAGTTATCAACACTGGCTTCCAGGAAAGTCATTGACAAAAGTTTTCACAGGAAGCCAAGTTAGGTCACTGTTGAATGTCTTGTTAAACTAGCAGGGTCTACACTAAGCAGCCCAAGTCAGAATATGTTCAAACTACTGTTCAAGCCAATAGAAAAGCTCCCACTACTTAAGTGGGAGTTGAATCAGTCCCCACTCTGCACAACTTTTTTTCTTTTGTAAGCATTTGCCTTCCACCTACTCCATATTTTGTTGCACCATCAGAAAGAACATGCCTTGCTTGTTTACAAAGCTCCTGGCATGTATTTAAATACTCTGAGTAAAATTAGTCCACATGACATTGGGTAAATTGATTCAGAAAGATGCAAGATCCTTGACTTAGGCCTCAGGTAAGGCTGAACTTGACCTGTTCTTTTAGGTTCAAAGAAAACTAGGGAAGGCACCCAGGAACAGAGAAAATTAAAGCAATTAGCTAAAAATCCTAGCAGAATACATTAATATCAAAGCGTAAAAACTAAATATTCTCTGTTGTGGCATCTACTCCTCTGGGGGCTCAGGACTTTGTGGCAGGCATGGGGAGTAAAAAGAGATAGGACCTGAGGAGTGTTTAATCTGTGGCATGCTCCTATCACAGCCTGTGGCTTTGTTTGAAGTTACTGCTGCTTACAGCATTCACATTTCTTCTGCATCCCTTTTAAGGTAAGACCTTTTACCTAGAGCAGAGAAGCTAAAGGCAGCACAGGTCCTAAGTGAGACGTGCTGTCAAGGAAAGAAAAAGGGAAAGGTTTTCCCCACCATGTACTCAAGAATCATTGAAATAAATAATAGGACTCCACAGATAACAGCAGTACAAAACCAGTCCATGTATTCATCAGTAGCTTTCTCATTAGACTGGCTTAAAAAATATGAGATTTTAAACACTTTGGGGCTCTTTTATGTTCATTCTGGTTTCTGAGCTATTAGACACACTCAGCTCATGTTTTAGATGTTTCCCTGTCAATCCTGACAGCTAAAATCCCCTTTAAAAGAGACAGAATGCACATATGCAAGCAAAAGCATTATTCACCTGCTTGTGTAGCACAAGAGTCATGCAGAAATCTTAACTATTGGCAGGACTTCAACAAGAAGAGGGGCACAGAAAGGTCAAAGAATGCAAAAACCATTGATTTTTTTTCATAAAGCACAGAAGCAGTTGGTTAATTAAAAAAACACCCAAACTGGTTGTAACAACTATGCAATCTTGTTAATTTAGTTTGGGATTTTTAAATTTTACATATCTCGGCACTCTTAGGTTCAATAAGATCCCAAAACAGAAGTACCAAAATAGCAGGAGAAAACCTGTTTTTGAATAAGCAATTAGCACAAAAACAGCAAGTGTTGCTACTCTCAAGGTTTCAGATTTCCAGATATATTGAGAGACCCAAGAGGTTTCAAAGATTCATCAAGACTGTGTGAATCTCTGATAGTCATATTGTTCAAGTGCTTCCCCATCATACACCTGTATCTCTCTCTAACCTAATACTTTGCAACATAATAATCAGGGATCATGGACATAGGTGCTATCTTTTATTAGACCAACAGGTTTTTTGCAAAAAAAATCTTTAATTGCAAGCTTTTGGGTAAAAACACCCTTCATCAGGCATCAGAGAAAAGACTGTGAAAGTTTTCTTGGGTAGAAATGAAAGTTCATATTTCATAGGATTTCACAGAGGGGTCAATAGATGAAAAAACCCTCTAGGCAGCAGTTCTTAGCTGGTAAGGAGTCTCAGCTCTCCTATGAAGCTGTGATGATGTAAATTACCTTAGACAAAGGCAGGAACAGGATATCAGGTTTCAGGTGGTCAAAGCTGCTTCCTGCTTGGGAAAATATGAAGATTCATTTTTAAAAATCTGCTAAAATTTTATATCTTCCATGTTTCAGGTGTCCAGGTTGTAGCCATATTGGTCTAGAGGAAAAAACATTTTTTTTTTTTTTGCAAAAATCCTGTTGGCCTGATTGTTTTTTCCTCTAGACCTCTCAGGTATAGAAATAACTGACAGTGAAGTATTAGAGTCAGGATGCTTAAGAGGGCTAGATAGTTGTTTTATGAAACTGAATGGGAGGCATACATTTAACTAGAATGATTAGGGGACTAATGACACCATCTCTTTTTACTGTTTTTTGCCTAGTGGGTTGTGTTTTTTAACTGTTATATATACTCTAGCAAATGAGTACACATTCCAGTACTTATACTGGTTTTTGCTTTGTTCTTAAATTGAAGAATAGACTGCAACCATAAAGTTTCTAGTTTCTCTTTAACTAGGTAAAAATAGGTGCTGTGTTTGTCTGTGATGTGTCACACCCTCTGTACCCCCCTTTTCCAAAAACTAGATCCACCCATGGATCATGCCCATTTACAAAATGGCAGCCCAGCAATGAAGATAGTAGATAAGAAGAGTACTGGGGTAGACAAAATATACAGAAGAAGCTCAAGCTCAATAATCCACTGCAAAAGGAGTGATTGATGAGGAAATTAAGAGCAATCTGAGGCAACATAACAAGTATCATCTTCCAGGGATGTTACACTAGTTTGTTCATCCATGTACAAGATGCTTTAAAGTACTGAGGAAAGGTGGGAGATTTGTTTAATAGCCAGGATGTCTATTCATACTACATTTTTAGTAGCAGCATTATATGCTAAGACCAATGCTTGGATATCAGGGACTCTGATCAGGCAAGCCAGCCTGAACCAAGTACCACAGCAGCCATACCTGCAGCAAGCCCAGGTAATGAACTCTGTCCCAGTTTAGGAGCAGCAAGCACCCTGACAGGATGCTGGGAGCACCACCTATCCATTTAGCTGCTTTGGCTCTGTTTTTGGACTTTGCCCTGCTGATTGCCCTCAAGATTGGTACTTGCCGTCTGACCCCTGGATCCTGACCCTGGACTGTCTTGTGGACTCTGCTTTAGGATCTCCCTCTGGCTTTAGTATATGGCTCCTATCCTTTGACCCAGCCTCGGGCCCTGCTTTCTATCAGTGGTCTAACCATTAGACAAGACCACCTATGCCCCAGTCCCTTACACTGGAAACCACATACACAATTGTTTGGACACTGTGGAAGTGTACAGCAGTCAAAACATTTAGAAAAGAAAATAGCTGCTATAATACTTAATATAATAAATGTTTTTCATTTTAAATAGCAGGCATTGCAATAATATGAATCATATTAGGTTTACATTTTTCAGAGCACATCAGATGCTTGCAAGAAAAATCACAATAATGGTTAAAAACGGCAAACATCTATACAACAGGAAGGCAGAAGACATGGTTTTACTCTGAAAGCAACATCTGGCTGGGGAACACATCCCTTAATACTGTTCACAGAAAACAAACAAGATGATCCTACACATTCCTTGTATATTTGCAGCTCATTGGAAAACCTGCATTTCATTCTTGGAAACATTTAATTCTCATTTGACTGATGAGCTGTTGCTGACTCACAAATGGGTATTTATGAATATGAGTGAAGGTCTACCATCTGGCAAAGAAGGTGGATGGTTAAGTGAATAAAATGGAACATTGCCCAAGAAAACTTTGACTAAAGAAAATACCCTTCAAGAATTTTCTTTTAAAAACGTAAGAATGAGTTATTTACAGAAATTCTTAAGTATCCAGCAGAAGATTCTTTTTCACTATAGTCAGTGACTAAGTATATAATAGTCTCAACCAGAAATAATGATGCATTAAAATCCAGTCTTCCTATAAATACAGTTATTTCTGTAGATATGATCTCTATATCATTTTAGGTAGCATTCTGCTTTTAAAGATAAATACCCATGATACGTAATTTTATCTTTGGAATGTTTTTCCACTGCACTGAATAAAGCCATCACTTTATTTCTTTTTTGGAGCCAAGTTCAATTTTCATACTTTCTGTACCAAACGCACTTGCAAGTCCAACCATTACACAAAAAAATATTTTTCTGTCATTTTACAAAAGATAACTGCTGTATTCCTCTAATGGTACTAAACTTTTCAACCCCATTTCATAAATACATGTGATCAAGTCATTTGTCCCCCATTCAAGTGAATAAAATGCTTTAAGAGTTTGACCATTTATTTTTAACTTTGATTTTCCTCTTCTTCAAGCTATATTCCTCAGCATAAAAGTGTTAGAAATACTGATACTTTGAACAAAGGACCATGCATCCACTACCATATGGTCCATCTCAAGCATATGTCCACATTAACCTCAGGGCTCAATAATGTGGGAGGGGAGGCAGAGAAGTGAAAGCACTCCAAGAGCCATGGCAATTAACACTGCTGCTGTTCCCTTAATCCCCTGCCCTCTGTCATTAAATTTCTGGACCCATGAGGAGGGCCCCTCCTTGTGCATTTGCCAGTTTGGGCTGGCAAATGTGTTTAGCCCATGGCCAGCCTTGGCGTGCCAAGTCTGACCTGGCACATGGACCCAGACCCGATGTGCCAACTCTGATCTATTGCACTAGCTCCAGAGCCACATGCTGGGTAGAAGCCTGCTTTCTAAGTTCAGGACTACACACTGGCCCTGGGGGCCTATGCTGGTCAGGCACAGCTCCAGCCCCTGGGCTGTGTATCAGGTTGGGCCTACCCATGATTGGTATGGCTACATCAGGCATTGGCCTATAGTTTCAGGGCCAGCATTCATCCCCCAACACCCAAACAGCTCTCAGGCTCTCAAGCCTGAAGACCCCAACCCTGGTGTGTGGCTCCCAACCCCAAGCCCCTAATTCTGAAGCACAGCCCTCCAACCCCCAAGATCCCAGACCTCAGATACCTACTCATAGTCCAAAAGTAAGATCTTTTTTTCCTTCTTAGGCCCTTCTCAAAATGGGATGTGTATTAAATTCAGTGCTGTATTATATGGGATAAAATAAAGTAGTGAACAAGGAAGATAACAGGGAAATCAGAGGAACTGCAGAAGGCAATCATGTTGACCAAGCAAGTATTCTTGGTTTTGCACCTGTGTCAGATATAAAGAAAACCTAGCCTTGTATAGGACCCTCTCTATTCTCATGCTTTCAACTTCCTATATCCTCCAGGCTTGTAGGGGCCAGCACTCTGTGACAGAAATAGCTGAATCGTTTGTTTTGTTGTTCCATGTGACTTGAGCGCTTTCCTTGGGCTTCTTGAAGTATTGGAGCCAAGGAAAACACCTAGATAGCCTCTTCTACTACGCTGAAAGCTGTTTGAAAGCTGCATGTGCCTCCTTGGCTGCCCTAAGCTGTCAGAGATGCTGATTTTGTGTATTAGTTTATTAATTCTCTGCCTTATGAAAATCATACCCAGGGATTACAATTATTGCATCTCTGTCATGCTGCTATGCCATAGGGACAAATAATGCAATAAAATATGATATTAAAATTGAAGCCTCTCCACTCTTCTTGCTTCCCCAGACTGACTTTGTTCCATTGGAAGGAATTATTGGTATTTTCTGAGAACAGATTTGTGTATGACAATCTTTGTAAGAGCTCTAAATACCTAATTTCCTTGTTGCTGGCCCTTTCCTATGTAAACATTTCCCAATTTACTTAGAGCAAAGGGAATCTTAGAGCTAGCACTTACAATTTTTTTCGTTCATGGCTTAGATTCTTATTTTATTATCCTTTGAGGGAAGACCAATTTATCATCTACAGTAATTACAATGTGTTACACAGACTCAGCACAACCAGTCACTGTTTCAAAGGAAAGAGGAGTGTTAAATTGTTCCTTATTAAACCAGGATTTTCTTTCCTCACCACTCCATTAAATTTAATGGAAGATGTTTGGCTCAGTCCCCTGCAATGTGTTTTAAACCTCAAACTGGGAAAAGATATTAATTGTTTGTTCCTGGTATGGGTGAGGGTTATTTGCATGACAGACAGGATTTCACAGCAGGGATATCATTCTTAGTGCATTAGCCCTGAACATGGGTCAAATTTGATAGAAAGTGGGCACATCTACATGAGACATTTACTGCAGAGCTGCCTAATTGGCTCGGCTGTAGACTTTCAGCAGCTACACATGCAGCTCTATTAGGCCACAGGAAACTAATTAACTCTTGCCGAAGGTTAGTACTTGTAAACACAAGTACTATACTATGCTGGTGTTCTTTTAGTGACCAGCAGCACACATGTAGATGCTGACTGGGATGGCTGGGGCACAAGTAGGGTGACCATCTATCCTTAATTGGACAGGACAAACCTAAATTATCAATGTCAAGTCCTGGTCCTGGGCTGAGTAATTCTGGGACAGCATGTGTCCTGCCTTTGCATTTTGAAAAGGTGCTCACCCTAGGCATGGGGGTACTTCAGTGTGGGTACTACCTGCCAGCAAGCCCAACACTAGAGGACCCTCGTGCCCCAGTGAGCCCCTCTGCAGCATGATAAGCTGAGTCAGAGCAGCCCAGGGCTGGCAGGCTGACCCCCCAGGCCCGTTGCCAGCCAGGGCTGCTCTGCCCCCTAACCTGGGCCCCCCCACTCACCCCATGCCCATGCCCTGCCATGCAGCTGTGGAAGCAGGGAGCCGGCAAACAATAAAAGAAATGAAAAAGCCACACAAGAAACAAAGTGGAAACAATTAAAAAACAAAATCAATGTGAAGGAGTGAACTACAAAAAAGTCCCAGCACCATCTGATGGACAAAGAGGCTCATTATACGTCTTTGAGTGCCTTTGTGTTTGCACACAACAAGTCCACGGACACAATGCTTCAATTCCCAGCAAGCCAAATTAAACTACATCCAAGGAGTTTTAGTTCAATGCACAAGAAGGAATTTAAAGCATTGAGAAATCCTGCTCGTGCAAACAGACATGCAGCTGCAGCATATGAAAGTGCAAAAATCGTGGGGCATACATAAACCCAGAAGTGTTTTAACTAAAACTCATCAAACAAGCTTTAGTTAAAGCACCCCTGCTGCCACTTTGAACTGCAGAGATGCTAATATATGAGATGCAGAGGCAGGCTGAAGTGTGCTAATTAGCATGCTACAACAGATTCAATTAATCGAGTCTGCTTTGACATGCTATAATTAAAGCACATTGAAACAGCCTCCTGGAACATCTACAAGCACCCATTGTGACTTGTCTGAGGTGTCTAAATTCACCCTGGGAATTTGGGGTGAAACAGGAAACCACTATTTATCCTACCACTGAAATTACAAAGCTAAAACATAATTCCTTACCTAAATGCAGCTGGCTTTTGTTCTGCTTCTAATGAAGAAACAATTGGTTTTAGTGATTGACTTACTAATCTATCCCTTGCGGTAATAATATAATGAGAGTCTAACAGGAAATCAGTGGACTGCTTTCAGCTATGGCGGGATTACATTTTCATAGTTGATTAATGATACCTGAACTTGCCTGGAATTAAATCTGGGTGCCTGATAATTACTATTTTTTTCTGAGAATTTATTATAGGTTCATGTTTGCTGAAAAGGTTTTCATCCACCTGCAATCTACCACAGTTGGATCTACCACAGTTGGAACCTGTTCACATGCACCATATACTCTGAAACAAAGGTTTACTATGGCTGCCACACCCCTCTGACCACTAGTCTCTTTTTCCTCAACTGGGTTCTAAATACAGTTGATCTTATACGCTTTCATGATGCAAATGGCCTCCAGATAACAAATAACTTGCTTCTCATATGTGACTATATATCCTTCCCTCGTTTTCCTGATCTAACTTAATCTTGGTGAATATTTTTAATATGGAAGATCTCTTGTATAATCTTGCGATTACCAGTACCTTATGATAATTTTGTGCAAAGAGATGGTCATCAGAACTTTCAGCTTCTAACAGTAATATAACTTGGACTGGATGAGAAGTGAGGCATAAACCTTAGAGGGGGCGCCAGAAATGTGACCCCTAGAAAGCCCATGCAGCAGAGATTGCTGAAGTAATTGTATGGGGACTCTGAGCTGCAGCAGTCAGAAAGTACCTTCTAATTTCCAGCCTAAATTTCCCTTGCTGCATTTTAATTCTGTTTCTCCTAGTACTTCCCCTAGGGCCACAGAGAAAAGCCCATCTCCATCCTTTTTATAATCATCCTTTAGGTAGTTGAAGAGTGCTATCAATTTTCCCCTCAGTCTTCTCTTCTCCAGGATAAATAACCCTAGTTCTTTCAACCTTTCCTCATAAGTCTTGCCTTCCAGGCCCCTGACCATTTTTTACTGAAGTGTGATGCCCAAAAATGAACACAGGAATCCAGGTGAGGCCTCACCAGTGCTGAATAGAGTGGAAGAATCACTTCCCTCGATTTGCAAATATCTGAAAAAAAATTGAAATAACAGAAACATTTCATATAGAAAAATGTTATTTGACATTGAGCCAAGGAAAACAAGCTCCATGTCTCCTAGGTTCCCTGCTCACCATGCTCAGCAGAACCCAGCCTGAGTTCTATCAGAAGTTTCAAAGAAGGACATTTCTGCAAAGCATTTTGAATATGACAAACTGGCATTTTTCAATCAAAGCCTGTTTCATTAGAAACTTCCCAGTCAGTTCTATTTAAGGTGCTTTCATCCTGTTTTATGAAGGCCACTGAAGTCTTTATGCTATGACTGCAAGTTCGCTGCAGGGGCCTTTCACTCTCTAAAAAGAGCAATTTGTTTCAAAAGCACTCACCAGAGCAGGACCATGTTTCCTCCAGAATAGGTGGGCAATTATTTGGGCCCACAGGGAATATAGGGTGTTTTGCTGAGCTGTTGCAGGCTGGGTCAGCACCCTTCCCCTGTGCTTCCCCATCACCCTCCCCACCCCACCCTGTCCTAACTGCACAAAAGCTCACCAAAACTCCCTATGTGGGTTGGAGCTGTGGGCAGGTGGGCAGGAGTGATCAGGAGCAGGATGGGCAGGCAAGGCTGGGATCACTGGGTGGGGCCATAGGGTGGTGACCGCATGGGGCTGGAGTTGGGGCCAGGGCCAGGGCCAGGAAAGAGCCATAAATCCACATGCTTCTGTGATGCGCTGTCACTTCCCCAAGATCCTGACGTCTCCTGGCCCCACCTGCCCATCTTGCTCCTGGACTCTGTTCCTTGCCAGCCCTCAACCCCATCCCAGCTTCCTGGTCAAGCACCCTGCTCGTGCAAGTCCCAAACTCAGCAGTGGGTATGGGGTGGACGAGCCATGGTGCAGCAGCTGGGAAGAACTGACAATGCTGCGGCTGCTGGGAAATGGAGTCTGGCTGCCACACTGCCCCAGCCCCACTGCATGACTTGGGGTGGCAGGACTGGTCACTTAAGCCATGGTCTGGGCTGCCCTCCCACACCTGACAGAACCAAGGGATCTGCTATGTGCTGGACAAAATCCCTCAGCAAGCTGTATCTGACCTGCAGGCTGTATTTTGCCCACCCCTGCTCTAGCAGTATTAATTCTTCATTAAAGATTTTGAAAATAACACAGAGACATTTTAAAATGCAAGCTTATTTCTAAACACATTGGTAACTAAGTGAATCAGTATTCTCATGGAGTACTGAATAGCTTTTATTACAGCAGGTACTCTTAATCCCTCTGAGGTATCTAGATATATTTGGACTTTAGTTAAAAAATTGATAATTCCAATTTGGGGGTTATATTCCTGGGAATTCTCTCTTGAAATGAGTTTCAGTTTTGTATTACAGTTATGCCTTTCAGTCCTGAAAGAGACAGTGAGCAGTAAAGTATATCAGCAATCAACAGTCTTGATAAATGACCCAAATATTCAATTATGAGCATGTTATATCATAACTGACAGAATGTACTATTTTTTGTTTTAACTACAGCACCTGTTTTGAAACCTACTTACTCAGTATGAGAAGTCAACAAGTCAATTTTATATGTAGAAAAATAAAATTATACTGCACATAGGCACAAGATTCCCATCACCAGCATGATTCCTGGGCAGTCCAAGTTCTCTGCCAAAGAAGATTCTATCAAAGAGCTGAGAGCCTAACTACAGGGTGGGAGAGACCATGGTAAGGTGCATCCCAAATCTGAACGTCTCAATGGGCTAGTGTATTTGACATGTGTCAGTTTCTGTCACTAATCATTCACATGGGAGTGTTGCAGTCATCATCATCACATCTGTCCTTGTTGACCCATCAAATGACCAGTTGCCTATTTATAGAAGGGTCAAAATAACTTTTGTTATGACCCCAGAGACATGCTCTTGCACCTTGGGATTAAAAGTGAGGCACCTGAATCACTCTGCCATCATGTTCCTGAGAGTGGGGTAGGTCATGTCGACATTTGCTGTAAGGCGTTACATTGCTGGGGATCTGTAACCTTGGATTCCATCAAAGGGAATCCTAACCATTGACTTCTTTGGGAGTGGAGTAAGGCCAATGTAGAGCACCATGAGCATCTACAGTGAAAAAAAATACTTCTATAGTCATCTTATTCACAAATTCTTACAAAAGATTCTTAACATGTATGCATGAGAATTAAGATAGTTAAGGAAATCAGTTGGAGCAAAGTCATGGGCAGATGAACTTGTCCCCTGGTGTAGTTTACATTGGTCTTAAATACCAATATAAATTACACAGGGAGCAGAAATAGACCGATGTGCAGCTATTCTAAGATTGCTTACACAGTAGGTGGTTATTATGACATTCCACCACCATGTGGCAGGGGAGCAGGTATAACTTTAAGGCCTTTGGCAAACAGCTATCCTGGGATGGATGGAAACAGACAAAACCTCAGCAGCTGCAACTTACACTGGCAGGGTTGTACTCCTGATTCATTTAGGAGTAAATCTTCACTAGATTGGGCATATTTATACCACTATGGGTTGTCTGTCCACTACTTTTTTTTAACAGCAGTGTAATGTCAATGATATTGGAGTGCATGATTCATTTTTATGAAATGTCTATGAAAAAGATGGGATTGAAAAGGAAAACAGAAGGAATTCCCAATATTCATATTGCTTATGGTCATTAAAACACCTGAATAATATTATTTCACAGCTATATATATTTACAAATGTTCCCACCTTCCAGTTGCATATTCATTTCCCATCATTTTCTTGAGTAATACATTTAGGTTTTCAGTTTACAATCATGCATTCAAATATTGTTAAAAACAGTAATGATGTAATTTAATGGCTATAATCTACACAGATGTGCAGCTGAATGGGTTTTCTGCATTCCTTTTATAGAACCCAAACCTAAAAACACATGGAGGCCACATCCAGGTATGCCGGCACATGCGGTCTGTGGTGCTGCAAACCTCTTTGCAGTGTCACAAACTGCACCCCTGGTATGTTAAAACATGCCCTGCACTGCAAATCTGCAGTGCGGGGACAAGTTTTGCTACTGGGAAATCCCAGTAGAAAAAAAAAACAGCCCCCCAAAAAGCATGCACTGACAGACACAGAGGCTTGGTCCTCTCAGGAGACAGCCTGGCTGCTAGCCAAAGTGTCTCCACTCCTTTAGTTGGCTCCTCCAGCATGCAGGGAGCTAGGAGGAGTGGGGAAAGGGCAGTTTCCCCAAATGGAGAAATTTGCCCCACACCAAAGTGCGTATGTAGGGTCATGCACTATGGCAAAAAGAAGTGGCACAAATTTGTGCCATTACTATTTTTGCCACTGCATGCACATGCCTCTGCATTTGGGGACATGTCTGTAAAGGCCTGAAATTAAGTAGATTACCTACATAAGTAAATTTACCGCTGGGCATATGTGCAAGGATGTTCTCAAATAAGAGAAAAATCTCTATCAGCTTCATCATTACATTATCTGCAGTAAAGACATTTCATAAAAATGAAACAGCCTCTAAACAATTAAAGCTCCATAAAATGTCACACTAGCAACAAAATACAAAGTATGCCCTGATAAACTCAAGAGTAATGACTTCTGCTTAGCCTACTAAACTGAGTAAGCAGAAGGGAAGGCAATTACATTACAGGCTACAGATCAATACCATCTCTATTGTCACTCAGTGTATATATACCAAGTCTGTTATAAAGGAGATTGTGTTTACTTAGTTTCTGACGTATCAAGCAGGGTCATCCTTCTCTGACAGCAAGGTCAGAACTGTCCAACTGTTCATTAGCTCATCCAACTGTTAGTCAGCTCATCAGCCATCTTTAGAACTGATGTGCTTCAGCTGCATAGAAAGGATCTTGACTGCAGCTACTGCACTGTAGCTCATTGCTATGGTGCCATAGTATTGGAGAAAAACTGTGCAGGGCTGGTAAGCAAGTACTAAATGACTGTGCACTAACTGAGCAGTTGGCCACTCGTATAGATGCAGCCACTATGTAGAAAGGAATGAAAGACTCTTGGGGCCAAGACAGACAGCAAAAAAGAGGAAACATGACTCCATGCCCTAGTTATAAAGGGGGAGTCTGGAGCCCTGCGAATATGCATTTTGCATTAACAAATCACCAGATAAAGTACAGGAAGAGTGAAACAAGGGCCACAATCCCTCTTTTGTGGAGGGAAGGGCAGGCCACAATCCCTCTTTTGAAGCAAGGGCCACAATCTCTCTTTTGTGGTGTGCCTTAACCTCCACAGTAATTATTTTGTACATCCATTCCTACCCCATGGTAAGTGGATCTGACACTAAATTTAGCAAGCTTGAATTTCACTGGGACACTTAGGATGAAAAATGAGACAAATTTAACAAGAGGACAAGTAATATTTGACCTGATCCAAGTCTTATGCCTATATATAGTCCATTTACTTCAGTTGATATTCAGTGCAAATTGAGTTCACTTTGGGATCCAGGACTTTGCCATGAACACTTGGTAAACTTTTCTATAGCATTATCACTAGGCCTATACAATATGATACTGGGTACGTCTACATGTGCGCTTTAATGTGCTGTAGCCTATTTTATGGGGCATTAAGCAGCAGGTAAAATATTGTGCTATTATGCTAATATACCATAAAACAGGCTAGTGCACATTACCAAGTGTTTGTGGCAAATTTCTGGATCCCAGTGAACTCAGTTTGGTTTGGATATCCACTGAAGTGAATGGGACTCTGTATAGGCATAGGACTTGGATCAGGTAAAATACTATTTTTCCTCTTGTTAAATTTGTGCATAGGCACTACTGTACATTAGGGCAGTGTAATGCACATTTATTTAGTACCCCATGTTGGAGGTACTAAATGTAATGCACATTAGGAAAAGCACATTAATGCACATATAGATGCATCCACGGAATGCAAAACTTGATAAGCAGCTGCCTTTTCCAAAAATATTTTTGATTATACCAATTCTATAAAGCATTTGAATATATTAGATTATCAAATATAGAAAACTATGCTCCAAATTTGTACATTAAATATGAATAAACTCTATTGTGTTATCACCAGGGATCCTGGTTTTTGCCGATTAAAAAAAAAATCCCCGATTTTCAGATTTAAAAAAGTAACCCAAAATCCACATTTTTTCCGTGATTTATAAGAAACACCACTATATATATATATATATATATATATATATAGTGGTGTTTCTTATAAATCACGGAAAAAATGTGGATTTTGGGTTACTTTTTATAAAACAAAAAAATGGGGATTTTTAAATATTTTTTTTAATCAGAGAAAACCAGAATCCCTCATTCTTGCTGAGTAATTGCTCTAGATTTGTTTTTAGCTTTTTTTAAATGTCTGAATATATATATATATATTAAATATAATATTATTCTGAGTTGTATCAGTTCCATACTCTTTTGAGGTATGCTTTTGATAGAGAAAAAGATTATGTAATAGATCAAAAATTATGATGCATTCATTTTTTCCTATCCAGATGTTTACTGCAAATCCAAACATTTGTTGACAGAAAGATACAAAAAATGTCTTTATACTGGTGAAAGACAAGGATTTCTTAGGGTGATATATTTTATTGGACCAACTGCATAGTTGGGATAGAGTTAGACATTAACAAGTTAAACATTAACAATAAAAGATATCACCCTAAGAAATCCTTGCATCATGCATAATTCCTTTGCCATCACAGCTACAACATCACTCTAACACTACTATTTATATTGGTGAGTCAGGCATGTAATTTACTACTTAAAGATTGTGTGTCAGATCCCCAGCAGCTGTACATTGGCATAGGTCCACTGAAGTCAATAAAGCCAATTTTATTCTGAATATGAGTCTGGCTGTAATAGCTTCTAGTAGGAGTTGAAAAATAAAAATGAAGAAATAAATGGATTTTAATTCAGATTCTCCATCATCTACAATTCATTGGTGGTTTATAAACTGAAGTGCAGAGAGACAGAATTAGAAGCAGCCAAGTCCAAAGCCAGTGAGTTATAAGTAAGCTGAACAACTCAGGCAAAAAGCCTTCCGTTAATCCTTGGGTATTAGACATTCTCAGAGGATAAACTATGGCAATTATTAAAATAAAGTTAACAGTCCTGATTCTCTATACTTTATTCAAGAAAAGTTTCTACATTGTGGTACTGGGAATTTTCTCTAGGTAAAGCATATAGGATTGTGCTCGTTTGCTTATGCTAAGTAACCATCTTAACTCTGTCAACCATTTTCTGAGAAAAAGCAGCAAGTGAATCTGTGTAAGTTTGTGTGCTGTGAATGAGGTGAAGCCTTAGGAATGTGGAAGATGGTAGAACATAGGACAGAAAAACAGATTGGACTCTGAAAGACAACACATAACTGGTAACAGAATCCGAGATGAACATATGCAAAAAGGTGAATGGTGATTGGTAAAGAAGCCTTCAAAGTCCACCCATTGACCCAAGAAGTGGAGTCAAGGTCTCAGACGTGCTCATAGCAAAAAGACATGTAAATGAATGAAACGCATATTCCCTGCTAATGAAACAAGCAGTAAATAGAGGCAAAACTTGAGATAGGAGGAGAGATGGGCAGAACAAAGGAGGTACAAGAGTGGAATGAATGTTAATGAGCATGAATCAAGTTGTATAAAATGTGAAAAGAACTATTGTTTGTTGTGGCTCCCCAGTTTGTTTGTTTTTTTGGGAGCTAGTCTGAAGCTGTCTCCATTCTGAATAAAGCTGTTGCGAGCAATGTGTGCTGGTGTTTGCTCCCTGCTTGCTCTGGATAATGAGTAACAGGATCCATGAGCAATTGGATTGTTATCTCCCTAGTCGCTGGGCACCGCATGGTGTCAGGGTCTAACAATTTCCATCCAAAGTCTTAAATTGACCCAGGTTTGTTCTAACTTTAGCCTAGACTTGCCTGTAATTATGGCAAATTTCAAATTTTGCATGGTTTGAACTTCAACATTTTGGTACATCTCTGGTCAACTATACTGGGTATGAGAAACTGCAAAATGAGAGATGAATGGTGAATAAACAAGGGAAATTTGGAATTTTTGTATGCAACCAAAATAACAAGTTAATCAGGATCAGAGATATGTGGTGGGATAAATTACAGGACTGGAAGGTAGATATAAGAAGGGTATAGTGTGCTCCAGAAAAAGAGTCAGGGAGAAAAAGGAGGAGGTATTTACCATTTTGATTGTACAATACTTACCTGAAGGTCACGAAGAGGTGACAAGGAAAGTTTGTTGAATGCTTCTGTGAAGATAAGTTGGGAAATAATATGGATGATGTCATCCTAGGAATCTAGGACAGACCACCTCAGCATGAGGAGATGGGAGAGGAGCTTCTGAAAGAATTATTGGTAGCATTCAATTAACAGGATTTGTTGGCAATGAGGGATTTAAAATACCTTCATCTCTGCAATATGGCATGACGTAGAGGATTAGATCCTATTTCACTTTACACACCCAAATGGCACTTACCCAGATGCGTAACTGTCATTTTTGGAACATCCGCACAGTTTGTGATCTTATTCTAGGGGCAGTATGGATGCAGAAGGATTCACAAAGCTACTGAGCAAGCATAGTAGGCTGCACTTTGGCCAGGCAGGTATTCTATGCAATGCATGCATACCTGGGTGAGTTCAAGTCATTTTGCTCCAGGAAAAGCCCTTGGCTAGAGGAGGCTTAGCTAGCGATTAGGGCACTCACCCAGGAAGCAGAAGACCACAAGAAAGAGACCAAGTCAGTATGGCTCAGCGAGACAAATGATGCTCAGAATGGGAAGGGACCCTTGGGTTCTAGCCTCAGCCCTTGCTCCCAAAGGGGAACCGTTTTCTTTATTGCTTTCCATTTTATCCAATGAATAATACATGCATGGTACAGTGGCTCAGCTTCAAGTCTATCAAGTTCTTAGAATGTCTTAAATGAAAGCAACTTGTAAGCAGGTGGGTGCGCCTGCTCCCACACAGATGGGCTTCGTCTCCTTAGAAGTTCCTCAGCCAGTCCAAACACTAGCTCATAAGTGGACTTGAATGCCTGTGGGCTCCCTGGCTGACTTTGCTCCCTTGGGAGCCCCTCAGCCAGCCCTCATCACACAAACAATGGTCCTTGTCCAGAACAACAAACAAATGAACCAAACAAAACCTTTGGCCTATTTTTCAGGCAACAGGAGAGGACCCCTTAGCTCTGGCCCTTCCTAGGAACAAACTCCTTTGGGATTCAGTCTGTCTTCTGGCTACAAACTACTCCTCCCCCATCTCCAGCTGCTTGCTCTCACTCCCCTTGGGCTTTTAATTGCCCACTAATTAGTAATTACCCACAAATGAGTGTGCATCTCAGGGCTGTCTGCTTAAAAGGCCATACCACCCTGTTATGCAGCTATTTCAGATTTGGTTGTGACAAATATAGAGAATCTATAAGTGAAAAACAATTTGGGTGATCACAAAGCTATAGTGTTCAGAAGTCTAAGGACTAAACAGCACAATAAGGATAACAATCATTGGAAAGGGAGACTTTAACAAACTTGAGCAATTAGTAGGTAAGGGTTAATAATCTAGGAGATAACTGAGTTCAGTAGAGCTGGCTTTTATTGTAAGATAATGTATTAAAGGCACAAAAAGAAAATAACCTGTTGCTGAGGGCACAGCATGAGACTGTTTCAGCTGTTTCTAGTTTAATGGACCGGTCATATGCAACTTGTTATACTAAATGTAGTTAAGGGGTGGGGTGAATTAATTGATCAGTAAGACTATTCCAGTCTTAAATCCTAGTTTATTGAACACATAAGCAAGACCAAAATTTAAGCAAGGCTTTAAATACAACACTCATCTTCAAAGCAAGCCCTAACTGTCAATACAAATATTTTTACTCAAGCCTTCTGATGGATATGGTGAGGTCAGCTGGCCAGGTGCCATCACTGTTCCAGGGTTCATGTGCTTGCTTTTTTCTTTTCCTGTGTGTTGCTCTCCCTCAACTCCCAGTTTTTCCTATGCTTTCATATACTTGTTGTATAGTTCTCTTCTGTATGTTTCACATGTCCATAAATATCCACCAATCATCTTTCACAGTGTTCAGCTTTCTGCCAGGTTGCCATCTGGATCCTGCTGTCTCAGACTGCTAAATTTAACTTTTTCACAGACACAGGTAAAAAAAAAAAAGGATCACTGTGACCCACTGACCTTTGCACTTAGCTAGTGGCTCTCATTATGTACAGGCATACAATGACAGTGCTTATACCAAGCATTTTGCTAAGGTGTGGTTCAGATCTATACCACTTATCCCGCCCCAGGGCGATTAGGGTTTGACAATCGGCTGACAGGAATGGCTCGGGTATTTTTAACCCTGCTTCAGTGCAGAGGGTTGGACTAAATATCCTCAAGGTTCCTTTGAAGCCTATAGTCCTGTGTTCCTATGAAATTATTCAGCTCACATATTCAGAACTGCATCTGGATTAGTTCCTCACTATTATAAAGTCTCCCAAACTCATACTACTGTTCACTTGACCTTCCTTAGGTTTGTCTAAGCTGGCATCTTTCACTATATGAACATCTTATCAGAAGTCAAGAACAGGTTGGTGTAAGCATCTGATTCTACCATGCATCTTTTAGGTGAAGGCAGAACATCTCGTGGCTAGAACAGTGAACCAGAAGGCAAGCAACTGGACTTCTGATCCCCAGGCTAATACCAGTTTGTGATTAACTCATTCACTTGAGTAAAGGACTTCTGTGAACTTTACTTTCTTCCTGTTTGTAAATACTGCCAACTTTTCAAATGCAAAGCAAAAAACAATTTACACGTAAATAGTTATACTTAGAGAAACTTGCAGAAAGAGAGAGAGTGCAACATAAAATGTAGTATTGCAATGTCTGATTAAAACATTACTCCACTCTAATGGAAAAACATCCACAATTGTATTCCCTCAAGGTAAATACATCTTTAATACTAACTGCGACAGACATCAACATTCACTTAATACTGCTGGTAAAAGGAAAAACTCATTATTTTTATAGAGCAAACCCATTGTACATTGTTAATGATTCACCAGTTTTGTCAAAAATAGCTGCCTCTAAAAAGAGTGTTATATCTACAGTTCTCCCTATAGCAGCCTTTAAACTGGTTAAAGCATTCTTCCTTTTCTCAGCTGAAATTTTAGGTCACCTTGCATTGTTTAAAGGCTGCCAAGTTACAGCTCAGGCAATGTGGTATTTAACAGATGAACAATGTTACCTAGGTGGAGAAAAAATATTGCACATTGTAATGAGTTTGCTCAATGAGGGGTGTCAAATATATGGCCCATGAGCCAAATCCAGTCTGCAAAAACATTCCATGCAGCCCACTGGGCTATTAGCAGGCTACTGGAAGTTGGGCAGTGGGGCTTGGGAGAGGAGCCTGCCACAGAATTCAGGGCCCCTGGACCCCAATGGTCACGGCCACCAGAGGCAGCAAGGGTAGCCCTTGATTGCTGTGCTGCCACCTTGGGAAGCTAAACAATCAGAGCTGAATTGCAGCATGTATGCTATTGATTGTACCCAAAGGTTATTAGAGGCTGCAGTGACCTGAAAGGACAGATTAACATCTCAACATTCTTTTGAAGTCAGACTTAAAGACTGCATTTAAAATACAAGGCAACTTGTGCCAATGTAATACAAAAGGTCATGTGATGATGCCAGCAGGCCAGACTTAAAGCTTTAATTACCATTGCCAGGTCAGGTTAAGGGCTAAAAGTAATTTAGGGCTAACTATTGTAACTTCTGCTCAATAAACACCTTTACAATACCTCAGCATTTCAGCCCATGGCATTATTTGTGTGTGAAATAAAAATGACATAAAAACTCCCTATGAGGGAGTTTTCCAAGAAACAGGCTTTTCACCTTTTACTCAAAATATAAATTGCTGGGCCAGTATTGTCACATCTAGAATATTCACTTCCTGTAGAAAACAGGACACGTTGCTGAACTTCCTGAGGTGCTAAGTAAGACTGAAAAGAAGCAGGTTCCAGTTATCTTAAACAACAAAATGAAAGTACAATATTCCTGATGCACTGGAACCTGCTCCATGAAGAAACCAGGGATATAAATGACATTTGTAGGCAAATACAGAAGCAAAGGGAAAAGAGAATAGATTATATATGGAAGAATAACAAGAAAACAAGGGAACAGGAGGGGGAAAATAAAAGAGAGGAATGATTAGAAGCCTTCTGTAACATGTCTGTTGGTATAGTGGGTGGTCTGCTGGCTCCTAGACTAGAGACAGGCATTCAAAAAGCCTGAGTCTGAATTGATTCAAACCTTGCAGGTTAGTCTAACCTGGCTAGGCTGAACCAGTTTCCAACCATATAGACAATCCCTCTGGACTGAGTAAATTCAGGCACATGCCTGCAGTGGCTCAAACTGGAAGCTGGGGGGGGTGCTAGGGCAGCCCTCCCTTCCCTTGCAGAACTGAGCTGAGGGGGGTGTGGCCAGGTCCCAGCAGCAGGCTCTGATTAGGGAGGGGTATAAACCCCCAGCCTGCCTGCAGTCCCAGGGTTTTCCTGGCTCACTGCTGAAGGGGCAGGAGTGTGCCAGCCCTCAGCTAGCACTGAGGCAAAGTGGGTGTGTGTAGTGTATGCATCTGTTGATGATATGGAGCTTTTCAATCTCACCCCGCTGCTCCCACCTCCCCCTGCTTCTGTATACTGTGTGCAGCAAACTGACAGGCAAGCAAGCCGGGGGGCTGATAACAGTGTCACCCCATCTCAGTGTTTATTGCCCCATTAAGAAAACAAAGAGCATGCTGGGATGCTGGGGAACTCTGATTTATCTTAAACCAGCAAGGGGTCTGGAACAGTCATTGCATAAACCAGTTTAAGCAAACTCAGTTAAGTCTAATACTACAGTCAACCAGGTTTATCTCAAACCAGTCTCAGCCATTTTCAAACTGGTTTATGTGCACTGAACATCTGTTCTGTTACAGGTTTAAACCAGTTTCTGATCACTTAAACTGGTTGATGTGTAATATCTGTACCTAGCCCTAGCGGCTTGCTATGGCCACCCCCCTGTATTGCAGTAACTTCTTCCAAAACTGATTCATGTCCTGGGTGCTCTATCTCCAAGCACTCCCTGGCTCTCTTCAATCACAAAACTCACAATCCTTCAGGAAGCTGCACATACCAGTCCTGCAACCACCAGGCTGACTTGATCTGCACACAAGCAAAGCTTATATGTCTCCAAGAACTGCCTCTTCCAGACCTATTACAGAGAAATCTGCCTTAAAGGACTGCACGCCTTTTCTCTCCTCAATCAGCAGGGGCTTCTATTACACCCTGACAAACTAAAAAACAACAATAGCACATCATAACCATTCTTCAGGGTTGAAATCACATTTTGTTTCTTGGGAACAGCTGACTCATGGAGAAGTAGGATAAACAACAAAAGGCTCAGCTTAGACATGCCAGAGGTACACAGTTAGTCAAAGCAGAGAGCTTGGGAGTCGCTTAGAGAATCTCCCACACCTAGGTACCACAGACACTCAGGGCTGCTCCAAGCTGTCCAGACTCCCTATTTGCTGGTCTCTGGCATACCTAATTGGGAGCAAATGGGCTGGAGTTATGTTGTCAATGTCATGGTCAGGAGGGAATCCATGTGTATTTGCCTGTGTAACTTTGCTCACCTAGATTTATGTATACACTGTAGAATCAGTATAAGAGGGACAACGCTACAAGAAGGGAAATAGGGTCAGGACTAGTAAAAACAGAGGGAAAAGCCTCAGCGTTTCCTTTTGATTTGTAAGTCAGCAAGTCAAAATACTGTATTTACATTCTACCCTAGCACTGATTTAAAGCCAGGTTCTATGGGAATATCTCACTGTCTCAAAATGATGGTGCCCTGAGGATAGACTGAGCATGTTTACACATGCATTTACTCCAGCCTAGATTTACTGTGCAGCGAACTAGTGCAGAGCAAGGGGTTTTTTGGGTAGGTGTCTACACATGCCAGGATTAAGAAGATTTGCTCCCAGTTCCATGCAGCCCTACAATGTTCCCCTGTGGCCACAGGGGGGAGCTCCAGACTCTGGCTGCAGCTGCTAGCATCCAGCATCCATCTTTAAAAGCCAGCCCTGTTCTCTGCTCTCTGACCAGCCTCTTCATTGCTTAGAAGCAATGTATCAAGTACAAAGGCAGCATGCAACAGCTTTCTGCATGGTCACTCTGCCTCTCCACTTTGTGGCTGCCCAAGTCCCTGGCTCTGGCAGCAACAACCAGCTCCTAGTCCTCCTGTGTTATGGCTGCCCTACCCAGGTTTCTGCTGGATGCTACAATTGCCCTGCTGGCTCATCATGCCAACTGTTGCCTGCCCCATGGTTGGCTTACCCAGCCTGGATCCCCCACAACCAGTGACCACCTACCCACCTACAGTACATTGTCCCAAGGCCATTGCTGTTGCCATGCAGCTGCTGCCACCAAGGATGCCAACAAAGAGCTCCACGATGCCACCACCAAGGCTGCCATTGCCCTCCTGGGCCTCCATCCCTGTGGCTCTGTGCCCACTGTGCCAGCCAGCACTGGTAGATGCAGGTCATCCAGAAAACCTGGGATGATGAGCACTGATTGGACGCATTCTGGCTGACCTGAGCTACCTTCTGGGACCTGTTCCAGCTGCTCTGGACCCATATGGGGTGGCAGGACACCAGCATGAGCCCATCCTTCCACACTGACACCTGCCTTGCCCTCATGCTGCTGAAGCTGGCCATACCCACCAGCCTCCAGTATGTTGGACACTTGTTAGGCATGGGCAAAGCTACTACTGAGGGGGTCATGTTGGAGCTGTGCAGAGCCCTCCAGGATGTACTGGGGATACCATGCTCCATGTCCATGACACCCTTGTGGTGGTGGCAGGGTTCCATACATTGGGATTCCCCCAGTTCATTGGGGCCCTGGATGGGACCCACATCTCAGTCACTTGCCCTCCCAACAGTGACTGCCCTTATTACAGCTGGAGAGGATTTCACTTCATGGTCCTGCAGGCTGTCATGGATCATTGGGGCACATTGACTTATGTGAGCATCAGCTGGGTGGGCAGTATTTACAATACCCACATGTTTCTGAACTCCAGCCTGGCAGACAGTGGATGCTTTACACTGGGGGTGCCAGACCTCCAGCTGGGTGCTGTCATAGTCCCACCCCTGCTCATCAGGGAACCTGCCTACCTTCTCCTGCCCTGGCTGATGTGACCCTATACCCCCCACTGCCCTCTCCCTCTGCAGACCACCTACTCTACTATGCTGTTGCCTAGCCCACAGCACTTGGGCTTGGGGGGGTTTGTGGGTCCTGAGACAAGAAGCTGGCCACACCCACACCCTCCCTGCAGGGGGTCTCTCCAAGGAGGTGACCCAGAGCCAGCCCCCTGATACACCACCACTGCGCCCTGAGCATGCCCCTGCTGCATGTGGCCTGGGTGGTGCATGATGAGCTGTTTGCACAGGCCAAGGGGTGCCTGACCCAGTACGCCCTGGTGATGATGATCCTCATAGTGCACTGGGTGCACCTGCACTCCTGGTTTGGGACCCTGGAGCTTTGATGGCATGGGGGGCAAGCCCAGGCTGCTCCACAACCTCTGCTGCTGCCTGGAGGGCTACCTGTGGCAATGCTACACATCCCTCCCCATCCAGTGCTGAGGAGAACATCACCTCTGGCATCAATATGTTCCTTGGGGCGTGAGACTCATACCTGGGCAACTGCTGGGGCACAGGCTGCTCAACAAAGTTTTGCACTGTGTTCCACCTCTCTGTATGCTGTGTGTGGGGGGGAGGGGGGCAGGGGAAAACCCAGGGACAGGGAAATGTAGGCAGGCCAGGTAGGGATGGGGGCAGGAGCAGGGGATGGGGCAGGGGTGGGGAAGGCCATTTCGCCCCAGTGCAAGGTTTACAATGTGTCCAGGGCTGACATGGATGGTGGCTTAACATAGTCCTCCCAGCTGGTGAAGGCATGCAGCTGTGCCCAATGTCCTCAGTGCATGAGGTGTGGCATGCAGGCACTCAGCTGGGGTCCCCCCACCAAGGGAGGAGCTGGTGCTGCTGGTGGCCAGTGGTGACATGGCCAGACTTTCCTTGTGGCAGGGCCTGGGGTTGCATAGCCTGTGAGGCTTATGCTGTTCAGGGCTCCCCGAGCTGTTGATGGAGGCTGCAGCTGAGGAGATGGGCAGGATGGGATACCGCACACCTGAGGGTCCATCCTCTGGTGAAGTGGCACCAGAGGTGCTAGGGCAGAGTGGGGGCTTGGGCAGGTTGCCCATGCTAGTATAAACCACACAGTACCAGGGTTCCACAGTATTGGTCAACTGCCAGATAAAGGACATGGTCTTGTGGGCATGGCTGGACTGATGATTGTGGTTAGTCACAGTAACCCACTGTGCCCACAAGACCTTGACCTTTATGCAGAACTGCCACACTGACTAGTCATGCCCTCGCTCCTGCATCCCATCCAGCAGAGCCTCTTACATGTGGATGTTGGTGTGCCCACCATGCTAAAACTGGTCTGGCACCTCTCCATCACCCCAGAGCACCACAAGGTCACCAGTCTCCTCCTGGCTCCAGTTGGGGCCCTGGGTAGAGGGCAGAGGCATGCACACACGTATGGCTCTGGGCCTGGATGGGGAGGATAAAGCCATGCTGGGTTCCACACTGGCTCTCTGGGCCCCCACCCAACTATGTCAGTGTTGCTAGCCCTGGGCAGTGGCCAGCAGCACCCAGCACAGGGTCATGGCAAGGGACTGGCAGCTGCAAGGCAGAGGCTATGCCCCACAGAACCTGCAGATGCAGGGCAGGCTTCTGGGGGAATGTTGCTGGCAGGTGGTGTTGGTCCTGCTGCCAGAAGCAGCCTGTAAGCAGCCCTGGGGGGCTGACAGTGTTAGGCAGGGGATGCAGCAGCCTTCAGGCTGCTGGCCCCAATGGCACTGCCCTGGATGCTGTGTGGCAGAGCAGTAGCTAGCAACACCACTGGGGTACTGCCAGGCAGGCACAGCAGGGCTGTGGCCTGCCCAGGAGGCCACATAGGGCTTGCAGTGCCATCAGGATGCCTGTATTGTATGCCCTGGGGCACAAAATGTTTGCAGGCTTTTATAGCCTGAGGACAGGGGCTGCCACAGAGCCCTGGAGCAGGAGAGGCTCATAGACTGTAGCCCTGGGGATGGCCTCAGGCCACCCCCTTAGTGGCTGAGCAGATCTGGGAGGAAACTTGCTCCTGGGCCGTGTCTACATGTTCATTACTGCACACCAGCTAATCCATAGGCAGTTTAATGCCTGAGCCTGCTGGGCCCAGGTCTAAACCCAGGTGCCTTCTGCAAATGGGGGGCCCCCAGGAGCAAGAGGCAGGCAGTGCAGCATTCATATGTGCATATGCACAGCACCAGGCATGCAGGTGGCTAGGAGCCCTACAGAGAGCAGCTCCAACCATGCACTGTGCAGCTAAGTATATGGAGGGGAAGAAGGGATGGGGGGGTGGCAAATCGAAGCCCCTATGGGGGGGGAGGGGCAGAGGCAGGGGCAGAGGCTGGGGCTGCCCTGGGGAGGTGCATGCATGGAGCAGGAAGCAGGACAGAAGCATGCGGGGCTTGTCAAGGGGCCCAAGGGATGGGGTGGGAGGAGGGACAGCTTCCTGTCACTGCACGCACCCCCAGGGGAGGCATGAGGGAGACATGTGCCCTCTAGATTTGTACACAGGGCAGAGGCAGGCTGTACACTGTTTGCCTGGGTCTCTCTGTGCTGCTGCCTTTGCCCCAGGAGCTCTGCGTGGGATGCACATATACTGTATACACATATACAGAAGCAAAATACTAGTCCAAGAAGTGGGGTAGAAAAACCTTGAGGCAAAAAGAAGCCAGTGGAGGGAAGAAAATAAATGGGTGGAAAGCTAATCAGTGAGGTTTCTGCATCCTCCTTCTCTGAGCCCCTGCCCCCTACCCACTTCTCAAAGGGCAGGAGACTGTCTTGAATCTTTTGAGTACAAAGTGCTGCAGGGAAGGAATGAGACAGGGAGTGGGGAGGGGGCAGAAGGGAAGGTGTCCTGCACTGGAAAAATAGGTAAGGGGTTTGGGACATATCAACAAGTATTATTGGTGGAGCTGTGGGGAGACCCAGAATGGAGCTGCAGAGCAGGAGTGATGGGCACTGGTAGAGCTGTGTGGGGAACCCAGGGCTGGGACTGGAATAAGCGTGGATGCTGTAGTTAAACCTCTGGGCTAGGAACAGGCATTCAAAAAACCTGAGCCTGAATTGATTCACTCTTTCAGGTTAGTTTAAGCTGCACAGCTTAAACTGATTAATAACTGGACAGACATTCTCTATTAAATCAGGAAATGCAGTGACTTGAGCCAGAAGCTGGTGGGGGGTGGGGGGGAGAGGGGATAGAGCATGCCCACCAGACACTGCAAAAGGGGAGGGAAGAGATACCCTCCAAGGCTCTCATCCCTCCCCGCTGGAGTGGAGGGAGCATAGCTAACAAGAAAAGTTCTCTCTCTGAAGCAACCATGTAGTGAACTCAGCAATTTGCAAAGCATAGGACAGGGAACTACCAAAAATCTTTGCCTAAGCTAACATACAGCCCAGTCAAACACAGCATACACAACTTAGTCTAACTTAAAATGTAAAGTAGGAAGACAAGAGAAAGCCTTGCATAAGTCTTACTAATCCCGAGGGCAGAGTGTCTCCTTATAGCCAGGCATTTAGAAAGGCTTTGTTTAGGTTTTACAGCAGTGATCTCCAACCTTTTAAAGTAGGAGATCACCTTTGGCATTTAAAAGTGACCCAAGATCTACCGTGTACCATCACCACCCACTCTTCCACCCAGCAGGTAAGTTTGTGGGAAGGGAAGGTGGGGGGGAATTGAGGCAGCGGGAGATAAAATTATTTGGGGTTTGCCTCCCCAGCAGGTAAGTCCCACCCAACTGGGGCCCCACTCAACTTGATCTAGCCCCCGCCTCTTCCCTCCTCCTGGGCTGTGGCACATGTGTGAATGCACACAGGCTCTCAGCCCCCCACCCCAGCCTCAGATCAACTCCAAGAGGCTCTTAGATCTACTGCAAGAGGCTCTGAGATCTGTCAGTGGATCAAGAGCCACTGGTCAGTGACCACTGTTTTACAGGCTGTCTGCAACTTCCCTTAACTCCATCTCCGGCACATATGTGTGATGATTGTCAGGTCTTTGCCAACACTTCCCACCTCTCAGTCTGGTCCTGAAGGTTTTAGCTCTGGGCTCACAGGTGCAGGGCTTGCTTCTCTTCCCCGCTCTAGACCCCTGTGGAATTAATCCCCTCCCTGGCTGCAGACAAGCTGGACAGAGGGAGGAATTATCTTAATTTCTGCCTGGCTGCAGGAAAGCCGCGGAGGTGCATCTGGAGCTAGCAAACAGGGTTTGCCAGCAAGGGGCGGAGGAGGTGGAAAGAGGGGACGCCTCAGGGGCCATGGCAGGCCAGCAGCTGGCCACACCCCACCCCTGTTCTGGCTAGAAAGCGGAGGGACAGAGCCAGCTCTGATGTGAAACAGAAAGCCCCGCCCCAGAGAGCATGCTGGGGGGTCTCTAATTTAACCTAAACCAGCAAGAGGTCTGGGACAGACATTGTATAAACCAGTTTGAGCCAAATCAGTCAAGTCTGATACTACATTCAACTAGGCTTATCTCAAACCAGTTTTGGCCATTTTCAAACTGGTTTATGTGTACTTAATGCCTGTTCTGTTACAGGTTTAAACCAGTTTCAGATCACTTAAATTGGTTTGTGAGTCATGTCTGTTCCTCGCTGTCAAGATGGGGAGGAGGGGGTGTGTTCTTGCATGAAATAAGTGCTTTAATCTAGAAGCAGGGCAGTGGCTGCAGCCCACACCACACTCTTGCTGGTGCCCTAATGCTGAAGGGAGTCAGGGAGTACACAGTAGGTCAGAGCAGCCATGCTGCCAGAGGCAGGCAATTCATTACCTTTCTCTTTTGTATGTTATCAGGGTGCTAAGCAGCTCTGCCAGAATCTGTTTTTCATGCCTCTTGTCCACAGTGAGGCATGCACTCTAGCTCCTTATTTTCCATGCAGAGATTACAGCTTTTAAGGCTGTCACCATGCAGGGTACTTGGGAGATTAGACTGGTGAGGGCTGTAACAGATGACCCCTTTCTTGCATTAGCTTTGTCCTTTGTACAGAGACATCCTGCAGCTTCTGTGACTGCAGATGCTCCTGCTTTTCTGAGCAGGGGACAAGCCTGAGCCTCCCATTTTCCCAGTGCCTGGCCTGCTTCTGTCTTACCTTGTGGCTGCTACTTTAAGCAGCAGAGTTTGTAGCTATCTATGGTCACTGTGGGAGCTTATAAGAAGGTCATTTTAGAAGTTTTATGCTAATTATGTCAGACACATGTTTCCTCTGCAACACTGCTTCCTATGCAGCATTGCCTGTAAATTGCCACTAGCTCATTCAGGTTTCTGCCTTCTTCTGCCAGATTTTTTGGTACCACTTTTAAAAATACAATCAAAACAGTGCCTAGAGGTGCTCAGAAAACACAGAAGGAAAATAAGCTTCACCAAATCTGGTGTCTTACAACAGCCTCCTAGTACAGTTGGGATCTTGCAGAGTGCTCTGGAAGCCAGTAGGTCACAGATAACCCTCTCCAAAGTGCCTATATTTGGAAGTGATTTTGGAATATCAATGAAAGTAAATTGAATGGAATACCCCAAGCACCTAAGAATCAGTTTTTAAAATGGGGCTTGGGTTCCTAAGTCATTTAGGCACTTTGGAAAATGTTGCCCCTGACTAGGTTGGCCCAGAAAGGAATTCTGTTTCAAAGCTAAGGCTCCCTGGTGGAAAATATTCTATAGGAAGCCCCACTTTGCTGGGGTGCTGCTACTGCTAACTGATGTGAGAGCCAGATGTCTCTGCTAATCACAGTGCAGCAGAAGCAGAAACCTGACATCTCAGATAATAGCGCTGATTACCACATCCCTTTCAAGTCCCAGCTCACTCCTCCCATATGTGCAGTCCTCAGGAACTAACTGCCCATTAATTTAATTATTTAGCACCTTTGGCACTTGCTCTTGAATGACTACCATGGGATTTACTCCAACTTCCTTTGTGTCACTTAGCCAAAGGTAGACCTAATGTAAAGAGGCGCAACTCCACTGACTTTAAAAGATTTGCAGATGCTAATACATGCTGCAGGATGTAAAACACAGTTAGCCTGATCCAAATAAGGTCTTTAGTACAGGGGTATTTTTAGAATAATGTAGTGTGGGTCCTGTGTATTTGCCTTCTCTCTCTAACAAATCATGATCCCTGTTTTCAGGTTTTTGCCTGCAATAACAAAGGGAGGCAAAAGTCTTACTTCACTTGACTTGAATCACTTGACTCCAGGAGCCAGCGCTAGAAGCTTACCAGAAATTTCACACTGCTGTTAACATTTCTGGTTTCTCTCTCCACTTTTCTCTCACTCACTCTGTCTGCCAGGCAGCAGCCTCTCCCCTATCACATATTATCATTAGAATCATAGAAAACTAAGGTTTGGAAGAGTCCTTAGGAGGTCATCTAGCCCAACCCCCTGTTCAAAGCAGGACCATCCCCAATTATATCATCCCAGCTAAGGCTTTGTCTACCTGGGTCTTCAAAAATTCTAAGGATAGAGGTTCCACAACCACTACAGGTAGCCAGTTCCAGGGCTTTACTACCCTCCTTGTGACAGAGGTTTTTTTCCCCTAATATCTAACCTAAAGTTCCCTTGCTACATCTTGAGACCATTGCTTCTTGTTCTTGGGCAAATTATTTTAATAGCTCTGCATCTGAAGCTAGGCTCCTTAGCATACTTGAAAAATCTTCAGGCCACTTATCTAGATACCCAAAGCCTTTAAAGCCTAAATTTAGGGATCTGTGTTTTAAAAAAATGCAAATGTACACTTTTTAAAAAGCGGAGAGCCTCCAAAAGTCTATCTACAAATAGAAGAATCAAATAAAAATCAAACTGGCCAGGAGGTATGCTCCACTGTCCTTGTAGCTGAGTACACAGCAAATGCAGTCAGACTGGTAAAATCACCGCTATTTTTTATTAGACCAACTAAAATAGTCGGAAAAATTCTTTGCAAGCTTTTGGGTACAAACTCCCTTGTTCAGGTAGAGGGAGTGTCTGCAGGTGTTTTGTGCTCTTCCTGAATGGCTTATCCTAGAAGCCAATATGCAATATGCCAGACAGTGAAAATGCAAATTGTAGCAGACAACAGGAGAGAAACAAGTAGGGGTAGAGAAACAGGTAGGGGTGGAAGGAGGGAAATGTTAACCTGTAGCTGAAGTCCTTGGCCAGAGGCAATATCTTTTATTAGACAAACTAAATGGTTGCAAAAAAGCTGTTACTTGCAAACTTTCAGACACACATGTCCTTCCTCAAAAAAAAAGAAAAAAAGAAAAATAGAAACTAAAAATGGTGAGAGATATGAAAGATGGTCAGAAGTCCCATGGGTATGAAAAATCCAGTCTTTAGAAACCTGTTCTGCAGGAATGCAAATTTAGGAAGGTTGCAGGGAACAAAAGCAGATTGCTTACCCTTAGGTATCAGATGTCATCCAAGTTGGGCAGGGGAGAGGGGGAAAGCAACAAAATCAATGTTAAAAATTAGTCCTGGTTGTTGAAATTAGCTTTTTGAAATTTACCTGTAGCTGGTAAATTGTAGGAAGGTACCTGGGGTATCAGATATTAGGCAGGTTATAACAGGGGTGGGCAATTATTTTGGGGAGAGGGCTGCTTACTGAGTTTTGGCAAGCC
>NW_017729023.1:5497769-5501094 GCF_001723915.1 Gavialis gangeticus | reverse complement strand
GTTAGGGCGGCTAGGAGCTGGAACCAACTTCCAAGGGAAGTGGTGCTGGCCCCTACCCTGGGGGTCTTTAAGAAGAGGCTGGATGCCCACCTAGCTGGACTCGTTTGAGTCCCATTTCTCTTTTTGGGGTTTTTGTTGTTCTCCCGCCCTGGCGGGGGGTCGGGCTAGAAGATCTACTAGGTCCCTTCCGACCCTTAATCTATGAATCTATGAATAAGTTGGGCAGGGGAGAGGGGGAAAGCAACAAAATCAATGTTAAAAATTAGTCCTGGTTGTTGAAATTAGCTTTTTGAAATTTACCTGTAGCTGGTAAATTGTAGGAAGGTACCTGGGGTATCAGATATTAGGCAGGTTATAACAGGGGTGGGCAATTATTTTGGGGAGAGGGCTGCTTACTGAGTTTTGGCAAGCCATCGAGAGCCACATGCCAGGCAGCCCAGGGAAGATTAATATTAATTTTCTAAAATTTTTAGGGGCCCTGTGGGCCAGATAGAATGACCTGGCAGGCCACATCCGGCCCCTGGGCCGCATTTTGCCCACCCCTGGGTTATAATGTGCCATAAATCCAATCCTCAAAGGGGATGTGCAAAACAGCTTTCGCAGATGAGCCTATGGACTTCACTTCATCAACCTATTGGGTACAAAAAAAAGGAAGTGGGGCTGAAATAAATTAAAATATTTAAGTAGTCTATGTACTTAACCAATTGGCACATAACTGATGTCCTCAATGTGGTCAAAGCAAAGCAATTCCCACTGATGAGACTGCAAGGGGCTTTAAATAATAACACCCAAAATTTGTTGCCAATTTTGGCCCAGGGTGCCTAAAACACTTTAGCCATATGGTCTTTAACAGGCCCTGCCCCGGGCAGAGGGAGGAG
Source organism: Gavialis gangeticus (assembly GCF_001723915.1). NCBI lineage: Eukaryota > Metazoa > Chordata > Crocodylia > Gavialidae > Gavialis > Gavialis gangeticus. The sequence continues at coordinate 5,500,216 of NW_017729023.1, read as the reverse complement.
AGCTGGGAACCTAGCCCAAAAATCACCGAGCCCTGGACAGCCAGGAAGGCTCACACCTTTCCCCTCAGCCTCAACCCTGCTGGGCAGGCTCAAGCAGCTGCCCCTCGGCACTTTTACATGTGTCCCAGGGGTTGGGGTGGGGGAGGATCACTTTAATTAGAGCAGCTCTGAGATCCACTCTAATTAAAGTGCCATGGTCTCTCATAGGTCAGCATCCCCACACTCAAAAATGGTAGTGGCAGTGCTTGAGCGAAAGCTCATTCAGCAAACTTTAGTTCAAGTGCCCCCACCACCACTTTGAAGTGCCATGCTCATGCATGGCAAAATTGAGTACTTAATTTTGACATTCCGTGTTGTGCCTTATTAATGCACTGAGTAAACATTTAATGGGTCTATTTATTAATGCTTTTTGATACATTCATGTTTATAATGGGGTGTGGGGGCCTCCATTTTTCTGTTTGCCTAGGGACCCAGTAAATCTGAATCCACCTCTGAACTATTTGTGTTGTTCAAATGCAGGTAGCAAATTTAAGCACAATTAAGGGTTTTTACTGTGCAGTAAGTGCGTGCACCTGCAGACACATGCACTTACTGTGCAGTAAACTAGGCAACTGTGCAGTAACACATCTCATGTAGATGCGCCCACTGACTACCTAATTGAACTTTTACTAAACACAGTAATACACGTACTCCAAAGGAAAGAGTATGCAATGATTATAGGAACTTTGGAGTGGGAACCGAAATTATCAGACTTGTTGTATGGGGGAGGGATCAGGGAAACCTAGAGGAGACTAAAGACACAAATAGATTGATATGGACAAAGTCTATCATTTATATACAAATACAGTTTTTATAAATGAAATAGAGACCAAAGTAAATATAAGTGCCCATATTCTACTAGCTGCTGCTACTGTGAATGCATGCTAGTGGAGTGGGAATTTGTGTTTACAATAGCTCTATAAAGAGTCAAAATCATGATTTAGAGTGTTAGCAGAATTTGCAGGTATTACCAGGCATTACCTGACAGTGGTCTCAACATGCATGTTTCTACTATGGCCTCTGTGGCAGGCCGGTAGGGGGAGCTCCTGCGTTGAACCTCCCTCCTCACTACACCCGTCCACCTTCTGGACTTCACATGTCTCTCCAGGGGCACCTAAGCCCTGGCAGACCCAGGTAACGTGTGCTGCCACCACCCTGAGAAGGGATTCTCTCAGCCCTGTGTCCTCGGGGAAACACAGGCCTAATAGTCTTATGGGTACTCGATCCAGTACAGGCACTTGGGGCACTTCCCCAAATCGGGGGCCAAAAAGGAAAGTCTCCCTTAGTCCGCAGACCTAAGGGGCCTCTTAGGCATAATTTAGATCCACCCCTCAATAAGTCTCCTACACTGGTCACAAAGGAGAACTTTATTGATTACAGGGGGTAGGGTGAAAATAGGGTACAAGCTAGAGCAATATCATAGAAATTCCATAAAGCAAAACAGTCTGGCTGAAGTAGCCTTTTGATCATGCATTCGAGTTACTGCCAGCTACATATCTAATCAGATCTTGAGTAGCTTACTCACAAGCATCATCCAGAGGCTGTTGGAGATTCCCTCTGGAGGCAGGCCATTCCTCGCTCATGAGCTATTGGGGAGAGAGCCAGTTTCAGATGGTAAAGCTCCTCTCTAAGTCTGAATCCCCCCACATGGCTGCTTCTCCCTCCTCCTGGGCAGTCCTAATTTATATAGCCCCTGTGACCTCATTCACCTGGTCCAATGGAGGCCAGCACCTGTTGGCTGTTGGCCAACCAATTTGAAATACATCACTAGTTGCTGGGCAGACTCTAGCCCACCAGGTAGATGCACCTCACCCAGGTAGCTGATACCAGTCACGTAGGCAGAGGGAGCAGGTTTCCCCACTCCCTCAGGAATGTGTCTATCTCAGGTTATCTACAGAGATAGGGTAAAAGGTGTGTCTCCTCTGCTGGGCCCATCCTAATCAAATTGTCACAGAGCAGAGATTTTTGGGAGAAACAAAGGTGATTTCCTGCCACAGCCTCCATGCGGCCAACCACCAGCTTAACATTACATGGTCTGGGACCCCACTATCCCACTGTCCAAATCTAGTTTACTTTGGAGTCACCTTTGGTTGAACCCTCTCATACCAAGAACACATCATGAAGACCAAACTAAAGGCAAGCTCTCATAACAGCATTTTATACATGTTCACCAACTCAAAATGAGGAGCTAGTCCCTCAGCCAGCCAAACTGCTGCTCTAGCTCTCAGCTTCTCCTCTGCCATGGCAAAGGTGGTGATGTCTTAACTGCCTGTGTACCAGAGCTGCACTTTCCAAGGACCTAAAGAAGTGGAGCTATATCATTGGTTCAACTACCTGTGCCTGTTGCGCTGAGCCTCAGACTATGCAACACTTGCTGAAATGCCCACTGCTTGAAGGCTTATGTACAA
>NW_017729023.1:5492190-5492769 GCF_001723915.1 Gavialis gangeticus | reverse complement strand
TGCTTTTTGATACATTCATGTTTATAATGGGGTGTGGGGGCCTCCATTTTTCTGTTTGCCTAGGGACCCAGTAAATCTGAATCCACCTCTGAACTATTTGTGTTGTTCAAATGCAGGTAGCAAATTTAAGCACAATTAAGGGTTTTTACTGTGCAGTAAGTGCGTGCACCTGCAGACACATGCACTTACTGTGCAGTAAACTAGGCAACTGTGCAGTAACACATCTCATGTAGATGCGCCCACTGACTACCTAATTGAACTTTTACTAAACACAGTAATACACGTACTCCAAAGGAAAGAGTATGCAATGATTATAGGAACTTTGGAGTGGGAACCGAAATTATCAGACTTGTTGTATGGGGGAGGGATCAGGGAAACCTAGAGGAGACTAAAGACACAAATAGATTGATATGGACAAAGTCTATCATTTATATACAAATACAGTTTTTATAAATGAAATAGAGACCAAAGTAAATATAAGTGCCCATATTCTACTAGCTGCTGCTACTGTGAATGCATGCTAGTGGAGTGGGAATTTGTGTTTACAATAGCTCTATAAAGAGTCAAAATCATGATTTA
>NW_017729023.1:5469722-5487190 GCF_001723915.1 Gavialis gangeticus | reverse complement strand
AAACAAGCACAAGCATGTGTAACAAAATGGTCAAATGTGGAGTAGAGACATGAGAAGATCTCTACAGAGAGGCTGGATCTTGGGCTCCTGGCAGATGTTGCACTTAAGTGATTGATCAGTTAGTTACATGTTGCATAGTAACGTGGCCATATGTTCAGGCAATTAAAGGCACAATAAAATGGGAAATAAGCCACAGAATTATTCTACAAAATACATGTAATATTTTTGTGGCTGGTTTCCATCGTGCCTTATATTGGACATGTGGCTGTGTCATGCAGCTTGAGGCTGGATGGAGGGTGAGGTTCTGGGACAGCTCCCAATGCAGTCCCTGGCCTGGGTCTCACAATCAGTTGAGTTTCCAGGTCTGGAACCAACCATTATCAATGGGGAGGGGGCAGCAGGGAGCATGCATTACCTAGATAGACACACTATTTCAGCCTCCAACCTGTTTTACCCTGCTTCCTTGTCCCCCGCCTCCCCTCCAGCACCCATTCTGCAGGTTCCAAGTCCTGGAGGACATCCACCAGCAGTCTATATGTTTCACAGAGGAAGCACAAGATATTGGAACCTGCTCCTGCCTGCAGTTGAGGCAGGATCAAGTAGAGCACAGAGTAGTAGAAAAGGAAAGCTGCACATTTCCACAAGAGCAACCCTGCATCCGTGCAAGGGAATGAGCTACAGAATTACAGGAGTGGGCAAGGACCTGTCCCTTGAAGCCCCCCTCTCATGTCAGGAAGTTTCAGGGCAGACCTCTCTGCTCCAGCAGTGGGGCTTAAGAATTAAGCTGAAACAACAAGGAAAGGTAAGAAGAAAGATTTTCTTTTGAGCGATCTGTTCTGGAGCCTTCTAGTGACCTGGCAGACTATTTTTTATAGGAATGCCCCAGTCTTAGGCATTTCCATATCCCTAGAGCTTTGGACCATACTGCTTAGAGCTCAAGCCAACGTTGTTGTCTTGGAAAACATTGCTAAGGTTAGGTAACATAGTCTAAGATACTAAAAGTAGAGTAAGTTTCCAATGTCTCTTCAGAGGTCAAAAAGACCAGCAATTACCCTTACTGCAGAGATGGATCCCTGGATACAGGAAAGAAATGTTTAACTGAAACCTTGTCACTAAATATACTTTCTTTAAATCTTATATATGCAGCTTAATGGACCTACCTGTAGATGATGAGAGAGAGCTGGCAGCAGGCAGCTCTATTTAATGGCTATTTCAGGGATGGCTGGCAAAATGATTTGTGCCTATTATTCACTAACAGAACCTTTCCAATCCATCACAGCAAAACTGCATTTAGAATATTTCACTAACTTAGAGATAAATTCTTCTCCAATGTAAAACTATTTCAGCCTCTTTGTGTTTCTAGGAGAAAAAGAGCAGAGAGAATGTGTAGATAAGACCTCAAAGGTAAATGCCTTCCTTCTTCTCTTTATTTGATGGGCTACTAAGGGAACACATACCTTTTTATTGAAACTGATGTATTTGCAGCTCTTGAACTGCAAGGAGAGCACAGACTGACTCTAGGAAACAACATCAGATTAAATTGAGACTGATACTGACCCGAGTGTGGTTGTTGACTGTGGTAGCTTTGAAGATCCCCCTTTTAGGCTCTCTCTTCATAGTAAAGTAATCATCTTGTGAGGTTTGCATGAAACTCTTATCAGCAAAAGGGACTGAAAACAGAGTGGCTGACTTGCTACTGGTATAATAAGAATAACAGACGCTCTAAACTATGGGAGAGAGTAATGGATTTACGAGAGAGTTGAATGGCAGTGACCCAATTAAATCAGTGTTTCTTCTTTCATCATTATTTTTATTATCCCATACATCTCCTCCACTGAAGTCTTATGTCTTGAAAGTATTATCATCTTTGAAGGGAAAAATAGATGGCTTATTAATGATAGATCTGATTTGCTACTGGTGTCCTTTGGCTCAGCTCCTTTGATTCCAGTGCAGCAGTACTGAGCTGCACAAGCTGGGAACCTTTGTTGTTACCAAAGCCTTTGGGATCTAATACTACTCACTGGTTTGCATGTCAGGAAAAATAATGACTACTGGCAGAAAACAATCCTGGAAGCAGGAACACGACTAAAATAACAGGAGTTTGGGGTTATTGAGGTAGTGCCAGGGCCTGAGGAATGGGATAGCCAGGAGCAGCAGATGAGCACTGAGGTGCAATGGCTAAGTTGCATGCAAGAAGTTTGCCTATATCAGGCCTGGGTGCAGCCCCACTACAGTGATCTCTCAGCCTCTCTCATCCTTTGCCACCTTAGGGTGGTTGCCCTTCAGGTGGATAAGAAGGCATTCCATCTGCTTGGAGCTCTCAAGAGGAAAGCTTTCCCTTTAGACTTTGCTGAAGTGGTCAGTCAGCTCAGGGAAGGCAAGGCTGTTGCTGCAGTTCTCCACCCAACATGAAACACACAAAGTCACCACAGAAATACTGTTTTTTCATCACTCCTGTCTAAGTCCCCTTGACTCCAGGTCTGGAAATCAAGCTTTGCGTCGCTCCCATCTCTGACTCTGGAATCTGACCCTCTAGCACGGTGGTTTTCTTTTTACATTCAGGACACCCCTTGAAAAACCCAAGGAACCCCTCATTAAAAAGTCAAGGCACCCCTCAGAAAACATCAGCTCCTAATTTTCACTTGATATTTGACTACAGAAAAATATGAGGGCTATTATTCTGTTGCAAAGAACTCAGACAGACCACAACAGGTCAGAATGTTTTTAACATTATGGATTCCTATTTAAAATCTTTATCTTGTGTATCATGTTTGCACACCTAATTGTGTTAATCATGGTACCCTGTGACACCCCTCAGAGGATCTCCAGGCACCCTGGTTGAGAATGACTACTCAAGCATCTCTGTGATGCTGTTTCTTGAGTCTTGATGGATTCTGTTGGAATTGGATTTATTATCAGAGAAAAGGTGCAGGCAGTAGTGGCGGAGACAACAGTTTTATTCTTTCCTCTTTATTAGTGATTTGCAACCAAGGCATCCCCTCATTAGACTCAATAAACCCCTTGGAAAATGTCAGCTTTTAGTTTTCACTCATTCGTTTTTACTACAGAAAATAATAAAGCAATTCTTCTCTTGCAAAGAACTCAGAAAGACCACAATTGGACTACTTCATCAAAATCTACAAGGAACATTTGGAAAAGTCAATGGGGAGGTACAATGATCAGAACTGATGTGGACCTACCCTTGGTCTGAGGTACACATGGACTTGTTATACTGCATAGATGAAGGGTCAGTACCTGGGGAAGACAGAGAACAACTCCTAATCCCAAAAAATATATAGGAGGATGCTGATGAAAATAGCCCATGGAGTTGCACATTGTGGGACCAAGCATCAGGGTTTGAATTATTTCATAGATTTCATAGACATTAGGGCTAGAAGGGACCTCAGAAGATCATCAAGTCCAGCCCCCCGCCCAAAGGGCAGGAAGTCAGCTGGGGTCATAGGATCCCAGCAAGATAAGCATCCAATTTGCTCTTAAAGATGTTCTATGTAGGTGCTTGAACCACCTCCGATGGCAGGCTGTTCCAGACCTTGGGGGCTTGGACAGTAAAGAATTCTTCCTTATGTCCAGTCTGAAATGGTCTTGTAGTAGTTTATGATCCTTCGACTTCGTCTTCCCTTGGGGTGCTCTGGTGAACAAACGTTCACCCAGATACTGGTGGTCACCCCCGATAAACTTATAGGTGGCCATCAGATCACCCCTGAGCCTGCGCTTTTCCAGGCTAAAGAGCCCCATGGCTCTCAGCCTGTTGTTGTAAGGTCTGTTTTCCTGACCTCTGATCATGCACGTGGCTCTTCTCTGGACTCTCTCAAGCTTCTCCACATCCTTTTTGAATTGTGGAGCCCAAAACTGGACTCAGTACTCCAGCTGCGGCTTCACCAAGGCAGAGTACAAGGGAAGAATGACGTCCTGGGTTTTGCTTGAGAAGCATCTATGGATTTATTATGGGGAGCTCGGGGAGGCTGAGGCATTCCCATAAGAGATGAGAGCTCCCCTGTAAGATTTTAAAGTTATAACCTGGAGAGGTCTCCAATTTTATTAGGGCATCATGGTGGGCAGCCCAATTTTTTTGCACCCCCCCCCACCCAAGATTCAAAGTGCAATTCAAAACCTACCTGGCGTACACACAAATGTAACCAGATTTTGCAAGTCCTTCCCAGCATCAGCTAGTGGCCCCTGGGAAACCTGCAGTGGCCCCACTGATTCCAATGCCAGCAACAGAAGTATCTTTTTAGCAGGTCACAGTAGCCATTGTAGACCCCACAGAAAAGAGCACTGCAGGGTACCAATATATCCTAGTTCTACTGGGCTACACAACTAAGTACCCATAAGCAGTTCCAATGCAAACTATTACAGCTCCTAAGATTGTGGGGGAATGGTTAAAAATTAAGGAGGGAGGGAAGACCAAGTAGACAACAGTAGGAACCCAATATAACAGGTTTTACAACTTAGAGAACAGGCAAAAATAATAGCAGAATTAGAAAATAAAAATTTGTGAGAAGCTCAAGGAAGGCAAGAAGATTCCTGCAATAAATGAGCCCAAGATGTGTAGTTTGAAGCAGGGAATAGGTCTTAGTGCTACTCCCTGAACAGGAATCAAAATTGATGGCCTGATGGCAAGGGCCTTATGAGGTCACCAGCTGAGTAGGGCCTGTGGATTATGAAATTAGACAACCAGAGAGGAAAAAGATGAGACAAATATACTATGCAAACATGTTAAACCCATGGTGAGAGAGTGAGGCATTATTGGTTACTCCTAGAGGTGCACCAATACATCGTTCTGATATTCCATCAGTACTGATATAAAGAAAATTGTCTATATCGGATATCAGCCTGATGGGGCCAATAATTTGGCTGCCAAAGGCCCGTGCCCCCCATGCCCCTGCCCTCCCAGGGTGCAAGCAGCAGTGTGAGCTGGCCCCACCCCACGAGCTGCACCTCTGTTCCATGCCCCCCGCCCCAGCTGGGCAGAGCCTGCCTCTGCCTCCTGCCTCGCTGTAGGGGGCATTGATCTGCTTCCCCATGACCCTTTCTTCCCCCCTCCCCTTCCATCACACCGGACTTACCACCTGATAGTATTGGATATCAGATCGGTATTGGCCAATATGCCTCCTTAAATATCAGCTATCAGCCCCCAAAATCTCTATTGGTGCACCCCTAGTTACTTCATACCTATTGGTTATTCCATTGGAAACTCCATATCCTGAGCTAGGCCCCATCCTAGAGAAGATTGAGAGTGAGCCTAGAGTGACACTAGGGGACCAATTTAGCCAAGGGGGTCTCCCAGTCCTTTTGCTACTTTTTCTACAGGCTGGACTGGACTTCCCTTGTGCTTTAAGGATTGCATCCTTAAGGAGCGACCACACACTGTGGACTCCCCTCCCTGTCAAATTGTGGGCTCTCAGGGCCTCAACAACTAGCCTCCTGAGCTTGTGATAGTCAGATTTCCTAAATTTGAGGACTTTTGCATTGCTGACTGATTTGCCAGCTTTGTGGTGGATGGACAAAGTGATCAAGTCACGGTCACTGTCACACAGCTTCCCTTCTATTCTCATGTCACTCACTAGATCATCCCCTTTGGCCAATACCAGTTCTAGCTGCATCTTACTTCTTGTTGGCCCATAGACTTCTTGAAACAAGAGCTCATCAATGTATGTGAGGAAGCTTTGCAACTGATTAGATTTGGCTGAGTGCTCTTCCCATGAGATCTCAAGGTAGTTGAAGTCTCTCATGACAACCATGCACCAAGAGCAAGCAGTCTCTCCTAGTTCCTTAGCCAATTCTTGGTCAAGCTCTTGCTCCTGATTAGGAGATCTGTAGTAGATTCCCACTGTTATATCCCCTTCACCACATTCTCCCCATATTCTAACACAGAGGGTCTCAAGTCGCCCTTGGTTGCCAATCTCCGCTTGTAGGGAAGTATATTGCTCCTTCACATGCAGAGCTACACCCCCTACACCTTTCTTGCAGCACAATTTCTCCTGTACAAGATACAGCTGTCTATACCTTTGGCCTAGTCATAGGTGGAGTCCTACCAGGTATCTGTTATCTCTATGAGATCGTAGTAATTTCTGTTTAGCAGAAGAGCCAGTTCCTCCTGTTTGTTCCCCGAACAAGGCGCATGGTGACCAGTGACATCTCCCAGGGCTCTGTTCTCTGACCTGTACTCTTTAATGTATTTATAAATGATCTAGTATGAGAAATGGAGTGGCTAAGTTCACTGACGACACCAAAATATGGGGAAGTATGGTCACACTAGAGGATAGGCTGGCAATACAGGCTGACCTCGACAGGCTTGCAAGGTGGGTGGATCAAAACCTGAGAGAAACAGAGAAATGCAAGGTGCTTCACCTAAGGAGAAAAAACACGCATCACACCTATAGGCTCAGCAGTGCTACACTCACTAGCACCATTACTGAAAGACATGGGGGTCATGATTGACCACAGGATGAACATAAGCCACCAATGTGATGCCACAGCCAGCAAAGCAAACAAAACTCTGGCTTGCATCTACCGATGAATCTCAAACAAAACCCAGGAAGTCAATCTCCCTCTTTACTTGGCCTTGGTGAGGCCACAGCTGGAATACCGTATCCAATTCTGGGCTCTGCAATTCAGAAAGGATGTGGAGAAGCTTGAAAGAGTTGAGAGGAAAGCCACACACATGATTACTGGACAAGAGAGCAGGCCTTATGAGGAGAGGCTAAGAATCATGGGACACTTCAGCCTGGAAAAGCGTAGGTTCAGGGGTGACTTGGTGGCAGCCTATAAGTACATGGGGGGGGGGGGGTGCATGAGGAACTGGGAGAACATCTGTTCACCAGGGCACACCAAGGGAAGACAAGGTTCAATGGTCACAAACTCCTTGAAGACGGTTTTAGGCTGGACATAAGGAAAAACTTCTTTACTGTCTGAGTCCCTAGGGCCTGAAATAGACTCCCCACAGAAGTGGTACATGCACCTACTCTGGAAACTTTCAAGAAACACTTGGGTACCTATCTTACTGGGATCATTTGGCCCCAGCTGACTTCCTGCCCTTTGAGTGCGGGGCTAGATCCGATGACCTTGCAAGGTCCTTTCCAGCCCTAATGTCTATGAAATCTATGAATAGATGAAGATGGCTGCCCCTGAACAGAAAGCAGCAGCAGTGGTGTGTAATAGGGAATCCTTTCCCCTATTAGGTATAAAGAGGGCCCTGTAAATTTAAGGATGGAAGCCCAGGGTGAAGATTACACCTTCCCCAGGGAATATATAAGAGGCCTGACCACAGGAGCCAGGAAGTGAAGAAGGAAACATAGAGACAGGGTCTCTGCTGTGGAAATGTCAGTTAGCTGCAGAGCCACAAGCAGGTAAGCCCCGAAGGCAAGCCAGTGCAAGCAGGTCAAGCTCAAGAGATCACTGTGTGGGCAAGCCAGGCCCAAGGACTGCAGGGCAGAGAGCAAATATTAGTCACCCCTCGACCCAACTGTGTTAAAGGCCTGCAACCATTAGAAGAAAGACCATAGGCTATCAGGCAATTGGAAGACCAAACCAAAGGCCTCTCTGCCAGAGGACTGTAATACGTCTGTCACAGGGCCTCTATCATCAGGCAAGGCTGTCTAGTTTATAACTGGACAACTTGTTCAGACTCAGCTTCTTGAGATGTTTGTGGAGCACATTTCTGATCTACTGCATCTTGTATACCTTCATGGAAGGACAGGGGCCCTCAGCACGGCTTTAAATGCCTGCTCATTCATCTCCTTAACTAGAAGAAAGAGGTTTCTGCAGAACTGAGGTGACCCAAGTGCAAATATCAAATAGGACCTGGTCTCCTTGCGCTTGGTCTTGGCTACACGGCACCTGGAGAGGAGTGTGACAGAGGACAACTGCTGTTTAACAAGAAATAAAAGTCATGCAATCTCAACTGAGACAATGAAAACACCTGCACCTTTGTTGCCCAGAAGCTCTACCCACGTACCCTCTGGCAAAGAGCATGCTTTGCACTTATTGCAGCATCACAGTAAAATGGTCAGCAACTGATCACCTCCCCCTCTCCACAACAATGGCAGCACATTTACACAGCAATGGCTGCCAGTTAAATTCACCTTTACGTATATGTTACAGACACCAGAATATCATCCCTGCAAAAAAATGAAGTCCAGGCCCTCTCTCCAGAAGAGTTCAGAGTGGGAAGGAACTACGCCACTGCTCTTCTGAAGAAAGTGTTCAGGCATAGGGAGGATGCTGGGGGGGCATGTGCCCCTCCCCCCCGACAGGGCCATCCCCACTGTTGATGCTACCAGCAGCATCTGTGGATGCTCGACAGTTCTGGCCACGCTGCCAACACCACCGGCGGCATCTGCGGGAGCTTGCCAGCTCCTTCCCTGCTATTGACACTCCTGGTGGCATCTGTCGATGCTCATCAACTGATCCCCCACTGCCACTGGCAACTTCTGTGGGTACCTCCTTCCCCCCCCCACCCCCCAGACTTGAAAGACACTAGTCACCCATGTGTTCAGGCCATATTTTGCTATGGCTCTAGGAGAAGAAGAATGGTCCAAATACAACACTTCTGAAAAAAAGGAAAAACCCAATTAATACAGGTCCTTGTCCTCCCCCAGTTCCCCTCTCCTGATCTTGCACTACTGCTTGACAGCTCTGAAGCTCACAAGCATGAACTGATAAGTCTCTCGTGCTACCTTCCAAGCACAGAAAAACTATTGTGTTTTGGAAGATCTCCAAAAACTTGGAGATCTTCCAAGAGCTTATAGACATTCTGTTCAACCACCTGCTGTGAAAGGTCTGGGCATTCTCAAGACAGTGTGTTCTGGAGATCCTGCATTGTAGTGCTGAGGAAAAATCACCCCATAAGAATGGACCTGATCCAGCCATGCAGGGCAGAAGAAAGGAACATTCCCAAGGTGGTCTGAAGGAAAGTCCTAGCAGGAACTACTTTTCTAGAGCTGAGAAGAATGCCCTCCACTTAGAAGCAAATCTTCCCTCTCTGGTAATTAGATGGCTCCAGCAGGCTAAGTATCCATGAACACATTCTCTAAGGCTGATGAGAGGTGGCTGGAGGATTGGGTGGGAAGGGGGTACATGATGCAACACTGCAGATACTGGTAGGATGTAGACAAGAGGATGAAGAGGAATGATTCAGAGAAGTGCTTAGTGCTAAGAGACACAGCTAGTAGTAGGCTGGTGAAATAAAGGTAGCAGAGCTTACAAGCAGCAGAAGGCACCAGCCTGTAGAATAATCTATCAGAAAGTGAAAAGCCCCCATGTGTTGGGGTTTTTACACACCTCAGGCAAGCCACTAGCAAATACTCGGTATGAAATTCCCTTCAAGGCCAGAGAGATGGGCTTCAGAGGCAAAAGTGGCTTTCCATCAATAACTTTTCTGGGCCCAATCCTCAACTGGTACAAACAGCCCAACTGATTTCAGTGAAAAAATCACTGTTAGTCTACACCAGTGATTCTCAACCAGGGTGCTATGACACAAGATTCATAAGGTGAACCCAGAGTTTTGAAATAAAAATTCACAGTGTCAAAAGCATTCTGACCTGATGTGATGTTTGAGTTCTTTGCAAAGGAAGAGTTATTTCTATTGTTTCATGACTATGGAAAACCAAGTGAAATCTAAGAACTCATTTTCCAAAGGATCCCTTGAGTCTAAAAATATTGAGAACTATTGGTTTACCCTATGTGCAGAACTAGCCCTATAACGAAGTGGTTTATCATAGAAAATTATGGTTGGAAGGAACCTCAGAAGATCATCTAGTCCAACCCCCTGCTCAAGGCAGGACCATCCAGGTCACCAGATTCTGGAACACACTCCCAGCAGAGATGGTGCAGTCACCCTCCTTGGAGGTGTTCAAGATGAGTCTGGACAAGTACCTTGTCAAGCTTGTCTGAGCCCAATAACTGGCACCAGACTTGATGATCTTACAGGTCCCTTCCAGTTCTATGGTTCTATGTTTCTATGATTCACCCCAACTAGATCATCCCAGCCAAAGCTTTGTCTAGCCAGGCCTTAAAAACCTCCATGGCTGTAATTTGAGACTGTTGCTCCTTGTTCTCTCATCTGCCACCACTGAGAACAGTCTAGCTTCATCCAGGGCTTGTGATTGGGAAACTTCTACCAGCTGTTTGAAGAAAGCCTCATCCACCACTTCCTCCTGGTCTGGTGGTCTATAGCACACACCTACCACAACATTACCCTTGTTGCTCTTCTCTCTAACCTTAACCCAGAGACTTTCAACAGGCTAATCTCCAGTTTCATACTGGAGCTCTGAACAATCATGTCTCTTGTACATAAAGTCCAACTCCCCCTCCTCTTCTTCCTTGTCTGTCCTTCCTGAACAGTTTGTACCCATCCATGATAGTGCTCCAGTCATTTGAGCTATCCCTCCAAGTCTCTATTATTCCAATCATATCATAGCTCCATGACTGTGCAATGACTTCCAATTCTTTTTGCTTGTTTCTCAGGCTTGGTGCATTTGGATCCAGGCTCCACACAAGCAGCAGAATTCCCAAGACAAAAGGTCAGGTTGGCAGGTGGCTCTCTGTGTCCCCTGCAGAAGGGAGTCTCCAACCACCACCCATTGCTTCCTCTTGGTGGTGGTTGCCTCAATCCTTCCCACCTTGGTGAGGCCTGGCCTGTCCTCCTCCACCAATGGAACATGCTCCTCCCTCTCTGTTGCCAGGGCTGCATATCTGTTTTCCAGACAAACTGGAGCAGGTAGAGGAGAAGATTTCTGCTTACTGCCAGGGGTCACAAGCTTTCAGCTTCCACCCTCCTGAGAGTCCATGTCCTCTATCTTTTCTAATTCTGACTCTGGCAGTTCTTCCTCCACAGTCCTGGAGGTCTCCTCTAGCACTGAATTGATAAACTCTTCATGGTGGAGGATACTTCAGAGCCTCACCACCTCCTCCTGTAGCTCCCTTGCCTGTTCCCAGAGAGGCGCTACCAGGAGACACCACTCATACTGCAGGCACACCCAGACCTGGCCATCACTGAAAGGAACCTGCAAGCCACAGTCCCCATAGTGCCAAACCTGGACCTGGATGAAAGCCTCAATGGTGAGCAGTCCTGTCTGGACAGACACCTCACAGATGCAAGCAGTGGCAGTGGCTCTGGCATTGTGACATCCTCCAGCCATTTCCCTGGGTCTCTTAATCTGCTTTTTTTCTCTTACTGCCTTTCTTCCAAGCACATCTTCCCTAGTGAACTCACCTGGAAGCTGGCCTATTTACTACTCATTGGCCCCAAAAGGTTCCCTTTTTCCTGTTTCCTGACACCAAGCTGAAAGCCTCTCCCCTCAAAACAGGCCTGGGGGCAGGGAGAGCAACCAACCTGAGAACTGTCTTGTGAACTGCCTGCAAACTACTTACCCTGTTTGTAGTCCCTGTTCACTGGCTTCCTAGTTACTCAGGGAAGCTCCTACTTATACCCTGCTGGGCCTGGACTGGCTCTGCCTCCTTTTTAGGGCTTCTGTCAGGCCCAGGCAGCAATCACTCAGCCAGCAACCCTATCTGCTTCTCAGAGCACATGCCCCAACCACAAACAGACCACCAAACAAACACTCAGCAAACCAAAGGCACAAGCAGCTCTGGATCATTTACCTTCCCTGGGCAGTATCTGGGGCCTGATGCCTAGCTTCTCTCCCCCTTCCTCCTCTAGCTCACAGCAAACTGTCTGCAAACTGCTTACCCTGTTTGCAGCCCCTGTTCACTGGCTTCTTGGTCGCAAATCACCTGCTTGTAATGGGCACTGCTGAAGTCTCTCCGTGGAAGAGACACTTTGGGCACACCTACTCATGCTATTAATGCACTGTAAGCTTACTGCCCAGTAAAATGTTGGGCTGTAAGCTTTCCCTAGGAGCATGTCTACACATGCACCTGTTGAGAGCAAATTTGTTCCTGATGGGAGCAATTCAGTGCGGAGTTATTGATGCCCTGCTTTGCCCCGCTAGAGCATTATATGTACAAATTATAAGAGCATGTACAAATTATAAGAACAACCATCAAATTTTCAATAAATAGAGGCCTCCTTCCGAACAGCACAGATCTTTTAAATTGGATGCTGATTTTCAAATAATTTATTTTCCCTGCATGAGCAATGTTGTCAATATAAGCGGGTAGGTTCCAAGTAATTAGCACATACCTAATAGTCATCTGTGCTTTTTGGAGCATTCTCCAGCATAAAGATGCTGGAACACTGCCACTCTTTGTACAGACAGGGCAAATTTACATGAGATGCTTACTGTGGAGTTGCCTAATTAGCTCCATAGTAAAGTGTCATGGGTCTATACATGCAGAGCTATTAGGTCAGAGTAAGCTAATTAACTATGCCAGAGGTTAGTACTACCAAATACAAGTTATATCCTACAGCAGTTATTTAGTCTGCCACATCACACATGTAGACACTGATGGGGCTGGCTAGGGCACAAGAGTGCTTCAATGCAGCCTCCGAGCCCTCTCGGTGGTGCGGGCGAGCCTCTGATCTGCCTGCCAGATGACAGGAGGTTGGTGCTGCTGGCTGGGGCCAGCAGCAGCACTGATCTTCCTGGCACAGGATGCATCCAGCGCCAGTCCCAGCTGGCAGCACAAGCTTCCTGTGATCCGGCAGGCAGATCGGGGGCCTCCGTACCCCTGGGAGGAGTTGGCAGAGCCCTGCAGCCCTCCTGGGGGTGCGGGGCCCCAATCAGCCTGCTGGATCACAGGAGACCACTCTTGCCACCTGAGAAGGTGCTGTGCACAGAAGATTGGTGCTGCCGCTGGCCCCAGCTGGCAGCACCAGCCTCCTGTCATCCAGCAGGCAGATTGGGGCCCGCCCACAGCCCCAGGAGGGCTGCAGGGGCTGTGCTGAACTGCTCCCAGGGTTGTTGGCCCCCAATCTGCTTGCCAAATGACAGGAGGCTGGTTCTGCCCCCTGGGGCCAGCAGCAGGGCCCAAGGCATATCAGCTCATGTGGGGACCCGCTCCACCCTGGGATCGGGGCGGGTCCCTGCATAAGCTGATTTGCCCTGGGCCCTGCTGCTGGCCCCAGGCAGCAGAACCAGCCTCCTGTCATCCAGCAGGCAGATCTGGGGCCCGCAACCCTGGGAGCAGTCCGGCACAATTCCCGCAGCCCTCCTGGGGGTGCAGGCGGGCCCCGATCGGCATGCCAGATGACAGGAGGCTGGTGCTGCTGGCTGGGGCCAGTGGCAGCACTGATCATCCTGGTGACGGGTGCAGGCTGCGCCCAGCACCGTTCCAGGTGGCAGCACCAGCCTCCTGTCATCTGGCAGGCAGATCAGGGGGGCTTGTGCGCACTTGCTTGTGCGCAGGGGGGCCTCTATTTATTGTGATGCAGAGACTGTGCCAGACTCTTCCCAGGGGTGCAGGCTCCTGATCTGCCTGTTGGATGACAGGAGGATTGGTGGCAGCTCCGATCTTCCAAGCACTGGGTGCGGGCTGCACCCAGCGCTGGTCCCAGCCAGCAGCAGCAGCCTCCTGTCATCTGGCAGGCAAATCAGGGCCTACAGCCCCGGGAGGAGCCCAGCACAGCCCCCACAGCCCTCCCGGGGGTGTGGGCGGACCCCTGATTTGCCTGCCAGATGATAGGAGGCTGCTGCTGCTGGCTAGGTCTGGTACTGAAGCCAAGTAAGCCTGGCTTCAAAACTCAAAACATTTCAATACTTTTAAAATGTTTTGAGTGCCCTAGTTTTGTTTCAAAGCTGTTTTGAAGGCTTTTGTTTTGTTTTGATTTTGCTGATTTGAGTTAGAAATGCATCAAAGCAACTTCGAAATGAAACACCGAATGAAATTTTGCACAGCCCTAATTAGCTTGCATAACAAATGTAATCCACTGGATCAGTGGGCTCTCAGCTATGTTTGCTGTTCTGCCATCTCAGGTAAGTCTTGTTGGCTCCTCTGTGCCTCAGTTTCCCCAGTTGTGAAATAGGGGCAATGAGTCCTATAAAAGCTAAGTACTCTAAGGACAGTCCCATTCCACACACTGTGTTGGTTAGGACCATGTTTCTTGGTCTCCTTAAAGGCATACTTTTGTACTAATCCATTACAGGCAGATTTTCAAATGCTACGCTTCTCTAGTTACTTCTGCATTCTTTGGCTCTGTGAAAATTGAAATTTAAATGCATGGAGGCTCACTACTGTTTTATTGCATGATGTACTTAGCCAGGATCTCTGAGGAAATTATGGGAGCTATTAGTACTGGAAAACAAAGATATAGTTAACACAACCCTATGATTAAGTATGAATGAAATTAGATGCCCTTTCATTACTGTTTATCAGCCCTTTGGAGACTGATGCTTAAGGATTTGTAGAGTAATTTGGCTCTGAGTTATATCATACTGCATACAGAATCTTTTTTTTTCCATTGGCTGACTTCACAGCCTAAACCACTTAGCTGAAATGACCTTACTTAATGTATTTCTGTAATCATATTGAAATGCCTCCAATGGCTTATCTGTTTGCCTCAAACTCTCAAGATTCCTCTATATCTGACATGTTAACAAATTGATTGAGAAACATGACTGACACTGTGTATTAACTCCATCTATCTAAGGCTTTATATTTGGGCTTAATAGAGTAGAGCAAATAAAGACCCCAAATGACTTCTAGGTGTCTGAAAGTGTGTGTACGGGTGGGGAAATAAAAAAAAAAAAATTAAAAAACCCATTTGACTAAGCTGAGCACAAACCGAACAAAAAAACTTGGGAATGTGTGTTTGATTTAGAAACCTGTATTACCTAATACTTGTCTTAGAGTTCTTATTGCTTTGAGCTTGCATAACCCACTCCACTGGAAGAATTCAAGCAGTGTTCTGATGTGTCTGCAGAGCAGGAAGGGGGGCTTCTGTGGGCAAAGAGAGTATTTCTGAAGCAGTCTAACACTATGTCTACTCCCAGTGCCAAAACGCCTGTAGTTTCAGGAGTGTTGGTTGTAGCCGGGTTGGTCTAAGGGCAGAGACAGACAAGATTCTGTGGATAAATCTGAAATCTTTTATTAGACCAACTCAAAATAGTTGGAAAAATTCTTCTTTGCAAACTTTCAGGTTCAAACACCCTTCTTCAGGAAGAGGGAGCATCTCTGTCTGGAGAAGGGTGCTTGTATCTAAAAGCTTGGAAAGAAATTTTTTTCCAAATATTTTAATTGGTCTAATAAAAGATACCAGATTTACCCAAAGAACCTTGTCTACCAAAAGGCCCATAGGGCACATATGTTTCATAAGATAAAATTGGGCAGATTTGGTCTTGGATCGAATCAAGATGCATTAATACTTAAGGCATAAAAAACTTCAGAGCTCCTTAACTCTCCTTTTAGGAAGCATCTCAGAAATGGCCATGGAAAACTGGGTTTAGGACTGATTTTCCCTGAAGACAGCCTGCCTGAAAGGTAGCTGACTGAGAGTTGGAGTACATTAGAGAAGTCTGGGGTAGGTAACTGTAGCACACCAGTAATAAAAACTCCTCTAAACCTGTTTTTATTATAGGTGTAATAAAAACAGGTTTAAAGCGACTGGTCTTGGTGTAAATGATGCAATTACTATCAAAGGCTGGCCAGGAGGTGCATGTGGATGTGCAGTCAGCTGTTTCCCTTATAAAAGTTGGTGGTGTATTTTAAAGCTTACCTTCCCTGGGCTGTAAATAAAGGTTTGTTTTTTTTAAATTTTGAATATGGATAACACTCTGCTGCATGCCTGCTAGTGGTTGTCTTCAAGCAGTGCAGCTCCTCCTTGCCACAAATGCAATACTGCACCCACTGCCTAGCCTTATACTGAATTAAATTTGTTTAAACTGGAACAGATTTTAAATCAGCCTGTCAACAATTGCACTGAAAGTGGCAGCAGCAGTGACAGTGCACTGATTGACAACACCGGGGAAAAATTGCCTGGCTATTCTTTGTGGTATGCTGGTTGACTGAGATTGTGAAATTGAATTACTGGATGTCACACTGGAGAGGTTGTAATTCTCATGCGGAAAAGGATGTTTGCTGTACACTGCCTTTTACAACAGCACTTGAACATGAAGCTTAGAAAGGTTTGGGCAAGGGAGCTTACGCCATATAAGAGCAAGGGTGAAGTTTACCTTGAAAGACGTGTAGTAACCTTTGTTACGGGACAAATTAACGTTCTTTTACACCCTGGGAGCAAACTGCTAGATTCACACTTTATTAGGGATTTGTAATAATTACTGAAAGCACAGATCTCTGCTAAACACAGGTTGTCTCAGGTTGTTCTTCTTACAAAGAGGCCGACTCCTGCCATTCACATTGTCCAAACTGGACACACACACTACTATTTGGAAGTTGCTTTTAGAGCTGTCTCATGACTAAATGGGTTGTCTTTCTGATTCTGGCACTGAACAATTGTGTGACCTTGGGCAAGATGCCATTTGGCTCTGTTTCCCCTAATGTAAAACAGGAAGAATGCTCCTGACACCTCTCAAATGGCCAACAAGAGGCAAAGTGCTGCTCGACCTGGTACTGGCTACTGGGGATGACCTAGTTGGCAACTTAGTCATCAATGGGAAGCTGGATGACAGCGACCATGAGATGATGACCTTCACCATCTGCCGTAAAGCTGGCAAGTCAGTCAGCAACACGGAAGTCCTTGACTTCACGAAAGCCAACTTTGACAAGCTCAGGAGGCTTGTCAGTCAGGTCCTAAGGAACCATGACCCCAGGGAGAGGGGAGTTCAAGAAGAGTGGTTGCTCCTCAAGGGAGCAATCCTCAATGCACAAGCTAAGTCTATGTCATCTGGGAGGAAAGGCAGCAAGAGGGCACAGCAGTGGTTGACACAATTGTCCATTCAGTGGTTGACACAATTGACTGAGTCAGGCAACCATCTAAAGCCAAATTTAAGCACTTGTGTGTTGAATGACTGTGGTTAGAGGTAGCCAAGAGTGTCCAGCTAGTAATGTCACATTTTATAACACCCTCACTGACTCAGGCAAAATTACAAGAGCCGTCAAAACAGCATCAGTTGTAAAATGCTCTGGAAACAGGACAGTGTCCCAGCACCTTTTCCCCCTCGCATTCAGTATGCATCTCTAAACATTTACATTATGACTGGAAATAAAGGTACCAAACAAAACACAGTTCCAGCTGTAGGAGTTTTGTTAATGCTAGGCCATAGTTATGCTAAGCTATAGTTAAGCGAAGGAACTGCAAAGGACCTTGAGAGTAGCAGGCTTCCCTGACTACTGGATGACCGGATAAAAGATGCAGTGAGCCAAATGCTGGAGATGCCTGAATTTGGTAGGGGGCGAGCTGAATTTAGCAAGGAAAGAGCGGCTGGTGTCTGGACTTGACTAGAAGCCAAGTAAAAAGGGACATCTCAACAGAGAGAGAAAGATAAGAGTTGGCATGGGTGAGGGGGGAGGGAGGGCCTGTTTAAGCTTTCATCAGTGAACATGAATTTGAGTAGGGTACAAATTACGGATTGGCTCGGGGGGGGGGG
>NW_017729023.1:5450208-5469563 GCF_001723915.1 Gavialis gangeticus | reverse complement strand
GGGGGGGGGGCCGCTCCAGAAGAGATGAGAGCACCCCCATAAGAGACTAAGCAGCTGAGGAAGTGGTGGTGGCTCCTTCTGGCTTCTAGAGAGTGGCACACAAGTAGGTAAATGCATGGCCAGGCTTTTAAAAGGCCAGTATGTACAGTTTCATCGCATCTGTCTGCAGCACTAAGTGGGTATCAATTAGTTGGTAAATACAGATTTTTTATTTTTCATGCATATCTTTTATTGAATCAGTAGAAGCTGCATGTGCAGGTTTGATGAAAGAGTTGGATGAAGGGATTACTTTAAAGTCCACTCCATTTCATAACAACATAACATGTGAAATGCCTTGTTGGGTCACACCACAGGTCCATCTAGCACAGTATTCCCATCTCTCACAGTGCCCAAGTATGAATGGTGAGGAAAAGGATGTTTAAGCAGGATATATCCAAACTGTTATGCATTCCAGCATTCAGAAACCTCATGAAGGGCCTCATATTGATGTTACAGACTTATCACATATAAATGCCTACTGATGGACACCCTCCCCTCTTTATGGACTGAGACCTTGTAGTGGTGGGGAGGCTCGTGTGTCCCAGTCACCCTCAGAGCCATGTTGCCCATAGTCTTACACTACTAGCAGGATCATCCATGGTGAACAGGCCTGAGGGGAGGTTCCAGACAAACCACAGTCCAACCCCAAGTCCTCAATGGCAGATCAGGTGGAAGAAGATGTCAGGATTTCAATAGTTATAAAAACAGAAGAAGGCTGCAGCAAGATGGAAGTCTCCTTGTCAAGATTGTGGCTGCTGTTTCCATACACAAGCTTCCTCATGTTAAACAAAGTCAAACACTGATTATTCCCATAAGAAACAAGTTCCTCTCATGTATTAATATACAAAATCCCTGCAGTGATGGATCAGTGGTGATGGAGACAGGTCTAGTGAATCCATCAGTCTTCAGCCATGAATCTCCACATAAGCAGCAGTAGCCTGGTGGTCATCTTGCACCTGGGTGAAGAAATGGGTGCAGTTGAGCAGCTGCTACCATGACTAATCAGTCCTATTCAGGATCCCCTTTGCTCACCCTAAATGGAGAAGGGGATAGAAAAGGTTCCCTAAACCTAGGTTGTCTCATCTGCTTCTGTATTCAAAACTGAATCTACTAGGATCACATCATAAAAAAAAAAAAAGAAAAAAGATTTTCACATTCACACCTTGATGGATAACCAAGACAATGAAAGACCAGAAAGAACTGTCACTGTCTCCAGGGAACTAGTGAGATACAACATCAACATTGCAGCTCTGGAGTGAGATAAGATAAGATATCTGGATGAGGGTCAACTGAGAGAACAGGGTAGATGCTACACTTCTAAAAGGGGAAATGAGCTAAGGACAGAAGCATTCATGGCATCAGTTCCCCATCAAGAATCAGCCCATTCAACTTACAGAGCTCCCTCTGGGCATTAACTAATGTCTTATAACTCTTTGTCTTAAGCACAGCAACAACCAGTATGCTGCCACCGTCAGCACGTATGCCCCAATACTTGATGCTGAATGACATCAAAGAATAATTCTACTCCAACCGTGACCACATGCTGATTAATACTCACAAGGAGGACAAGATTATTATCCTTGGTGACTTCAGAGTTCCAAGTCATGTCCTACTCTGGTATTGGAGTGGCACCATTAGGAAGTAAGGAGTAGGGAAAGCCAACTCCAACAGCATCCACCTCCTGAGCAAATGCACAGAGCATGGGCTTGTCATTACAACACCACCTTCACATGGAGTGACAAATAAAAGACCACCTGGAAACACCCTCTGTCTAAGCATTGGCACCTCCTTGCCTACGTTATTGTTGGAGCCCATGGAAGTCTGTATCGTATGAGCCATGCCAGAAACTAAAACCCAATGTAAAGGACCCTCAACACCAAACTTCTTCATGACCCAAAGGCCTGTAAGGATCTCTAACTGTGTCTCCATGAAAAGCTTTCTGTCCTGTCCACAAATGAAGACAATGCTGAGGACCTCTGGAAGAGGTTTAAAACCACTGTCCATATGGCCTCTGTTGAATTGATTTGTTATCATCATCCATCAACACCAAGACTGGTATGATGAAAATGACACCAAGATCCAAGCCCTCAACCATATGGGAAGGGCTCATTCTGCTTTCTTAGATTTCATAGACATTAGGGCTGGAAGGGACCTCAGAAGGTCATCGAGTCCATCCCCCCACCTGAGGGGCAGGAAGTCAGCTGGGGTCATAGGATCCCAGCAAGATAAGCAACCAATTTTCTCTTGAAGGTGTTCAGTGTAGGTGCTTGAACCACCTCTGATGTATTTATGACAAGAGAAGAGGCCTTATGAGGAGAGGCTGAGAGACATGGGACTCTTCAGTCTGGAAAAGCAAAGGCTCAGGGGTGACTTAGTGGCAGCTGATAAGTGTATAAGGGGTGTGCATCAGAAACTAGGAGAACGCCTATCCACCAGGGCACCCCAAGGGAAGACAAGGTCTAATGGTCACAAACTGCTGGAAGACCATTTTAGACTGGACATAAGGAAAAACTTATTTACTGTCCGAATCTCTGGAGTCTGGAATATATTCCCCCCAGAAGTGATGCAAGCACCTACACTGGATACCTTTAATAAATACTTGGAAGCTTATCTTTCTGGAGTGATCTGACCCCAGCTGACTTCCTGCCCCTTGGGTAGGTGGCTGGACCCAACAATCTCACAAGTTTCCTTTCAGCCCTAATGTCTATGGAATCTATTGCCTGGAAAAAGCTATGCATGTTATGTTTGTCAGCTCAGAGCTGGATCTCCTTGGCTTTATCATGCCACCACTGATTTTTGATTTCCTAGATCCTTCTTTGACCTTTGGATGAGGAACTGATATGTCTCCTTCTTCTGCAGAGGTGAGGTATCACATCAACCTCTTCTTTGTCCAGGTGATGCATCACCTGGTTATTGAAGGAAATGGGGTTGGGCAGACAAGACCTATTTGCAATGTAGCCATGTTGGCTATCTCTCAGAATGTTGCCTTCCGTTAGTCTGTTGTTGATGGTTTCTTTGATCTTTCCAGAGACTGACGTCAAATTGATTGGCCTATAGTTCCCTGGATCTTCCTTCCTTTCTTTCTTGAAGATAGGCACCACCGTGGCCCTCTTCCAATCTTCAGGAACCTCTCCTGAGTGCCACGAGTTCTAAAAGAGTTGGCTGACATCAAAGCACAACCAATGGCAAGGATATTTGAGAACTCTTGGGTGCATCCCATACAGGCCAGCTGACTTGTGGATGTCCAGCCTCTCCTTAGTGGTAGTTCATGACTTCCATCCCTTATAAACTTCTCTTTTCAGATTCAGGAGGTCCATGAGTTCCTTCTTGAGCCAAGCGGGTCTCCTAGCCCTTTTGCTACCTCTCCTATGGCTGCAATGAACTTCCCTTGTGCTTTTAGGATCATGTCCTTAAGGAGCAACCACTCATCATGGACTCCCTACCCTGTCAGATCATGGTCTCTCAATGCCTCAACAACTAAGCTCCTTAGCTTGTGAAAGTCAGCTTTCCCGAAGTTGAGGATTTCTTCACTGCTGACTGATTTGCCAGCTTTGTGATGGATAGAGAAAGTGATCAACTCATCACGAAGCTTCCCTTCAATCCTCAGGTCACTGACTAGATCATCCCTTTTGGCCAGTGCCAGATCCAGCAGTGCCTTACTTCTTGTCAGCCCATAGACTTGAGTCAAATAGAGCTTGTGAATGCAAGTGAGGAAGCTTCATAACTGATAAGCTTTGGATGAATGCTCTTCCCATGAGCATCCCAAAGGATGTCAGGGTGTATGAAGTCACACATTACGACCATGCATCAAGAGTGTGCAGCCTCTAGCAGTTCCCTAGTGAATTCATGGTCAAGCTCTTCCTCCTAGTTAGGAGGTCTGTAATAGACTCCTAAAGTTACATTCCCTTCACCATATTTTCCTTGTATTTGTAACCCGGGTGGTACTCCAAGAGGTACCCCCTCTCCAATTGAAGGGATCAAAGCAGGTGCACAAGCACTGTGGGAGGTGTAGGGACTCTCCTCCCCCTGTAGAGCAGAGCCATACCACCAATGGGGACTTAACCATATGTTCCCAGTATTAAAAGGTATAACAGGCATAAATCAGAGGGTATAGAGGACACTACAATGCCCCAAGGGGGCAGGATTCAACAAAGGTTAGACACTTATTATCATTGACAAAAACAGGCTTAACAAAATATAAAACACGAACAGCAGAACAAACAATACGGGTTAGTGAAATATAAAAAGGCACAAGATGCAAAATGACAAGGAAATATAGGGCCTTGGTACCTGGAGGGGGAGAAGGGGGGGAAAACACAATGGCCCCTTTCTGCTGCAAGAAGATTTGCTTCTTGTTATCTCACTCACTCCAAGTTACCTCAGCTGGGATTATGAACCCAGATCTCCCACATGGTAAGCAGGAACGCTGCCACACAGCCACCACTGGTAGCACTGCTCCAACCTGCTAGGGGTCTTGACCTTCCCGGAGCCCTGGCCTCACATCGAGCTGCCTGGCCTCTGATTGGAGGAGCTAGAAGCAGAGCTGGGAACCCCTCAGGTTGCTGCTCAGATCCTTCCTGGAGCTGGGGAGCCTTTCCTGCTGGCTGTAGCCTCTCCTTGGGGATCCTGGAGCCCAGTAGGGGGCCTCTCCTGCCGGCCGCACGCCACACTGCTGAGGGTCCCACTGCGGCCTGCAGGTTCTGCGCTTTCAGGCTCTTCCAGGGCATTGCTCCTGCCCCACTGGCTCAGCTCTTACCAGCTCTGTGAAACTCCTTCCTTGTTGTCCCTCGCTGGTCTCTCCCTCCTGAGTCAGCCCACACTGCCCCTTTTATCCCCCTCCAGGTGACCCAAGGGGCCAATCGGGACACAGGGGGGTGAGTCTCTGGGGCCTGACTGGGGAAGAAAGGGAATCCCAAGTCCTCCAATCATCTTTTGTCCTTTCAAAACCACTGGGCCAGGTCACTGCCAGCTAGCCTGTCACATATTCTAACCCAGAGGGTCTCAAGTCGCCCTCCTTAGGTGCCAATCTCTGCTTGTAGGGAAGTGTACTGCTTGCTCATTCACATAGAGAGCTACACCCCCACCCTTCCTTGCAACAAGATCCCTCCTGTACAACGTATAGTCATCAATACTTGTGGTTCAGTCATAGGTTGAGTCCCACCAGGTCTCTGTTATCCAATGAGATCATATTCAGTTTTGCTTAGCAGAAGGGCCAGTTCTGGTGCCTAGCTTTTCTCCTCCTTCCTCCTCTTGCCTCCAGCAACTGCCTGCAAACTGCTTCCCCTGTTTGCTGGATCCCTGTAAAGCCATTTACAGCTCAACTTCCCATGGTCCTGCATTCCTGAAAATGCAGGTTGGCTCGATGCTCCTCAAAGACAATGAATCTATCCAAGCTAGATAGAAAGAATACTTTGAGGCAGTCCTGAACCATGAGTCAACTATGGTGGATACCACCATCTAGCCTGTCCCCCAACACCCTGAAAGGGGATATTGCACTAACCCTTCTATCCTAGATGTCTGGCATGCCATCAGCAAAACCAAGAACAAGGCTACTGGACTAGATGGCATACCTGCTGACATCTACAAGGCTGGAAGCCAGAAAGTGGTACTGAGATGCTACACATTTGTTTTTTTAATTTGGAACAATGAAGAGATCCCTGAGGGCCTAAGGAATATCAACATCCTGACTATTTTCAAGACAGGAGGTAAGTCGCTTCATGCTAGGGGTCCCAGACCTCCCACTGGGCATAGTGTCAGTCCTACCCCATCTCACTAGGGATCCTGCCTTTAGCCACCTGCAAGGATGCTAGAACACCCTCACTGCCCACCTTCAGGTGGTGGAGGCCAGCATTCCCTGGGTCATTATCACAGCCTGTGTACTGCATAAAATCTGTGAGGACTGGGGGAAGCCCTAACCCCACCGTGCACCCCCAGCACCATACTCAATGCAAACAGTTCTAAGAAAAGCATTTTATTCTCCTCCACAAACATAGACCCTGTCCCCCTCCTTCAACAACACAGCTCCTCCTTCACCCACAACAGAGTCCTTCCCCCTTCCTCTCCCACAACAGACCCCGTCCCCCTCTCCCTTCTGAACCACAGAACTCCTCCTCCTCCCTCCTCCTCACAGAGTCCCACCACCAACCACCTCACTCACCATCAATAAAGAACTCTTTTCCCCATGCAGACTATGTACAATGCTGTTTATGCCCTCCCAGAGTGGGGTCAGTGGTATGGGGGTGCCTAGGGGGAAGAGCCTCAGGACTGGCATCCAGCACCCAAGCCTCTGGCTGATCCCTCATGGGCATGCACACCGCAGTGAAGGCAGCAGGTGGGGGGCTCACCCAGGGGTGCGGTGCGGGTGGCCACTGCTTTACCAGTGTGGCTGGCTTCCACTCCTACAGCCAGTGGACTGGACCAGCAGGTCCTTCACACAGTGCTGGCCCCACTGCAGGCAGATCCTGATCCAGTGTCACATGGAGGCAGGGCTAGCAACAGAGAAGGGCCCAGAAGAGGAACCTGGTGCAGGGACCAGGGCAGGGGCACATGGCTAGTGGAGGCGCTTCTACACCTCAGTAAAGCCCATTGGGAGGCTTGCTGCTGGGTGGTGGGTGGCTGTCAGGGGGCAGGTGGGGCTGAGGTCAAGGGCTGGGCAGTAAGTGGCACAAAGGCCAATGCCAAGGCCAGAATGGTGGTCCTCCTTTGTGGCCTCTGCTGCCTGAGCCACCATGGCAGCCTGCCTCTCTTGGGCCTCCAGTTGCCTCTCCTTGAGGGCCAGGAGTCTGGCCTGGGACTTGCACTCATGCACAATTTTCTCCACATGTCAAGCCCACAAGTCCATCAGCCACACCTCACCACAGTGACCAGTTGGGTAAGGTCCTGGGTCCATTGCTGAAGGAGCTGGAGCATATGCATGGCCCTGGCTGAGACTGGCAGTGACCCCAATGGTGTATCCCTGGTGACAGCTGGTGCTGTATGCAGCTGCAGGACTAGCAGAGCCTGGAGAAAGTGGCTGTTTGTGAGAGTTTACAAAGTGGCTGTTTGTGAGAGTTTGTGTCTGTCTGGGGGTCAAAGGTGCAGGACCCAGTGGCCAGAGGCTGGCTACAGGTGGTCCAGGGCCACACAGTCCCCACAGCCTTTTAAGGGCCAGGGACTGGGGCAGGCAAAAAAACCATCCCAGCCCCAAGGCTCTGGAGCTAGCCTGTAGATGGTCCTCTGGTGGTGGGGCTAGCAGGGAGCAAGTTTGCTTCCATTTGGCATCTACACATGTGTTACTGCACAGTAACTACTCCACAATTAATTTGCTACCTGCATTTGCAGGTAGTAAATTGACTATTAAGTAGACTAAATTACTGTGCGGTGAGCATCTGCACATGTAAACAGTGACACTTACTGTGAAGTCATTTAGTCTATTGTGCATTAAAGCTTCTCTTGTAGACATACCCCTTATTTACTTTAGGTTTGCTGCTCCAGTCACTTCCAGCATTTGCTGTAGCCTATAATGTTCCTCTTTAATTAAGCCTCAAATAATTATGTCATTGCCCCAGGAGGCTTGGTGCTCCTGCTACTTTAGGAGAAGGGAAGCTGCAGATGGGGGCAGTCTGCAGGTGCTACACGAGGCAATCAGGAGTCATGTGACCCAACAGGGGTTTGGGTTTATAGGATATAAGCCTAGAATATGAGCTGGGGCAATAATCTGATCCTGGCAGCTGAAACGTGAAGAACTCCTGAATAGCAGGACTGCAGCCAGGCTCCTGGCAAGCACAAGCTGGTAAAAGCAGGCAGATGGTCAGGAGGGCGAGGGTTAGAGACCCAGGGGTGAGAAGCAGAATCAGTGAATTGTAGCTCAGGGCAAGTAGGGCCAGGGAGTTGGGAGGTCACAACTGGCCTTGAAGCGATGCCACGGCACAGGAGGGGCCAAAGGTGCAGGAGAGGCCACTGCTAAAGACCGACAGCCTCTGTAGTGCAGAGAAAGGTAGAGTCAGAACCAGGGGCCTAGGAGATAAGGAGCCTCAGGAGAAGCTGGATTAGGGTCAGGATCCAGGTCTGCATCTGGGAGAAGCCATGATGGGCAAAGTGCCTAGGTGTAGACAGAGGGCTGCACCCAGGGGTTGCCACATGGGTGACTGGTACCACCTTACTCAGGGGGGACACAAGCCGCCCCAGCGACCAATCAGTGACCGGGGGGAAGGGTCCCCCCCCATGGCTGATCTTACTCACCAGCTTCCAGAAGTGGCCTTGGTGCTTCCAGAAGTGGCCACGGTGCTCCTACTCCCCAGCCAGCACTCCCAGGAGGGTCACCCTCCAGCCCCCCTGCCCATCACCTAAGTGGGGAGCATGGCCTGTCAGGGGGTGCACATGTACCCCCGTGCACCCCCTACATGTTGCCACTGGGTTGCCAAGATGAATGAAGTGCTTGGATGTGGGCAGAGACAGCTCAATAGCGAACAGTGGCATCACAGCCTCCCCTGGAGTGGAACCCTGTTACAGTCATCTAGTGAGGTATCAACACCATCAATATATTCTTAGAACATATATATTATTTTGTTACTCATCTCTGGTGCCAAAGGTGTGTTAAAGGGTATGCATAAGGTCTTATATTATTGTCAGCAGTGGATTTTACTAGCAGGTGTAATATGGGCAGGGGCTATAGTTCACAGTTCCAAACATCCTGTGGTTTCCATTGACTAGAAGCTGAAGCAACCACTTTTCCCTTGAATACGATCCAGAGCACATGCTCCGAAACATGAGTTTGCCCAAATGCAGGGAAGTGAAACTGAAGAGGCAAACTAGAAAGGCCCCATGAATTGTTCCAGTCCAGGGAGCTAATGAATTGAACTGGTCATAAGTTTTAGGCATTCTACAGACACCCCAGAAAGGGCAAATGCCCCTTTGAGAGTCTAGGTGGCCTATTGGTCCAGTGTGATTAAGATGCACCAGTTTCTGCAGCCAATAGCACATAAGGGAGTGACGTGGCCAGCACCTCATCTGCCATCAGACCATGTGTGAGTGCCCTTTTCTATAAATCTGGGGCAAGGCTTGATCTTGTGCCTCTCCATCCATAGAAAGATGCCTTTACTGCTCCACAGCCACATACCTCCTGAAACACCCACCACAAGCTCCTAAACATTCAATGATCGAGTCATATAGTTGGGATTTTTAGAAGTACAAAGCAGCAGCCTAAGTCTGTTAAACTTGCCATTGACTTCATTGGGAGTACAGATAGACAAATTGCTGTGGTCTATGCACATCATCCTGTCCTTCACATATGCTGTTCACTTTGCTTTATAAGACAGTTTCCCTTTTAGCTTAAAAAAGCACAGATTAACCATTGTACTGGAATGGGGACCATTGATCCATCTAGTCTGTGCGTGGCCTATATTGAATGCTAAAGATGATGAAATGTTCCTGTAGCTTGCTATCAGTATAACTGAGTATAGAACTGGGTCCCATTTAATTAAGATGTGGCCTGGTCCTACCCCGATTAAAGTGAACAGCAAAACCCTTACTTTGCATCTGTAATAATAGCAAAGGTTGTACAATAGGATCTCTAATGCAATTCTGTGTTCATTCCAACACTGAACCACTCTATCTAACAAGGATTCAGTAGAAGTGTGTGTATGCATGTGTGTATACATGTGCACCACCCATGGTCATCTTAATTACCATTTCAATCAGTTACAGCTTTTATCTTGCTGCAACCAGTTAAAATACAGATAGCTTTATTAATCAAAACAAGCAAGCCTTTGCACTAATATACTCTAAATTCTTATTTTGTTAAAGCCAACTCATTGTTTTAATCAGGAGGTCCCAGTGAAAATTTAAATTCAAGGCCTATTTACCAACACAGAGTCAGTTTCCTTTTTCAGTTCACTTATATTTAAACTAATGACACCTTAACTGAATTTTCCTTTGGGGCTCATTCTACCCTATTCAGCTTTGTACTCATATCCTCAGAAGGGCATCATATTAATAAATATTGATACATCTGCATTTGCTGCAGGCTGCTTAATGAACATAAAATAACAAAGGAGACTTAAAATTCTTATAATGGACTCTTCGTGGCTAACAGCAATCACAGGTTCTCTTTACGCTCTAATCCTTGCTAGGATCATACTAATGATGACAAATGACCTTAAATACGCTTTTGGCTATGGATTGTGTAAAGTCACCTACAGAGTAACCTTACAGATAGGTTTATTTTTAAAACAATGATTGTGGGAACTCTCATTTGTACTTTCAATTGCTCCTTTTTACTCCATGCCATCAGTGCTTTATTCTATGATCACGTGTAGTGTGTTCTCCTAAGCTTCGGCATCGATATATTGAAGTCAATAAAATCTAGTTATATAAAACAATACTAATTATTAAAGATGAAAATCCAGAAGCTCAAAAGTTATAAAATCCCAGGATTTGGGTTTCCTGTTCATCCTGAATTCGGCGTCCATTCTGCACGTCTTTTGACGACAGACAATTTTTTCAACAGAGGACATGCACAATGTTCAAAAATTTAGTTATTCAATATTTCTTCTAATCTTCATTATTCAGTGTTTGACCCCCAGGACTTCAGACTGCTCAAAAATCCTGCTCTGAGAACAAAATCATTAATTGCCTTCTGCAGTTCTTATTGACACTGGCTTTATGACCCAGATACTTTGTTATGGGCAAACCCAAACCTGCAGACCAACCATGACCCATCCATTTGATAACAGGTGAATTTTATGATAACAGAAAAGAATAATGCAAACAATCCTATATCTACCAGTCCTGGAGTTCACAGAATCAAGGTATGTCTGGCCAGTACACAAGCTTCACTCTGAGGTTCTCTTGAATGTCAGATATCAGCACCCTGGAGGTTAGAGGCCAAGGCCCACCCCTGCAGTGGGGTGGGTGAGATGAGCTGGTGGTGTGCCCTCTGTCCATAGTGGCCTTGAGTTTCCCTCTCAGGAACACTTTGCTGCTCTGCAATCCTTCCTTCTGTATTTGTTTCCCTCTGTGATGACTCTTCATCTTCGGGCATCATAGATTGGTCTCCCTGTGGTTGTTATACTGCCCACACCAAGTCAGCATATTCCTTTGTTTCACAAACCCATCACATGCACACATCCTAATTTGGGCTTTATTGGTTTCTTCTAATTTGGTCCATCCACCAAAACCAAAAATACCAAGGGCTCTGTAGCTGGGCACTGTGACCTGGCACCAATGCTGTAGAGTTCCTTATCTCATGTTATGAAACAGTGTGGTACATGTCTTCAATTTCCCAGCCAGTGTGTCTGCTTGCTGCTTACCTGTGGCAGTCATAGAGGGCTTTGAAGGAAGCTGTCACAAACAGGCTTTTAGAAATCAAATATCCCTTGTCGTTGCCCTGGATCATTGTTCTAATAAAAATCTACTTTACCTACAAGCCATTTCCTAAAAGCAAACCTATAAAAACCATTTTCTAGCCATCAGTCCTCACTAGAGCATTTGTTAATCTATTCACAGATATTAATCCATTTATCTTTAAAACTTCCATATGAGGTAAGAAGTGGTATTATCACCATTCTATAGATGGGAACTGAGGGTGGAGAAATTCTCTCTGTCCTCTGTTCTCTCCGATCATCCACCCAGTATTGCTTGTGCCACCCTTCCACTCATTATTTCTAAAGTACCTGTCACACTGGTGTCTAAAAATGATGGGGTTTATATTTTAAACCAAACACATGCACACCCTCCCTCATGAGAAGGAGAGACCATTTGCAATGACTAACTCATAAAGAAAAATCAGATAGTACTAGTTACAGACCAAGCTGCATTTATATTGCAAAGAGAACCACTGAAGAGCATATTATTTGCTTCATAAACACAGATTAAATGCATCACAGACATGTAAGCCCATCCCTTTCTGCCAGAAATACATAAAGTTAAAGCAGTTCACTCCCAGGAGTCTGCCTTATCTTGTTGGAATGGCACTGAGTGTTAGCATAGAAGAAAGACAAATGTCAGCCATTCAATTGGCAAATAAACTTTCTGAGGCCCAGTGACATGTTTGAGAGAGTCCCTTAACATTTTTATCTTGTGAAGCACTCTTCACCTATCTGCATCTCTCTTGCAGGCCATGAATATTGACATAAAAGAAAACTCCTTTTCAAAACAGCTTGCTAGTATGCTGCTGACAATGTCCCCTCAGGTGCACTTAATTGCAGTGTGCCAGCGCAATGAAAATAAACAAAGAACAAGAAAGATTTCCCATTTGTGGTGATAAACCACTTTCTTGATTAAGTAATCTAGAAAGCATTATGATTATGCTATATTTTGCTTTTTTAATTCTGGGAAATTTCCATGGTAGATGTCATATTATACAAAACAGATCTGAGAAGTGAAATCTGGCATTATTGTTCACCCTCCCTCATAATTCAATGATGCCTAAAAGAAACAAATAAAGAACTGTTTTTTTCATATAACAACAATCATATTATGGACCTCATTGCCACAGGATATCACTGGTTAGCAGGATTCAAAAAGGGATTATTCACTTTTATGGAGCATGAGGAAGCTTGGTATTGCAATGGTAAGGGTTCTAAAAAGTCAGTCAGAACATTTTTAGCACAAAATTTAGGTTTCATAAGAGCAACATAAAGACTCGGGGTTAATACATATGGCAGGGGCATGGTTATTTTATTTTTTTTCTCCCCACCCCCCACCTCCCTGGTACATAAGCTATAGCTAGCCATAATTTTTACCATCATGACTTTAGATGAAAACCTGATCCAATTAATAACATCTTCTTACCTACTGGATTTCTTTACTTAAAAAACAAACAAACTAAAATGATATTTTGACTGTAACTTCTTACTTGGACAACATCATTTCACTGCTAAATGATATCAGAGGTGGCAATCCCTCAATTTTAGGATGATCTGTACCATAGCTCATTGATGGATCTTGAGGTGACTTAGGAGTCTAATCCTTGACCCACAGATCTGTCTGTAGAAGTTGGATCCAGTGTGGTCTGGAGGTTGTCCTCAGTGTGCACAAGGATGGCATAAGTCATCATCTCATTGAAAGTCAAGAATGGTTGTTCTGAGTACTTTGGTCCCAGATTGAAGGACCCTCCGTCTATTCAGCATTTAATGACAATTCCAGAAGGAAGAGAGTCTGTCACCGGTACATGCTGTAGGGCTTGTGATGTCAGGGTGGGATCCTGGGTTGGCACCACCTGTATGTTCTGGCCACTGTTTCTGCTCACCCTCCATGACCTGATGTTCTTCTTGGGAGACTGTTCCCAACAGGTGGCTTGTACTGCCCGGTGAGCACCAAAGATCATGTCACTTGCCTCATGGGATGGTCTGAAACCAAACTGAGATTCTAGCAGGACTTCCTCAGCAAAAGGCTGAACAGATATTTGGCTGGGTTGATATGAGTACAGCACCCATTCCTGCCCGGGCCAGGGGGTCAGAACTGATGATCTGTTTAGGTCCCTTCCAACCCTAAGCACTATGAAACTATGAAAAGGTAGAAGATAGTTCAGGAGAATGCAGGCAAGGATTTTCTCTGCTGTGGAAAAGAGGGTGAAACCTCAATAGTTCCCACACAAAAATTTACCTCCTTTCTTGAAGATAGTCATGATGTTGGCATTCCTCAGTTCTCCAGGGGTATGATCCAGTCCAGTGTCCTGGGTGTTCTTGGTTTCCTTGATGGCAGGCCAAACTTCCTGTAGGATAGGAGGGTTGGTGAGTAATCCCCTTTTAGGTTATTGGGGGATAGACTCAATAGTGGTATCTGCCACAATCAACTCACAGTTCAGGAGTACCTCCAAGTGCTCTTTCCATCTAGCTCAGCTAGATTAAGTGTCTTTGAGGAGTGTTGAGCCATTCTGAATCATAAAAAAGTAGGACCATGGGAAGTCGGCCCATAAATGGCTTTCATTGCTTTGAAAAAAAACTATGTATGTCATGCTTGTCAGCATAGAGCTGGATCTCCTTGGCTTTGTCTTGCCCCTGTTGATTTTTTATTTCCCACATCCTCCTTCAAGCTTCAGCTTTGAGGAGATTTGAGTTTCTTATACAGAGATAGGGTGTCATCCTGCTAAGAAGAATGAGCCCTTTTCTAAAGGTTGAGAAGGATTTGGATCTCAGTATCATTCTCATCATACCAGTCTTGGTCTTGATGGGTGATATAGAAAGTGGATTCAATGTAGGCTATATGGAGAGTGGTTTTAAACCCCTCCAGAGTTCCTCAATGTTGCCTTCATTTGTGGACAGGACAGAGAGCTCTTCATGGAGACATAGTTGGAGATCCTTACAGGCCTTTGGTTCTTGAAGAAATTTGGTCTTGAGAGTCCTTCACATTGCTTCTGGTTTTTTGAGCAAGCTGGATATTGATAATGGGTCTGTCCAGCAGTTATAGTGCCCTTGCATAGCTCATGTGATAAGGACATCCTTTCAATCACAGGCTGTAACAACAAAATAGTTGTGGAGGTGCCAGTGCTGTGAGTGAGGGTGTCTCTAGATGGTCTTACATTTGTCACCCCATCTGGAGATCTTTGTGATGACAAAGCCATGCTCCGTGCATTTGCTCAGGAAAAGGAATCTGTTTGAAGTTGACTTTCTCTACTCTTTCTTTCCAACTTGTGTTACTCCAGAGTTCCAGGTCATATCCAACACTGGCATTGAAGTCACCTAGGATAATTGATCTTGTCCTCCTTGTGAGTATTAGTCAGTACGTAGTCATTCTCAGAGTAGAAATATTCTCTGACATCCTTGTCAGCTTCAAGTGTTAGTGCATACACATTGATGGTGGTGGCATACTGGTTGTTGTTGAGCTTAAGATGGAGGGTCCTAAAACATTTATTAATGGCCACAGAGTGCTCCATAAGTTAACTGATGAGCTGATTCTTGATGGTAATGCCAAATCTGTGAACACATCTGTCATGGGCCACTTTCCCCTTCCAGAAGATGTAACTTCCACTGTCATGTCTTCTCTTAGCTGACCCTTATTTGGTAATCTTGTCTCATTAAGAGCTGCAATGTCAATTTTGTAACTCACTAGTTCCTTGGAGATTATGGCAGTTCTTTCTGGTTGCTCATTGTCTTGGTTATCCATCAAAGTGCCTATGACCAGGGAGCCAGTGAACAGGACTGCAAACAGGGGAAGCAGTTTGCAAGCAGTTGCTGGAGGCAAGAAGAAGATGCAGGAGAGAAGCCAGGCACCAGATCCTGCCCAGGAAAGGTAAGTGATCCACCTGCCCGTACCTTTGGTTTTTGCTGATTGTTTCTTTGGTGGACTGTGTGTCTGGGGTGTGTGCTCTGAGAAGCTGGGAGTGACTTCTGACTGCTGAGTGAGTGCTGAGTGCTGATTGTTGATTGCTGTGGGATTGTTGACTGCTATGTGGTTGCTGCCTGGGCCTGAAAAACAAAGGGGCTGAGTCAGCGCAGGCCCAGAAGGGTATAAAAGGAGACTCCCCAGGTGACCAGGGAGCCTGTGACCAGGGAGCCAGAGAACAAGACTGCAAGTAGGGGAAGCAGTTTGCAGGCAGTTCACAGGCCAGTTTGTGGGTAGTAGCCACACAATTGCCCTCAGCCCTGGCGGTGACTCATTGTACCCTCAGGCATCCTGGCATCACTGAGACCTTCACCCAGAGCCTTTGGCCCCAGATTGCGGGGGATGCCTGGCACAGCTGCTGGCAACTGAGCACAGGGGCACCCCCACTTGTGGGGTGTGCTTCCTGGTGGAGTCTCTGGAGGGCCGGGTGTGGGAGCTCAAGGAGGAGATTTGTCAACTGTATACCATCAGGGTCCATGAAGACTTCATTGATGGCTACCGCCAGACCTTTCTCCAGAAGAAGGAAGAAGAGAAAGAGAAAGAGATGGTGGCCAATGTGATGGCTAACCAAGAAGACCTACCCAGCGCAACCTGGAAGACAGTCACCTCATGCTTCAAGAAACACAGGGCCAGGGCTGTTCCTCCCCTGGCCCCGCATAACAGGTACACTCACCTCCGCACACGAGGAGGTTCCGATGGTGACACTGGAAGTGAAGGAAGGTAAGCAGCTGGCTGCCACCCCAGAGAGGAGGAACAAGGTGGTGGTGAGGGGGGGACTCCCTCTTGCGGGGCACTGAGGGACCCCTCTGCCATCCGGACCCCCTAGTACATGAGGTCTGCTGCCTCCCAGGGGCTTACATCCGAGATGTAGCAGAGAGAATCCCCAGGCTCATCTGGCCCTCCAACTACTACCCCATGCTCCTCATCCATGTGGAAACTAATGACGTGGCCAGGAGTAATCTAGACTGGATCATGAGTGACTAGAGGGCACTGGGGGCTGGGCTTAGGGGATTGGGGGCCCAGATAGTTTTTTCTTCTGTGCTCCCTATTTCAGGCCGCGGTCCCAGGAAGGAAGGATGAATTGAGGAAGTGAACTGGGGACTCTGACACTGGTGTCACTGAGAAGACGCTTCAGATACTTTGACCACAGCACACACTGGGAAGGGATGGCATCCACCTCATGAGGAAAGGTAAGTCCCTGTTCATGGCCAGGATGGCCGACCTTTTGGACAGGACTCTAAACTAAGATTGCGGTAGAATGGAGATACACAAGTTCAAACATATCCAGGGATCAACATACAAGTAAGGCCTGTAAATAGGGACACTGGGAGAGCCACTTTTGTGGGAACTGAGGGAATAGTTCTCCACCAGCAGGACAGGACGGTAAGGACCTCAGTAGGAGGACTCAGGTGTCTATATACTAATGCCATGAGCATGGGGAACAAGCAGAAGGAACTAGCCCTCCTACTCTTCAGTGTGCATTATTGTCTAGTAGGGATTACAGAGACTGGACTCCTCACATGACTGGAGCATAGCTATAGAGGGCTACACCCTACATAGAAGAGACTAGGTGGGGAAGAAAGGTGGAGGCATTGCTCTCTATGTGAAAGAGTAGTACACCTCCTTGGAGCTAGCATCAGCTCCAAAAATGGACAGCTTGAAACCATCTGGGTCAAGTTGGGGGTGGGGGGGAGAGAGAGACCTAACTGTAGGTGTATGCTACAGACCACCACATCAGGGGGAGGAACTCAAGCTGGAGTTCACCCGAGAATTCACTGAGGCCACACGTGCATGTGACATGGTCATCATGGGCAATTTTAATTATCCAGACATCTCCTGAGAGGAACACTTAGCCAAGCTGGATTGGTTGTGATCCTTCCTGACCTGTGTCAAGGATCTCTTCCTGACTCAGGAGGTGCATGGGCCAACCAGAGGTGACTCTCAGATAGACTTGGTTCTGGCCAAAGGAGACTATCTGGTGATTGACTTAAATATAGAGGGAAGTCTGGGCAACAGTGACCATGAAACCATTATGTTCACTGTCCGACATAAGGTGAACAAATTGGATAGCAGGATTTAAGTCTTGGACTTCAAAAATGAAAATTTCAACAAACTTAGGTCACTAGTAGGGCAAGTGCTGCGGGACCAGGGACCAAAGGCGAAAGGTGTGCATGAAGAGTGGTTGTTCTTAAGGGTGCAATCCTTGAAACACAAAGGAAGTCCATTCCCATGTTGAGAAAAGGTACCACAAGGGCTGGAAAGCCCTGTTGGCTAAAAAAGGAAATCATGGTCCTCTTAAGAAAGAAGAAAGAGGCTTATAAACAATGGAGCTCAGGACAGGCCCCAATGAGGACTATTCCACAATGGTCCACATTTGCAGGGAACAGATAAGGCGGCAACTGAACTTAGATTAGCAACAGAAATCAAGGACAACAAGAAGTCCCTCTTTAGGTACATAGGGAACAGGAGGAAAACAAATGGGAGTGTGGAGCCATTGCTTAACAACTCAGGAGAGATGGTTACTGGTATCCAGGAGAAAGCTGAACTCCTGAGTAACTACTTCACCTCGATCTTTTACTGGACCAAGGGGAAAACCACGCCAGGTAGAGGAGAGGCTGAACACGGTAGGAATAATCACCTTCTTACTATTGCTGTAGAATTGGTGCATGGCCATTTTAAAAAATTAGATGTACTTAAGTCAGTGGGACTGGATGAACTTCATCCAAGAGTGCTGAAGGAGCTGGCTGAAGTCATTGCAAAATTCCTGGCAAAACTCTTCCACAACTCATAGCACTCTGGCCCTCTTCCAGTCTTCAGGGACTTCTCCAATGTCACGGCCATCCACAAGAAGGGCAGGAGGGAAGACCCGGGTAACTATAGGCCAATCAGACTAACTTCCATCCTAGGGAAGATCCTATAAAAGTTCATCAAGGAGTCTATCTGCGATAAGCTTGCAGAAGGTAAGATTCTGAATGACAGCCAGCATGGCTTCATCACAGGCAGGTCTTGCCTTACCAACCTCATCTCCCTCTATGACCAGATAACTCACTACCTGGACACAAAACAGCAGGTTGACATTGTAGACCTTGACTTCCAAAAGTCCTTTGATCTAGTATCCCACAATGTCCTCACAAGAAAATTGGAGGACTGTTGGCTTAACTTCAAGACAGTCTGGTGGGTGAGAAACTGGCTGTAGGATAGGACCCAGAGAGTCATACTGAATGGATCTGTGTCATCCTGGTAAGCAGTGGGCAGTGGTGTCCCACAAGGGTCAGTGCTCGGTCCAGTATTTTTCAACAGTATTTACCAATTTGGAAGTGGGGGTGAAGAGCTCACTGGCCAAGTTCACGGATGACACCAAGTTATGGGGAAGTGTGGTCATGCTTGAAGATAGGCTACAGATACAGGTGGACCTAGACAGGCTAGCAAGTTGAGCAGATCAGAATCTGTTGAAGTGGAATGTTGAGAAATGTAAAGTGCTCCACCTTGGGACAAGCAACTCCCAACACACCTACAGGCTTGGCAGCACCAAACTGACTAGCACCACGAATGAAAGGGACCCGAGGGTAATAATAGACCACAGTATGAATATGAGCTGGCAGCGCGATGCTGTAGCTGGTAGGGCACATAATTCTCTGGCATGCATCAATTGATACATCTCCAGCAAAACCAAGGAGGAAATTCTTCCACTGTACTCAGCACTGGTGAGACCATAGATGGAGTACTGCGACCAGTTCTGGGCACCACACTTTAACAAGGACATAGTGGGCTATAGGTTGTTTAGAAGAGATAGGAAGGGGAAAAAAGTGTGTGTGTGGGGGGGTTGTGCTCTATGTTAGGGAACAGTATACTAGTTCTACCTTCCAAATGTGACCAGAGGAAGGCTTAACTGAGACCCTGTGGGTCAAACTCCAAGGAGGGTGGGGGGAGAGGGATCTGGTGGTAGGGGTTTACTACAGGCCACCATATCAGGAGGAAGAGCTGGATCTGGAATTCTCCAGGCAGCTTGGGGA
>NW_017729023.1:5448621-5450198 GCF_001723915.1 Gavialis gangeticus | reverse complement strand
ATGGGTGATATGAATTCCCCTGACATCAACTGGGAGGAGCAGTCGGCCAGGTCTAGCCACTCACTCAAGAAGGTTCCTGACATGCGTACAGGACCTACACCTCATGCAGGAGGTACTCATCCCCACTAGGGGAAATGCCATACTGGATCTGGTGTTAGCCTCTGGGGACGACCTGGTGGGGGAGGTGCTAGTACAAGGGAGGCTAGGGGACAGTGATCATGAAATGATCCAGTTTGCTGTTCAGAGAAAGGTGGGGAGGTGTGACAGTTGTGCCTCCCCGGAGCCATCTATTCGTGGTCCTGCAACACCGATCAAGGGCCAACTGCCCACCTTCTCGTCTGCCATGCCTTGTTATTCGCTTGATTGGAAGATCTTAATCAAATGGCAGGCTGCCTATTTTCTGTCTCAGTGCCTGAGGCACTATCTGCGGCTCCTTTCCTCCCCTTACACTGCAGCCCAAGCCCTACAGATGTATCTGGTGTTGTTCAGGTCCGTTCTACTCTCTGCGCCGCGCGGACGCTTTCTGGCTTATCCCTCAGCCTGCACCCTCACCAGTGCCCTCTAGCTCATCTCACAGCCCGCAACCCTACCGGCGCCCTCTAGCCTGTCCTGCACTGCTCGTTTTGGGACTTCTCGCCCGTGCCAGCTCCGGGCTCCTCATTGCCCCCTTCAGTCGGGGCTCCTTGCTGTCCCCTTCAGTTGGGGCTTCTCACTGCCCCCTAACTCCGGGGCTTCTCACTGCCCCCTAACTCCGGGGCTTCTCACTGCCCCCTAACTCCAGACTGGGGCCAATGCACCCCAAACAATGCTGTGCCCTCTCCAGTGCCAGGAACACCCACGCTACTGTGGAGTCCCTATAAGGCCTCCTCCAACCCCTAATAGCCTCTCCCGGTCCTCCGGTAAAACCAATAAAAACAAGAATACAAAGCCCCCGGGCTACAACATAAAACCTAGGCCATCCTGGTCAAAAAGTAAGAATCCATCTCTACCAGAGACAGCGAGCACACCAGCCCCCAGCAGGAACCAGGGGAAGTTCCCACCATCAGAGTTCTCCCCTTTGTGCTGGCCGAGTTCCTCCTACCTCAGCCGCTGGAGGGAAACTGCCCTCCTGGCCTCCTGCCTGGGCTTAAGAAGGGCTAAACTCCACCCCTTCCTGTCTCTATGTTTCCCTGGTTGCCCTGGCAACCAGCACCTGCGCAGTCCTGGTGACTGGCAGCTGAGCTTCCCCCATCCTGCCACTAGGGGTCTCTCCCGAGCCGTTTCTGCTTTCAGTTGCAGGGCACCTAAGAGCGCTGCAACAGGAGGATAACTAGCACAGTGCAAATGCTTGACTTTAGGAAAGCCAACTTCGATGTGCTCAGGGCAGTAGTCAGGGAGGCACTTGGAGCCCAGGGTGTAGCTAGTATGGGGGTCCAGGAAAGGTGGTCCTTCCTCAAGGAGGCTATCCTTGGGGTGCAGCAGGATGAAATTCCTCTGCACAGGAAGGTGGGGAAAGGGTCCAAGAAAACTTCATGGCTGAGCACAGATATGCAGGCTGGCCTGAGGGCAAAGAAAAAAGTGTACTGGCGGTGGAAGCA
>NW_017729023.1:5446465-5448133 GCF_001723915.1 Gavialis gangeticus | reverse complement strand
CTATGAGGAGAGGCTGAGGGACCTGAATCTCTTCAGTCTCTGCAAGAGGAGACTGAGGGGGGATCTTGTGGCTGCCTACAACCTTATCAGGGGCCAGCAGCAGGGACTCAGGGAAAGTCTGTTCACCAGGGTCCCCCTTGGAGTCACCAGGAACAATGGCCACAAGCTGAGGGAGGATAGGTTTAGGTTAGATATTAGGAAGAACTAGTTCATGGTAAGGGTGGCCAGAGCCTGGAATAGGCTTCCCAGAGAGGTGGTGCTCTCACCTTCCCTGGAGATCTTTAAGAGAAGACTGGATAGGCACCTGACTGGGGTCTTATGACCCCTGCCCCCCCCAGTGCTCCTTCCTGCCCATGGCGGGGGGTCGGACTAGATGATCTGTCTAGGTCCCTTCCGACTCATTGATTCTAAGGATGTGGACAAGCATGAGAGAGAGAGAGAAAGTACTATTGATGGATAATAAAATAATCAATTATGATGGATAATGAAATAATGGATTCTGAATTAACGAATAATGATGGATAATGAATATCCATCAACAGTACTGGAGATTGCCACATGCGGTTTAGCTGCCCTACTTAAATGATTACCTGTGAATACCAGTGGTTCTTACTTACAAAGTTCCTTACATCATTTCTACCATTCTACTAACTTTCCCCACATCAGATCTATGTCTTTTAACCTAATAGCGATGCTATAAATGACTTGGCAAACATTTACTGTTCGGAGAAAGAGCAGGGACCAATATAGGTTTTGCAAACACATATTTCAGGGTGTATAGAGTTGGCAGATGTGTCTATCCCAGGCCATTGAGAACAAAGTTCAATGTCAATATTTTAAATTTAAATTAAAGGTTGAAGGGGAAGGGGAGAGAGTCAATCAACTCTGCCCATTCAGACTTCTCTCAACTCACCTTCCCAAATACTTCATTAAATACATAATTTATTTAATCTGCCAGGCCCAGCATTATCACCACTCTTTCTGCAATGTCTTGATACCCATCAGTACCTGCCTGGACACCTGTGTAGATATCCCAATAACCACTCCATCTAAATTGAAATCGCATATAAAATTATTTGCCTACTTCTGTACATTTCTAGACTGCAGTCCTTCTAGGTCAGAGAAAGCCAAGAGATAGGAAGATAAAGCCTTGGCTGGGATGATCTACTTGAGGATGGTCCAGCTTTGAACATAGGTTGGACTAGATGACATCCTGAGGTCCCTTCCAACCCTAATTTTCTAATGAGTCTATGATGCTATTTTTGGAGAACTTGAAATTGACATCTTGTTATTAGATACTTCTGGTGTTAACTACAATCCTTCCAGAGGGAAGGGGAGGGAGAAAAGCCAAAGCTGAGAGAGAGCATTGTGAGGTAACTGAAAAAAAAGACAACATGAAAATAAATTGTAACTGCTGGACTCAGGCATCTCAAAATAAAGGAGACTCCCCCTCTCCCCCTTCTCTCACCAAAAAAAAATGCTTGTTACCAAACAGCTAGCACCTTTGCTCAATACTATAGCAGATTGGCATAATAATGCCCATAGGAGGATTAGAAAGAGAACTGTTTAAGAGAATTCTGAGGATGAACATATAAACCCTTTTTGGATTATGATGGTTCGTAGTTTCATAGTTGGTAGGGTC
Source organism: Gavialis gangeticus (assembly GCF_001723915.1). NCBI lineage: Eukaryota > Metazoa > Chordata > Crocodylia > Gavialidae > Gavialis > Gavialis gangeticus. The sequence goes on along the minus strand of NW_017729023.1, from coordinate 5,446,491 downwards.
GGAAGGGACCTGAGCAGATCATCAAG
>NW_017729023.1:5437109-5445327 GCF_001723915.1 Gavialis gangeticus | reverse complement strand
TCAGTGATGACTCCAAGATCCTTTTCTGCCTCTGCACTGATGAGAAGGGAGTTCCCCAGCCTGTAGGTATGGTGCTGGTTCTTCCTCCCCAGCTGTATCACCTTGCACTTGTCAGTGTTGAAACCCATCCTGTTCTCATCTGCCCACCCCTGTAACCTGTCTAGGTCTCATTGTAGCCTATTCCTCCCTTCTAGTGTGCCCACTTCTCCCCACATCTTAGTGTCATCTGCAAATTTGAACAGGGTGCTTTTTACCTCCTCATCCAATTCGCTGAGGAAGATGTTGAACTGTGTGGGCCTGTGGCCTGAGGCCTGGGGGACCCCACTGCCCACTTCCCTCCAGGTCAACTAAGACCCATCCACCACCACTCTCTGGGTGCAGGTCTCCAGCCAACTAGTGACCCATTTGACTGTGTAGGTGTTGACACCACAGTCTCCTAGTTTTTTAATGAGAATGGGGTGAGAGACAGTGTTGAAGGTCTTCCTAAAGTCCAGAAAAACTACGTCCACTGTGACACCTGCATCTAAGGATTTTGTGACCTGGTCATAGAAGGCCACCAGGTTGGTCTGACAGGACCTACCTCTAACGAACCCGTGTTGGTTGTCCCTAAGCATAACCTCCCCCGCTGGCCCCTTGTGGACTTGTGCCAGGATAATTCTCTTAAAAAGCTTACCCAGGATCGAGGTAAGACTAACTGGCCTATAGTTTCCTGGGTCCTCCTTCCTCCCTTTTTTGAAAATGGGAACCACATTGGCCCTTTTCCAGTCCTCTGACACCATACCAGAGCACCATGAGTGCTCGTAAAGCCGTGCCAGGAGTCCCGCAATGACCTCAGCTAATTCCCTCAGCACTCTGGGGTGGAGATCATCAGGAACAGCTAATTTAAATACATCCAGTCCCTCCAGAAGTTCCCTGACTATGTCATCACTGACCCTAGGCCTGGGTGCACCTCTCCTGGGACTTACGGGGGTCCCGGTGCGGGGGGTGAAAAATGGAGGCAAAGAAATTGTTAAATAGGTTAGCTTTGCTGTCTGGTGTGATGACCAGATTTCCTAGCGTGTCCTGCAGAGGCCCCACGTTACCTGTGTACTTCATTCATTTTTCTATGTCAATGTCTATGCTTATGACAGGGGGATAGATTCAACAAGGATAAAATAGTCACTTGTTTAGACAAAATGCTTTCCTGAGCAGGGAGGAGTGATTTTAATTGTATGTATTTACTAAGCAGTGATGTCCTTGTCTTTAATTGGGACCTCTATTAGTAACCATGACAGTAACATCATCTCCATACTGTAATACATGCAGCTCGCGGAGGCAGAGTAAAGACACAGTATCATCTGACTTTTGTACCACTGTAGCATAATGGCTCTTTTGTGGTAAACCTATGAATGAGCACAGAAGTCGCACAAGTTTAATTAAAATTCATTTTGACGTGATTTATAAACTTTAGTTGATGAGGTTGTGTTTGTTTTTTTAATTACTATTACTATATATTTTATTTCCTTTTGGACTCTGAAGAGTGCAGAACAAAAGCATATTTTTATTTCTTCAAATAAAGGCAACTGAAAACAAAGCCAAAATTTCATCTCACAAGGTCATTTTTGAGTGGAAGTGAATAAGCCACACCAGATTTTGTGATTCTTCTTTATTTCTTTAATGTAAAATGACTGCACAAAGACAGCCTACTGGACTGTACTAAGAATAATTTCCTCCCCAGCTGAGAAAATTAATCCCTACATTTTCTCCTTCTATAGAAATGTTTATCTCAAAATATTAATGCCTTGATTAGAGAAATTCATAATATTGAAAGACTGACACAGCACTGGCTACAATATTTCTCCTGAAGTGATTAATTCAAGTAGAAAATGAAAGACTCCTACAACATGCATATCAGTTTTATCAAGGAGCTGTTAAAAGCTTTTTCTCAACTTCTCCACCATTAATATCAGTGTCAAAGTATACTACAACCTCCACTTACCATCAGGAGTTAGAGTCTCCAGGCTGAGCTCATCTGCCCCTTCCAACTCCACTCTTTAAATTAAGTACTGTAACACATAAGAATCGTATTTAATATTCAGAGATCTGTATTGATGGATGTAAGTTAAGGCTGCCCTATTTCCCCTTATAAGACCCTCTTTTCAGTTAATTATTACTGCCAAACTTTTAAGCAGCCAACTGTTTTTTTATGCTCCGGTTGAGTTTTATCGAGTTTTAGCAGAAACAGTTCAGTTTTCCAAGGACAAGCTTAGAGAGAAATGCATCACGTGTCTTGGGTTAGCTCCTTCTTAGTACCATTTCTTTGACAAATTCTAGTGCCTGAATGATTTAGATCAGAGACTTGACATTTTTGGAGGAGGCTTTGCCTTTTGACATGTCTGTGAAAGCCTCCCCTCATTTGGCCAAGTTATAAAGCTTTGAAAAATTACATTTCACATGTGATCACAGTATGTTTTAAGAGGCTGGCAATTACATTTTGGTAACAGTCTGTGATAAACATTCCCTGAAACATTGTATGTGCTGGCAGGACTGTACCTACCATCTCCACAGAGCAGGTCCCCAGTTTAAGGTATTTAACATTGCTGTTTGCCAGAAAGTTCTAATGCAATGCCGAGCAAATGACTTCAACTGAACTTCTCACAGGTTCTCAGTGTAACAATCTGCAAGTTCCTGCAGGCTGAAACACAACTTACAATGGGGATGATTTGGAGGGAGGGTGATACCTGGAAGTTCCATGTGCTTGGACAATTTTGCCACTCTGCGCCCCCACGTGCCACTGTCCAGGAGAGCACGGGAGCAGGTGTGCGCCCCCAAATCTGCATGGGGTGGGCTGGGCTGTGCTCCGGTTGGGTGGTAGATGGCACTGGGAGTGGTGGCTCTGCCCTGCTGCCACTTGTCTAGTCTGGGCAAGGGGGTGCGGGATGCAGGTGTGTCAGTGCTGGTAGAGGGGACTATGCCCTACTACTGCTTCCCCAGCTGGGGTGAGAGGTGGGGGTGCAATGCAGGTGTGGGTCGCTCCAGGTGAAATGTGTTGGGAGTGTGGGCTATGCCCTCCCGCTGCTTACCCAGCCAGGGTGGAGAGGTGCAGGATGGTGCTGCTGTGCTGCCTCAGACAAGTGGCATGCAGCAGTGGAAGTCCCTCCAGCCTCCTTGCGCCTCCCAGACAAGCCGCAGCTTTGCCGCAGCTGGGCAAGCAGCAGCAGGGCATGGGGGCAAGCATGTGCACCCAGATCGGGGTGGGGCAATGACAGGGGCTATGGGGAATTTTAGGGTGGCTTCAGCTCCTCCACAGCCCCCGCTCCACTGAGTTCTGTGGGGCAGGTGGAGTCAGGGCTGCGCTCCAGGCTGTAGCTGGGGCTAGCCACCTGGAGCAGAGCCCTGGCTCCACCAGCCCCATGGAGCGCATCCCAATGGCAGGCAGCTGGGGCTATCCCACCCCATGCCATACACCTGCTCCCATGCCCACCCAGACCAGTGGCGTGCAGAGGCACGCAATGGTGGGAGCCCCCCTCCCTGAGTTCTGAGCCCCCCCACCCTGGCTGGGCAACTTGTCCCAGCCCCAGCCCCAATCTCTCCTTTGCTGTGGGGTTGTTGATTCTGCACCCCCCACGCCCCTTCCCTCCCCCTTGCCTCCACCACAACAGACTTACCAGCTGGAGGCAGCTGTGTCCAGCATGGTCGGGGACTGCTGCCTGCTTAGTCTATGGCTGAATTTCTGAATTGGCACAGAATGTCTCCAAGTCGATTCAGAGGCTTCCAATCAATTTGGACCTCCTAATGGGTCTCCCAGTTCAATTTGGATTTGGAGATTTGGCCACTAAATAGGGCCGAATCTCCTCTGAATTGAATCGGGTATGGGAGCTTCACACAGCCCTAATGCCTGGGCTGTGAGATTTAGAACCATTTTGTGTCCCGCTACTGCAACAATCCCAGGAGAAATAAAGCCATAATACATGTACTACAGAACACCAACATTTTTTATAAGTAAGATGAGGTCTTCTCAGAGATTTTAGCAGATCCAAACACACTGAACATACATGTACTACAGAAGAAAGCTGTTAAAGAGACATCTGCTGTATATTTGTGACTATGTTACTGGAGCAACAGCCAGTCAGATTCCAGCTTGATTCTGGAGCCAGCTGCAGTGTAATCCAGTAAAACTACTCAGTAATATCATCAGATTGGAGAGATGTGAGCAGATCCTGATGATGTACAATAAAACAAAGTGGGTGAATACAGACTATCAATACAAAATCCATGAAACAGAAAACAAGACTACTTGAAATTTATAGTGGTTGACACTGAAGAGTGCTGTACACTGTTATGCAGCCAAGCAGCGCAAGCCATGGACCTGATCTCAGTGGAATATTAAAATATCCTCCACATGAGACAGGAGGTAGGAAACAAAGCATGGTGTGTGTCAGATGTTTTACAGGAGTTCAAAGACATATTTGAGGGAGATGGACACCTAGAGGGTAAACTCAAATTAGAAATTGACCTGCAAGTACAGCCTGCAGGACTACTGAAACACCCTGTTGGATGCACCCAGGCCAGGGACAGACATTACACATAAACCCATTTAAGTGATCAGAAATTGGTTTAAACCTGTAACAGGACAGACATTCAGTGCAAATAACCCAGTTTGAAAATGGCTGAAACCCATTTGAGATAACCTGATAGTATCGGACTTAACTGATTTGACTCGAACTGGTTTATGCATTGTCTGTCTCAGACCTTTTGCTGGTTTGAGTTAAATCAGAGACCCCCAGCATCCCAGTATGCTCTCTGGGCAGGACTGTGACAGCCAGAATGAGAGGGATTAATAAGCAATAAATATGTGCTTATTAGAGGCATTTGGTATTTTGCCTAAACAGGTAATATTAATTAATATAAAGCTTGTAAGTTTGTAAACTGCAAATGTAACTCGTCCATCATAAGTTTAACCAAAATGATAAAATTAACTGTTCGTGGAACTGACTGGGCCCCATAGGCAAAGCTGTAGCTGTGAGATTGGCTGACCTAACGGTTTCTGCTCAGGGTTCAGCTTTGATAATAAAAAACTGGATCCAACTGCTTGGCACACCCAACACATTCCAGGAAAGCACATCCCAAGAAAGCATATTCAAATGAAACCTAAAAGCGGTTGGGGCTTAGGCAGAACAATGTCAATTTGAAACCTAAAGGTGCTGCATTGTAATTTGCTTATTGGATAAACCCAAGTCTAGGTAGTAACCTTTTATGATATGTTTTAACACCTTTCAATCCCATAAGGTAACAACATGTGCTGGGGGTTGCTGACTCTGTCTTACATAGAGATTTTCATTGTATATAGGAATTACAGAAAATTCTCTCTTCCTTCAAGGGCCAGTAGGAGGGCCAGCCTAACTCATGGTTAAAAAGAAATCTTCATGCTACACTGTTATGTCTTCTGTATAAATGACAGTTCTTACATGTTTATCCTGCTCCATACTGATGTTGCATATACACAGGAATTTGTGTCACAGATATATTGAATATTAAGATTCAAATGAATAACCATAGCTGCTAAAATAATAATGAAGCCTGATCAGTATTAAACAACTTTAATCTTAGGAAAAAAATAGATATAACCATCAAAAATTTTTATGCATGGGTTACTTCTAAAACCGAAGAGTGAAAAAAAGATGGAAATACAAACTTTGCAGGTGCTGAAGAAAGTTCTGATTCAGTAAAGTTTTACAACTTTAAGCAATAAGATAGACCAAAAATGTGTGGGACAACTCAAGGGAGGGGTATTGGCAGTACAGGCCTCAGCAGCAGGGATTTTCAGTCTCCTAGCTCCAGTTGTGGGGCACTCTGGGGGACTGGAGGTACAGAAGCAGGAAGGCACTTGGGGTGTTTTTACACATGCAGACACCGCACTAACAGGCGGTTTGATACTTGCAGTTGTGTAAGTGGCGAAATGCACGTCAGTGCTAAGAAAATGGCAGTGGCACGCTTTTGAACTAAAAAACACCTTGGAGATGCTTTAGTTCAAAAGTGCACCACTGCCATTTTCTGTGCAGTTATGCATTTCACCACTTTTACCACTGTATGTGGCACAGCACAGTTCACCTCAGCTCGTGCACAGAGCAGACTTGATTAATTGAGTCTGCTCTGAAGCAGCTGATCTACAGAGCATTGCAGGGAAAAAGTATGTGTATAAATGCCCCTGCTGACAGCTTGTTCTGCTGTCTTACCTCTCCCACTGGGGGACATATGAAACAATCAAGCACTTCTAAATGCTGCATTTATTTGCATATCAAACGCATCTTTTCCTCACAAATGAGCCTCCTAAACTTAAGGTAAATGAATAGAGCTGCAGGTGCGAAAAGAGTAAATCTAGCTTTTGCTGAAGCAGGGATGATCTGGATTTAGCCATGTGGTCAAGGCTTACCCCTGATTCTGGAAAATTCTTCATTCTGCCTTCCCAAACAAGGTGTGTTTCTTATTTTGAGGGTGTGTGTGTGCTATATGAGAATATAGTGGTATCTTATTCAAACAGGTACTGTTTTGCAATACTTCAAAAGGCATGTGAATCTGCATGGATCAGCCTTTGATGTGCTTCAAAAGTATTTGAAACTTCAAATATGAAGCCTGTGCATTCCAATAAGCCACTACTAGAAAATTTGAATTTGACAGCATCTCAACACCCTCACAGCTGCCAATAGCACAACACAGAGAGGGGCAAAAATGGGCAAGTACAATTAACTACATACTAGGCGTGTCTACATGTGCGCACTTAAGGCACGTTAGTCCAATTTAAGGTGCCTTAAGGTCATGTGTCTACATGTGCATCTCCTTAATGCACCTTAACAATGGAGAATTTAGGCTAATCCTGCCTAAATTTGAAACCTGTATAAAGCAGGTATCAAATGTAGATGTGATTAGTTAAAGTCCATTAATGCATATGTAGATGTGTTAATGCATATTAATGCAGGGACTTCAGCACTGGGTCTGCCCAGCCCCAGGGCTCCAGCACAAACAGCTCATTGTTCACCGCCCAGGGCACACTCAGTAGGGGTATACTCAGGACACAGCAGCAGTGCGGGGGGATGGGGGGGAGGACAGTCCCATGTCACCTCCCCAGAGAGGCCCCTGCAGGGAGGGCGGGGGTGCAGGAGCTCTGTGTGTCCTGACCTCAGGTGCCATGGGCTGGGTGCTCAGCCTTCAGGGAGAGAGTGTGGTAAGAAGCAGGGTCTGGAGCTGTGGTGCTGCCAGCAGGTGCTGCCAGCAGCCTGGCCTGGCCTGCCCTGAGAAGGGGACATGGGAGGTAGGTTGCTTGGCTGCCAGATTGGCTGGCAGATTCCTGGGCCCAGCCCTGTGCCCAGCTACTTACCATAGTCCCTGGGCACCCACACACAGCCAGCCTCCAATCTGAGCCTGGGCAGCACAGGGCCCCGGTACACTGCATCTAATCTCTGCAATGTTGCAATCTTGCACAAAAGACTTCTATCTCTTGCCTTTGCAGGGCCAACATCTGGATTTGGGGGAGAGGCTGCTCTGCATCAGGGTCTCCCCCACCTGCCACTGGAGCTGCCTGGATGTGCCAGCTGTGCCAGTGGCACACCAGGAACTGGGCCCTCCTGCTCCAGCAGTGGGTGGCAGAGGTGGCAAACTGGGCAGCACAGGAGCAGATGTGGCAACAGGTGCAGGAGGCATGGGAGCTGGCTTGGTGGGAGGAAGATATTTCCTGGGAGACTACCTGGGAGGAGGCATGGAACAAGGCACAGTGAAAGCACTGGGCCTGGCTGGAGGCTCTGGAGCACTGCTGCATGGAGATTTTCCAGCAACAACTGGCCAGGCAGTGGAGGCCATATTCAGGCCCCTCCACCCTCCTGCCTGGCCCCTGGCCCTAGCTGCAGCCCCAGAGGGCATCTGGGTGCTGCCTGCTGCCCCACAGCAGGCCCCCAACTGGACCTCAGAGGAGGGCCTCTGCCACCCCCTGCTTGCAGGAGCCCCTAGTATATGCTGTGGCCCCTGGACCTGCAGGGGAACTCTCCATGGCCAGGGTTCTGGACACCTGCCACTAGGGTCTGCATTCTGAGCATCCCCACCACACAGCCTCCCACTCAGGGACTCAGAGGAAGATTGACACTCTTGTACATATTTTTCAGTTTGGGAGGAGAGTTTTTTATTGTTGGTGGGTGGGAGGGTGGTGGAGGGGCTCTGTGTGTTGGGGAGGGAGAAGGGAGGGGGCTCT
>NW_017729023.1:5434231-5436997 GCF_001723915.1 Gavialis gangeticus | reverse complement strand
GTTGGGGAGGGAGAAGGGAGGGGGCTCTGTTGGTTGAGGGGGGAGGTGGGAGGATGGGGGTGGGGGGCTGAGGGGAGTAAAGGTTTTCATAGCAAATATGTGCGTGTCCTGGAGCGGTGCTGGGGGGTGGGCGGCAGGGCTGGTGGGTGTTGTCAGGGATGGCCAGGCACACCTCTGTGTCCTGACACTCCAGGTGGGGCTGCAGGTGGCACATCAGGTCTTCAGAGGTGGCTTCCAGAACATATCAACCCACTGGTCATTGTCTCGTGTGCAGCATGACGTGCTGCCACTAGTCCTGGCTGGCATGGTGGGCCAAGAGGCACCGGGGTGGGTGGGACATGAGGGCAACAGCAGTCCCAGTGGGGGCATCCTGGAGCCTATGGTTCCTGTGGTTGGTGGGAGCAGTCCATGTTCCAGTCATCTAGCAGGCAGCTGGAGTAGGTAGGGGAGTGGGGAAGACACAAGGTGGCTGGGTGCCAGGTGCTCAGAATGGTGGCAGGTGAGGAACCAGCAGCAGCCCGGAGGAGCGGTGGACCCTGTCCCTGGGTTCCATTGCCAGGAGCTGAGGCAGGGAGTGCTGGGAAGCACAGCTGCAGTGGGAGAAGGGCAGGCATGTGTTGTCTGTGTCTCTGCCATGCTGCTGCTCTAACACAGGAAGTGTCAGCCCAGAGGTCACAGTGCGGAGGGTGTGCTTTTAAGATGGCTGTCAAGTGCTGACAGCTGGTTCTGCCTTTAGCATGGCTGCCAGGTGCCAGCATGGCTGCCAGGTGCTGGCAGCCATGTGTCTGGAGGCTGGCGCTCCCCCTGGTGGCCACAGGGGCATATGGCAGGGCTGTAGCGATTTAGGACCAAAGTTAGTCCCAAGTCCCAGCACACGTAGACACCTGCCAAAAAATGCTTAACATGTATTATATTTAAGCACACTTAAATTCATGTGTAGACATACCCATTATGAACATTAGGCAATTTTCTGATTGCCAAAGGAATCTCCTATGCACATCACAGACTGCACTCAAAGAGTTGAAGAGACACATCTGTGCAAGTGCTTTCTGGATCTGTGACTAATTTCTCCAGAAATGGATACAAGTGACATATCTTCTTATGATTATTTTAGTGTAATTTGGAGTGTTTCAACTTGCAATTTTTTTAATAAAAAGACTCCTCAGACTCCTTTACAAAGGTAGCCAAGCAGTTGTGTGTGTGTGCGTGTATTTTATCCTTACACTATTCTGAAGAACAAATGCAGTGCAACTCTGGACATATCCTAATAGTTCATTGCCCTCAACCAGGTGCAGAGGTTGCTATTAACCAGTTGCAGTATTACCTTTATATGGATTCAGCTACTGTATTTATTGCAGCTGCTGAGCTGCCATTTGAATTCACAATGTTTCTTTTTCCTCCTACTTCTGCAGGCTAAAAGGAACAATAAATGCAAAGGTCCCTGCTGTATAACACTGAGAAGAACAAGCAAAATAATTTACAGCACAGTGCATTAGCCATAAAGCAATTTATACTGTTATGGAAAGATGCAAAAGGAACTGTAAGATGCTGATAGTGAAAGCAATTTACACAGGGACAACCAATCAAATGTTTCACTTAGTTCTTTGTTCATAGTGAAGGGCCAATTAGGTACAAGAGCTTTCAGTTCTGAGTACCTCATGATGTTAGAGCAAAGGATTTTACACACACAAACTTTTTCTTTTTTTTTTTTTTGGTTTTATTTTGCTTTACTTCTTTTAGCAACTTGATACCATGGGACTGAGAGTGCTATGAAAGATGGAAGTGCACATCTACCTCACTCTTATGTTTTTAGCTTGGTTTTCCTGACCCTATATAAATAAGGCATTGAATTATTGAGAGAAGAGGTGTAATGATCTGGGGTTGCACCCTGGGAGACAGCAGCAATGGTAACTGGTTTTCTTGTGCCCCCTCTAAGTGGACTCTTAGGGCTTGTGTCCCACTTATCCACAACTTGTTACGTTACTGATTGAGAGCATGATTTTATTTAAATTTCAGTCCTGGGCAAGCAAATGGGAGAATGAGCCAATGGCCATGTCTGCACAAGATACTGACTGCAGTTGTTACTGCATAAACAAGTACTAAACGAATGCACAGTAACCCAAGTTACAGCCTAATACTACACTACTAATGCACCGTAGTGTCGCACCATGGTTTTTGCCATGCAACGCTATTGTGCAGTAGTATTAGGCAACTGCACAGTAAGTGTCTCATGTAGACGTGGTCATTGTGTAAAGATCTTTTTGTTTTGTGGAACTTGTAACTATGTATGAGCTTGTAGTTAGGGGACTGCATGGTGCCTCCAAATATTTGGGTTTACTTCCTTGTACTGTCAAAGACTTTCTCTGTAGACTTGGGAAAGTGTTAAGGAACTGGTTAAGAGGTGACTAAATAACAGTTTGTAAGTACTTACAGGGGGAGAGGACTTTTTGATAGTAAAGAGCTCTTTGGTGCAGGGAACAAAGGAAGAGTGAGATCCTGGGTGCTTACACAAGTTACAGAAGGGCATTTCAACCACACTGTAACTTTTAGCATTTTACATAAAGCACTTAAAGTTACAGCATCATTGAGACTATCAGACATTTGATGGAGGGGGCTGAGTGTCTGCATGCACTGGCTGAGGCCAGGAGGCAAAGGACACTGCTGTGGAAGGAAGCCAGCCCCATTGCTGTCCAGCTGTTTCCTCTCCCCTGCCTGCCAGCTGGCTGCAAACAGCCAGCCAGGATTCATTGGGGGGGGGGGGGGGGG
>NW_017729023.1:5428942-5434007 GCF_001723915.1 Gavialis gangeticus | reverse complement strand
AAAAACGCCGCCCGGGTTTATTTGGGGGGGGGGGAGGGGCAGTGTGAGGCCAGCTCAGGGACTGTGCCCCCTTCCTGCCGGTGCCATGGGACACTGGGGACCCTTTCCTGATGGGCGGTCCCACTTGGGACACTCCCACCCCTGATCACTGCCCAGCTGCTCCCCCTACCCTGCCTTCCAGCTGGCTGCACAGAGAGGAGACTTCTCCTCCCTGTGGCAGACCAGGGGCATGACAAGTAAACCTCATAGGGAACTATATACATGTTCTCTAAGGTGCTCTAATTTAGATCACCTTCATTTACTACCCAATTTAAGAAGGGTTACTTTTTCACAAGATTGGCTATTTTAAAAACACTGCAGTCATGTACATGTGTTGTGACACAGCTCTAGAGCACTTTTAGGGGCCAAATCACATGAAAAATGTCACTTCTGTCTGTACCGCCTGTGACTTGAGGCTGAGGCTTGACAAATATAAACTATAAATAAAGCACAAGATATTTTTAACAACAGCCGTGTAACCAGCCATGCTCAGCATTATCAAAGTATCAAGAGATTCAGAAATCACGAGTCAGATTTCAAAATTAAGATTTTTTTAAGTGTATATTTTAATTCTTGTCTCTCTCAGAGATTTAGTGGTGCTTGTTCTCTCAAATCTATCATGGTAGTTACAGGCACTCCTGTAGGCCTCTCAGTTTTATATCTACCCATTCCAGGCTGAGCAACTAATTCTATATACCCCAATCTCCAAATCACTATACGTCACTCCCAAAATCTGACCAGCTGTCTCCACCACAGCTCTACCCTTCCCTCACCTTCATCTCTGGTACTCAGAGGGTCTTCATCTCCCTCTCCCAGGAGTGATGTGGATGAAAGACAGCCTCACTAACAAGGTTCCCTCTAAGGTGCATGTGTGCGCGGGCACGCACAAGTAAAAGGCTGGCCATGCACAAACTTTTTCAGGCTGCGCACCCACCAGAAATGGAGCTGGGCTGTGGTGTGCAACACTTAGTAATGGTAAGATCCTTCCCATGCTGGCACAGGTTTCACTGGCTCTGGGAAACTGCTCTGTTCCCCCACATTGCCTCGGGGAGCGAGGAGGCACATGGTGCCAGGGCCAGGGAGCGGAGGACTTCCTGGAGCCAGTGGGGGCCACTGGAGGCCAGTGGGGGTCAGTGGAGCCAGTGGGGCGGGGGTTGGTGCAGGCTCCACTGGCCCCGGGGAACTGCTTTGCAGGCTCCACCAGTTCCAGAGAACTACTCCACTCCCTGGCCCTGATGCCACGTGCCTCCTCACTCCCCAAGATGATGCAGGGGAGTGGAACAGTTTCCCGGAGCCCGCACCAGGCCCCAGCCCCCCAGGCTCCAGGTCCCAGTGGAGCCTCACTCAGGGCAGGCAGGCTCCAGCCCTTCAGGCCCAGGCTCCAAACCCCCAGGCTACAGCCCCCCGGGCCCTGCTGCCTGCCCCGGGTGAAGAGTGAGGAGCTTACCTTTGGTAAGTGTCCCACACCACACCGAAAGGGGGAGGCGGGACTGAAGCAGCACATTCACGGACCAAAGTAGCGTGCTCAAGGACCGAAGTGGTGCGCTCATGGACTGCTACTCTTTAGAGGGAACATTGCTCACCAACTCCTCTTCTCTCCACCTTCCAGGTTTGGATGCAGCTCATGGTATTCTTCACCCTTTCTCCTTTCCAAGCTGGATGCTGCAGGTAAGGAGAAAGGAGGAACAGAGGAGCTATGAGCGGAATGGAGGTGGAAGAAGGAAGCAGAAATGCTATAAGCTGTCAGGCATTTCATGCTTCCCTCTCCCCTATGCTTGTTCTGAGAATGATGGTGCTTTGCTTAAGGAAGGAGTGAGCCCTTGGCCTGCTTCCTGCAGCAATCCTGATTGGCTAGTCTACCCTAGGAAGTATGACAGGCAGCTACAAAAGTGACTTTTCCCTTAGGCAAAGCTAAAATATAGTAGAAAACAGGGGCTTCTAGTGTCACTGCAAGACTGGCTCAAGTCCTAGTTACTCAGGGTAAAATCTCAAGAGCTGGCAAGATGACAACTTACCAAGGATGTAAGGAGGCTTTAAATCAAGGTTGGTGTGTCTAAAACAAACGCTGCTCTAGATGTCTACCAGAAGATAGTTGATGCAAATGGACCACCACAAGTGTGAAATGGTATGGCCTGTGAAATGCAACAAGTTGGATTTGATAATTAACCCTTCCCCGTCTGCTCCCCTGGGACAGAGATTGTGGGCTTCCCTCCCTCACAGAGGTGTTGAATTCGTTAGTGAGCAAGGCACACAGATTCTATCGTGATATGGGCTATGCAAATGCCTAAATAGATTCTATATATTAAGGCCTTATTGCATTGTAATTTTGGGCAGCTGCTGGAGCTCTTAACCTCTGAATTGTCCATGCATTAACACCTGAAACTAGTTTTAAGTAGTCTTTAGGTGGCTCAAAGTTCTGCCACTCCAGGGCAGGATTATCTCTGATCCATGCTACCCAGCTCATGTTACATTAAGGTGTAGCTACTCTGGGCTACAACTCAGTGTAAACATGCCCCCCACATCTTCTCTGCTGGCCCAGATCAGGCTCCCTGCCTCCCCACTGCACCCTGTCCAGCACCCCAGACTGCCAATCACTGCCCTACCCCAGCTCCTGTCCCATTTATTTGGCAGCTGTCCCAGGGGAGCAGGCAGGTAAGGGTTAAACTGCCTGCCCATCCCCTACCACTCCCGCTGCTGTCCTCTGAGCTAGGGTGGCAGTGGGGGCCTGGCAGACAGGTTAACCCTTCCCTTCCACCCCTCCTCAAAAGAGAGTGTAGGCAGCAACAAGTAAGCAGGGCAAGTCGGGGGGAGGTCTGGGGGGGACAGGGGTCAGGAGTAGGGAAAACTTAGGGAGACCTGGAGGTAGGGGAGAAGCCAAAAATGGGAGGATTGGGGGGATTCTTAACAGGCCTCTACTGGCCTGTAGTGTGACTGTTCCAAACTCAAGCTAGCAATAACATCCATCACCATCTGTGTGGCTCACAGTGTAACATTTAACATGGCCCTTAGTAGCAAATGAATTTTATCCTCTATTGAAATTATTGCAGTGCAGAGCTACAGGGAACAGTAGCACAGTATTTTGCTGTGGATTCTCCAGGGGCCCTTCAACTCAAAATAATAAGGTGGTTACAGGGAGGGTGATGAAAGACCATTTTCTGTAGCCACACGGAACAGAATAAGGAGCAATGAACTTAAATTGCAGCAGGGTAAACTTAGATTGGTTCCTGACGTGTTATATTTAAGACATGATTAACAGGTTAATTGCCCCTCAAATAGTAACCTAGCCACACATGCAAATCCTTTAAAGTCTAATAATACAGTAAATAAGCCAAACTTACTCCACATATGTGTAACAACTTTGTGGCTTGTTTGTATATCTTAAATTGAATGTGTAGCTGGTTGTGGCTGGCCCATGATAGATCCTAACACTCAGCTGATCCAGCATGGGGCAGCCCCAGGGTCCTAGACACAATCCTTGGCAGAACCAGTCCCTGGACTGGAGGACCTGTAAAAATCTGGTGTTCTACTCAGGGCTGCAGGAGCCCAATCACAAAGACCCGCTTCTGGGAGAGGTGTAAATCCCTGTGTGCTGCTGCATCCTAATCTGGGGGTTCCCATGCTTCAAGACCTCTAAAACCCCATGTTCTGCCCAGCTGGTTTTTATTCATCCCTGGGTAGAGGTACCCTGGGATCAAGCTGCAGCAGCCCAACCCAGGGGCCCCATGCCCCAGGACCTGTAAAAACCAGGTGTGCCCCCTGCAGTCTGAGTTTTGACAATCAGCTGATTGTTAGCTTGTGCTGGGGACTGGACTGGGGCTGGTTCCAGACTCTGGTTTAGTCCCTAGCCCCAACTGGCAATCAGCTAATTATCAGCTCCCAAGTTTAAACTTGCTGCTACAAGGGAACCTCAAGATCATGCACTTCTGAGGTGCATGATTATCAGGAATCCTGTTTTCCTCTGTTTAAAATGGAAAATTCTCTGATTAAAGATGAAAATTCTCTGATTTAAAAACCCCCAAGTCCACATTTTTCCACGATTAACATGAGACACCACTATATATATAAGTATTGATTGAACACAATGTTTTATTGAAATATATATTAACATGAAATTGTAAAATATATAATAAATATAAAAGCGTATGATTTTATATATACATATATCATACAATTTAAAAGCAATTTGGAAGCCTACCAAGCCTCAGTTATAACAAAATAAATGCTAAATACCTATATATATTGGTATTTGACTTTGGGTTTTTTATCGTGGAAAATCAGAGCTCTTCCTGCCCCTTTCACTCACCAGGATGCAGATCTGGCTGCACCTGTTCCCACTGCTGCTTTGTGGCCCTGAGCAGACCTGATATGCTGGTGCCCTGCCCCTGCCCATGATGTTGCCCTTCATTCCCGAGTCATAGCATCCCCATCCCTGCTGGTCCCTCTCATTCCTAAGCCATAGCCTCCCCAGCCCTGCTGGTGCCCCTCACTCCTGATCCACAGCATCTCCAGTCCTGCTGGTGCCCTTCACTCCCAACCCATGGCCCCCTGGACCTGCTGGTGCCCCTCACTTCAAACCCACAGCCCTCCACCCTCAGTGTGTGAAGAATGGAGTGGAATGGGTATGTGGGGAAGGTCGGGGGGGGGCACAAGCAACACAGCAGAGGGGTGTGGGGGGTACAGGCAAGGCAGCATGGGCACTTACGTGCCTCCTGAGATTTATGTGCCCAGTAGGGTGTGGGGCTGCAGTTGGCCCAGATCAGCGCTGAACAGGAGCTGCCTCTACAGCCCAGTGAGAGGACCTGGTGCTGGAGGGAGTACCATGCTGTCAAGGTGAAGTGCAGCAGAGGCAGTGCGGAGTAGGTCCCCTTGTTAGGCCATGGAGGAAGCTTCTGCCCAGAGCTTTTTCAGGTCCACTGAAGGCCTTTGCCCCACTGTGGGCACAGAAATCTTGGGGGCACATGCTCCTCACACTTGTGCCCCCCCACCTCCTGCATGGCCTGTGCCCCTTCCCCCCCACCCAATATGT
>NW_017729023.1:5424785-5428350 GCF_001723915.1 Gavialis gangeticus | reverse complement strand
ACACCTGTGCATGGGCAAATCTGTGTTTTTCTCTGTTAAAGGAGAAAAGCCACATTTTTCTCTGTTAAAGGAGAAAATCTGCATTTGCCCTTGTTTTTCTGCAGCAAACAGAAAACCCAGATCCCTGATGATCATGAACCCAGGTACCCCTTGTAATGGCAAATAAGGCATGATTGGGATATAATCCCTGATCCCAAAATCACTTGTTTTGCCATGCATGTCTGGCATGGCATGAGGCACAATGTTTGGGATCACAGATCAGATCCCAACATGCTTTAATAAAAATGTTTCTCAGGGTTCTTAGAAAGAACTTTTCAAATTTGAGGTTGGTTAAATAAGCAGTGGAACAAGTTAGAATCCTAGAGAGTTGTGGGGCTTCCATTATTGGAACGAAGTAGACAAACACTCGGACCTTTTCATTCCCACTGGATTTTTCTAAGATTCTAAAAAGGTCTGTTTTTACAAGGGTGATGGAAATGATGATTGGATAGAGTTCTTGCCCTGGTTGCTAGGGAACATACATCTTTAATTCAAAGTACATAAAATAAATTGCTATAGTAATGCCATGTAGGACACACAAACCCGGTATCTGGACAAATAGATGAATTCTTGGAGGTGCTTGGAAGCTAATTTAACTGTCACATTTTATATACAGATGACTACATCACTAACCAGTATGCAGCTACCATGATTTCATAGTCATAGATTTCATAGATTTTTAGGGTTGGAAGGGACCTATGAGATCATCGAGCCTAACCCCCTGCTCTGGGCAGGAAAGAGCGCTGGGGTCAAGTACCCCAGCCAAGTGCTTGTCTAATTTCCTTTTGAACACCTCCAAGGAGGGGAAAGCACCACCTCCCTTGGAAGCCCATTTCATATTTTGGCAACCCTCACCATAAAGAATTTCTTTCTGATGTCCAGTCTAAATCTTCTCTCCTTCGGTTTATGGCCATTGTTTCTAGTAACCCCGAGGAGCACCCTGGTAAACCTAGTATCCCCTATTTCTTGCTGACCCCCCTGATGAGCTTGTAGACAGCCACAAGATCACCTCAGCCTTCTCTTGCAGAAGCTAAAGAGATTCAGGTCCCTCAATCTGTCTTCATAGGATTTCCAGGTTATCCACATCCTTCTTGAAGTGTGGCGCCCAAAACTGGATGCAGCACTCCAGCTGCGGCATCACCAATGCATATAGAGGGGAAGTATCACCTCCCTAGACCTGCTTGTGATGCACCTACTAATGCAGGAAAGAATGCAGTTAGTTTTATTTATTACCTTGCCACACTGGTGACTCATGTTCATTTTTGTGTCGACTATGACTCTGAGATCCCTTTCCACTGCTGTGCTACTTAGAATGAGTAAGTCTATCGGTGTATTAGTGATTCTTTCTCCCCAGGTGCAGCACTTTGCACTTATGTTTGTTAAATTGCATCCTATTCTGATCTGCCCACTTCCCCAGTCTATCTAAATCCACCTGAATTCGCTCCTTACCCTCTAGTGGGTTTACTAAACCCCATAGTTTGGTGCCGTCTACGAATTTCGACAGAGCACTTTCTACACCCTTATCCAAATCACTGATGAAAATACTGAACAGTACTGGTCCAAGGACACAGCCTTGGGGGACATCACTGCCCACATCTCTCTATTCTAGTCCAATCCCCTGCTCAAAGCGGAACCATCCCCAACTAGATCAACTACATCATTTCAACCAGCCAACTCTTGACTGAATGAGTAGCAGAAGGAACATACAGTAATAATATCTGTAATTATATAAATGGCATTAAACTCTGAGAACAGGGAAGTCTCATTTAGATGTCTTTTCAGTATTACAAAGTAGGATGAATGTGGGGGGAGCTTCATAATAAGTACTGAATACAAAGTGAGATCGTAACAGAGTCACCATGGAGAGGTGGTGTTCAAGCTGGAACTGAAATCAGTGAATGTCCTGGCAAGAAAAATGTGTCTGTAGCAGATGGCTGGACTTCTTGTAGGCTTTTTATTTCTGTTGCTTTAAGGATTGCTATACTGGAGAAACACAGTTCAATGCCTGCTGTTTCACACCATGTACTCTTCAAAACAATGTAATAATGAACCTCCAATTTTACTTTCAAAGAGACTTCAGCTCCATGTTTTTTATTCTGTTTGATCTGCACCATTCTTCTTACCGTAGGTAGCATTTTTACATTACAATCTGATCATACTATGAAAGAATGTAAAACACATACACAAGGGACAAAGCTAAGGTTGCCATGGGAATCTGAACTCTGATTTTCCTGATATTTTTGCTTATATTGATCTCACCTCGGAGGACTTGCTTGGCCATCAATGTGATCTACAGGATATCTTGCCTCTTGCTCCCTGGAACTGAATTTCTGGTATGCATGAATAAAATGTACACAAGAGAGTGAGCTCAGCATTACAACTGCTTACTCACACAAATCCATCACACTTTAAGCCTTTGTACTTTCATAGTGAAATATTGGATATATCGGCCGTGTCTACATGAGATGTTGATTGTGCAGTTGTTCTTGCACATTCATTTAGTACTTGCATACTCAAATACTAAATAACTGTGCAGTAACCACTGTTACTGAGCAGTTGCGTTTCTGCATGGCTTCCTGGAGATGCTGGCTGCGCAGTAGCTTGTTACTATTGTGCAGTAGCTTGTTATGACTATGCAGTAGTAATGAGCTACTGCACAGTAAGCATCGTGTGTAGATGCAACCACCATCTTTATTCAAGCCTTTCCTTAAGGAGGAGCATTTTGTTTGTTCTGGTGTTAACTGGCCGGTGTTCCTGGTGCCCTGTTAGGAAGCAAGCTTGACAAAAGTCACAAAGGGGAAGAAAGCATTGCTTCCTTTTGTTCAAAATTCCACACAGTGATGGACTGTCTAGAAATATATATAGTATATATATTAAAACATACTAGTATATCTAGTGGTAGTTCTTCCTGTCTTCCCCTGCCAGCTGGATCCAGGCTGGTTCAGACTGGCCTTACAGAGTGGATGTGCACACTAGACACACTACACCTGGCCAATCTGGGCACTACATACAGCACACACCTCAGACCAGTCCTGTGCCTTACATGCAGGGGTGGTGTGGTGGGGGGTTGAGGCCAGTGCATGTTGCACATGGTGCACTGGGCTGATCTGCAGCAAATACTGTATGCAGCTCCTGCATGCTGGATCCAAGGCCAATCTGGATCGGGCCCACAGACCGGCCACATGTGCCAGATTCAGCATGCAGGGCTAGTCTGGCACAGGCTCCACATGCACCATGTGCTCCAGCCTGGCCCCATGTGCCATAAGTAGGACATGCACCTGATCAGCCCCATAGGCTGTATGCCATTCACCAGGCTGGGACTGGCATGCGCTGCACATGGTGCACAGGGCTGGTCCAGGGCTTCAAGCAGCACATGGGCTGGTTCAGGGTGTGTGTTGCATGTGGTGCTGGCACTGGCCCAGCCCTGTAAGCTGGCTGTGACATATGGGCCTGGTCTGTGGGCTTAGTCCAGCCTGCAGACTGTCTCTGTGCTGCTCATCCAGGCCCAGGAGCTGGATGAATTTGA
>NW_017729023.1:5406851-5419785 GCF_001723915.1 Gavialis gangeticus | reverse complement strand
AGCTGGCTGTGACATATGGGCCTGGTCTGTGGGCTTAGTCCAGCCTGCAGACTGTCTCTGTGCTGCTCATCCAGGCCCAGGAGCTGGATGAATTTGATACCCCTGAATTATAAGATAATAGAACGATGGACATAGAGCAGAACTGAGTAATGACATAGTTAAAAGCCAAGCACCTAAGAATCACTCATTTCTGAAAATCCTGGCCACCTTCTCAGCTTGCCCATAGCAAGGTACCCCATGCATACCTATGGAAGAGCTGTGCTAACTACAGTTCTGCATAGACACAGGTTTTGATCACACGCCTTTCTGCCCCTGAGAAGACCTCAGTTGTTAGCAGAAGACAATTTTTTCCCACTTACCTTGACAGCCTTCCCCACAGGGTTACCATTATCAAATGCTCTCTTTCTACCCTAAAGCACTTCTCTCCCCTGTATAAACAAATCAGTTTGCTTCCCTAACATGTTCCAATTGTCCCTTCCTCTCTGTTGCCACTGTAAAATCCCTGGCTTATCTCATGATTCTCTCTTAGAGGGGCTATTGCAACTTTCTGCTATCAACCCCTGCTTCCCAGGGGTGGATCCAGAGTGCATACAGTGATGCACCTGCTCCCCCATCCCCACCCCTGCCTTTGATTCCTGCTCTACCCAAATTTTAAAACAAACTACCTGGCAGTGGGAGCAGCATTTCTATTCAGGTAGCAGCCAGGGAGTCAGTTGCGTGCATTACTCATTATAATATACCTGATTCCTTCTAAACTCTTCATTCCACAGGTGTTAATGGTTTTCTTTTCTTTTCTTTTAATGGTTTTGAGGTTCCACTAATTGAGCTACTTTTTCTTCTACAATTCTGCTGTCTGTTCAGCTGCTCCCAATAATTCAGCTTGTGTTTCACAGCCCTGTAGACTGCTTGTAACTCTAGTTCAGAACATTAACTCTGGTGTGGAAAACTTAACTCAAGTTAAACATTAACTCATATGTGGAAATAACTTTCAGTGAAACTGGATGCACTATCAAGATGCTCAAGAAGGCTAGACTTTGCTTGATGAAACTGAAAACAGATCTACATTAGAATTAAATGACTACAAGACTAATGAAACAGCATATTTTGATTACTTTTTGCAGTTTGTTGGGTTTTAATATATATGGTATAGCAAATTAGTGCATATTCCAATAAAGTTGTATTTGTTTGTGCTTCAATCATAAACTGAAAAATATAATGCTGGGGCCTCTAGCTTATTTGTAAATCTTCTAGTTTCATTTTAACTAGACAGAAAATATATCTTGTATTGTATGTTATGATGCACCTCACCATCTGCACCCTTTTCAAAATTCTAGATCTGCCCATGCTTCAACCTTGTCACTTCTACTTTCAAATCCCCTCACTGAACCCTTTTTTCTGTGTAAAATTCATGCTTTTCCATTCTCATTTGAAAGCTCATTCTAGCCCAGCTGCATCTTAGAATTTTGTTACACATTACACTTAAAGCTTCTCAAATTTTCCTTACTTTCAGGTTTTATACTTGTCTAGTTTAGGCCATCAGGTCTTTAGAGCAAGGAATGAACCTTTCCCCCCCACTACTTCTCTGAAAAACATAAGGAATTACAATAAGGAATAATAAATCAGCAATGTTGAATTTTACTGTCCTGCTCCTGAGAAACACACCCCCATCCCCTCTGACCCCTACCCTCATGCATACAGATTAGGGATAACAGCCAGAAATTTGAGAGAAACACCTACCTCAACACTATCCATTGTAGAACCATCTGTGCTTTCAAGTGCAGTGGCCCACAATCACCATCCTCTTCAGTATGTCCTTACTCCTCTCAGCTGATTGCCTGGCATGCTCTTTGTCACTCTGCTTCACCCAATTCTTCAGTTCCTTCCTTTCTAGGAAGATTCATGCCATAGATGATGGAGAAAAAACAGAGATAATAGGAAAGGTTTCTTGTCAGGAAATGTCTGTTTGGAAAGGAAGAAGTGCATTCCACTACTTGTATATGCCTTGTCACCTAATTAATGAATATTACCTACAGAACACCCCCCATATACAGTGTTACTGTCCCCACATACAGATGGGGAATCACTACATAGGCTGGAGGAAGTCAGTTATCTAACATTATGTAAGAGATCTATGGCAGAACTGGAAATAAACCCCACCTTCCCCTAATTATGTCAAGATTTTTTTTTAAGAACAGAAAAGTATTCTGAAGTATACAGGTCATCTGCTTATAAAGAAGCTTTCAATCAGCATGTTGCATCTCATTCCAATAATCAAGTGATTCATGAACTGAAGGGCATCAAACACAAGGGGAAAACCATTTCCACAGAGAAGGCTTATTTCTTAAGTACAAGGCTGAGGAATATCAATTCTGATTGAGGGATCAAAAGTGTCATTATACTTCTTGTAGACCATTATGGCCACTATAGGCAAAAAGTGGAAGGTCGTTATATTTCCCTTGTAACTGCAAAAATGAACTCTCCATCAGAAATTGTAACAAGAGAAACCAGACAATAGAATCCATTCAGGTAAGCAGGCTGATACGATCTGTGCCAGTTGATGTTGCTTAGCTATGCCACAGCATATGACTTTTAAGATGAGACTCAAAGGGGTAATGAAAAAATATGCCTTTTCCACACTGGTGCTTTCATAAAAATAACTTACTTGATTTCAGCCAATCATCCTTGACAAAGCTCGCATATGAGTTAAAAGAATGTGTCTGCTAGTGGACCCTCCTCCATTAATGATTCATCTCTGGGTGGAGATGTTCTAGAAGATGCCTCTGGCCACCTGTGGTTTCTTCAGACAGGGAATGGACAGAGCCAGCTGTGCCTGGATTTCAAGGTCAGAGGTGAAAAGATGAAGTGCCGCTGTTTCCACAGGTATTCAGCTGGCATACTGTCTCTTGGACACTAAACCAGGTTGATATAAGAGCAAATACTAGGCTGCTTGAACTTACAAAGAGACCAGGCTAGATATCAGGAGGCACTACTTCACAGACAGGGCGGCTAGGAGCTGGAATCAACTTCCATGGGAAGTGATGCTTGCCCCTACCCTGGGGGTCTTTGAAAGGAGGCTAGACAGCCACCTAGCTGGGGTCATTTGACCCCCGCATCCTTTCCTGCCCATGGCAGGGGGTCGGACTTGATGATCTGCTTAGGTCCCTTCCAACCCTACCAACTATGAAACCAAGGGTGGTACCTGTTGGTCCACATTGTCATGGAGCCTCTCTTCCCTCTAATGCTTAGCTCATACTGGAATCAAGGAGAAACTGGCCTTCCATCTTTTGTGCTTGTATCTCTGTATCCTGGATCTTGCTCTCTATTTCCAGATTGGAAAAAAGGCAAGCTTTACTTCTATAATGGATTGAAATAAAATTAGTTGAGACTTACATTTTAATGGGTTGACAAAGAGTTAAGAAAGGATGTGGATCTGCCTCCACTTTGCAAAGTGGCGATTAAACAACAAACCAAACTAAAGAGAGATGTTACATTAATTTTTTTTATTGCTATGAGCTCCCCAGTACAACAAACAGTATCAGTAGTGTACACTTTAATGAAAGAAAAATAGCGTGGTAGAAAAGGAAACAAAAAAGATACAAAGAGTATCTACATCCATCTTGTATATATGTGAAAGGTAAAGATAGAGAGAAAGAAAATTTGACTTTCTGGGGAATTCCAGGGGAATAAACACACATCCTATTCATCTGTTTGAGGCTTAGGGATTGTCTGCTATACAGTCTATTTAACACTAACTTATTTTGACCTTCAAAAGCCTTGCATAAAGGTAGCAGCAATTCTTTAGAGGCATCAAGTCAATACTTCCATGGGTTAGATTACAAACGTCATAATGCAAGACAGATCTTACATAGTGTGAACTATGCTATTAGGTTGGGGAGGTGTAATTTATTTACATTCTAGTTGACAATAAAGTCTCCTGACACAGATTTGCATTCTGACTTCACCTCAGTGATTCTACAAAATTACCTGATATGTTTATTTGTCCATTTCCCAAACATCATCCATGGAGTCCTAATCTATTTCATAGTGCTAAAAATTCACTGTTTTATTAAAACAGTTTCCTCAATAGGACTTTTTTGTAGAAATAAAAATTGCACGTCAAGCTTCAGTAAACTATTTAAAAAGCTAAAGATGCTTGTAATAAAAAACACTGTCACTATTTTTTTCCAAAATAATTAGCCCAACAATTTGTCTACAGTAGTTTAGTTAGCTTAAATTTCTGTTCTATTCATATGACACAGCATATACAGGTGTTTATTACATCTCTGTATTTTATCTTAGCAAAAAAAGTCATTGCTATTAGTGTAAATATTTAGTACATAAAATACTATCAAGAATTTTATTTTTAATAAATATCTTTAGTTCTTGATCCTATATACAAGTACTTTACAGCAACACAGGAGAGAGCATGACTGGGTCAACTGTGAACAAAATGGTTGTTGATATAAATTACTAGTAAACTATTGCAGTCAGATGCATTGTGGTTGTGAGGATTTCAAAGTGAACCATGCTGAAAAATAAATATCTCTCTCACCTTTAAATCAATGTTTTAAACAGGAAAAAAAATCCATTTGAAGTCTTATAGCTACTTCTGGTTAGTGCCTCCTTTAGCTTTGTGATATTTTTTCAGCTTCAGGAGAAATAAAAAGGTCATCCAGAAAACCCAGCTCATTTTTGTTTTGTGAACACCATAGTACTGTTTGGTTATACATAGTTCCTTTCCTGCACTCATTTGTCCTTTTAGGACAAAAGAAAATTAAGAAAAGGCACTGATTGTTTTATATCAATCATAAGGAATGTCTGACAGGTACAGGCTAGCAGGGTTTGTGTATTTTCACAGGCACCTGTTATCATTTTCTTATACCTCTGACAAAAACTGTGAAAAAGCTAAATTACTTGTAATTAACAGGTACCAATGAGTAGGCTCAAACCTGTAAGTCTGCACTTTTTTCCGTTTCCAAAATGAAGCATCACATTGTTGATATTAAAAAAAATCTTAATGTCAGTAGCTGTAAGTCCATCTAAAACAGAACTCCTCCTCTTATGACAATGCTGTTTTGAAAATCAACTCATGGAATGTAAATAAGGCAGTATGCAATGGCAGGCACCTAGTAATTATCCAGAAATGTAACATAGGTTAACAATGGTCTGACAACACAAAACTCTTAAAAATAATATGGATTTTCTGCAATATACAGTATTTACACAACAGCTGCACATTTGCTCATACAATATCCATTTATATAGATAAATTAGCAATACAAGTCTTATGGATTCTGTTGTTCCATTGCAAAAAACTTTTTTCAAAAAGTGTAAACCTTTGATACCTCTTGTGGTAGTGGGTTTCCTCTCCCCTCCCTTTACACATGATGTTTTTTAAAACAATTAGCTAATGAACACCCATAGGTTCTGGCCATGTCTCCTGTACTAGAGCATGACCAATACACCCAGTAACTTCCTGTTATTGTTGTGGTGCTAGTCTATGGCGCTTTCCTCCAATGCATTCAAGCTAATCGGATAATGAAACGTGTGGAGGAGGAGGATGGAAGCAACTAGAAAGTGAACCAGCACTTTTTGTTCATTTACAACTAAAAAGAGTTGATCTGTAGAGAGCTCTGCTTTTGGAAAGCAGCATGCACCATGGTGTCCAGAACAACAACAATAAAATAAACAAACAAACAAAAACAAAACAAAAATATAACTCCCTCATCCCCCTTTCTAGTACTGTTTTCTTTCTTGTATTAACTTTCATCTTTCCAAAGTGGGTGGTCTCAAAAGACGTTTCTTGTCAATAGGCTTTTCGTTTTTCCTTGAGGTTCGCAATGGAGGCAGAGTACCTACGGAAGTGTTATCTGCTACCCCAGGAACAACAGCTGCCAAAGCTGAGGCATTATAGGAACCCAGATTACCAATCTTGATAGGTGGCTGATATGGTGTTGCAATTAACTTAGAAGTCTTACTTCCTGCTTGGCTTACTCTTCTCTGGGGTGATTCAACACCTTTGGGCTTACTGTATGATGGTGAAATATGTATATCAATGTCCTCTTCCAGAAATGGCATTCTCCCCAAAGAGCTTCTTTTCTCAGGAGTGAATTCTGAGTGATGAGGTACTAAAGATGTTGGCATCACCAGAGTCCTAGGCAGGTCACTAGCATCAAACATCACTTCCTCTTCAATTTCAGCAGCTTCTGGAAGGTAAGGAGGTGGAAGAGTGCTACTGCGCTTGCTGCAGGAATCACAGCACAGTTTGTTATAGCCAGGGATAGAGCAATAACGTGCCAGTACTTCCATCTGACAGAATATCGACTTGTCTCCCAGGCATGGCTCATCTGCAAAAATAAAAAGCACAAGATGGTAGAGGAGGCTGAGGGAAAGCATGGAACTATGCTGGCTTAAACCAACATTTTCAAAAGTAATTCACAACTCTAGGTACCCAGCCTGAATTGCCAGAAAGGATCCTGAGCTTCAGAACAAATTCAGGAACCATCTTCTAAAAACCAAGTCCTTTAACTGTCTCTAGTCAGGCACCTAAAAATCACTGGCTACTGCTGAAAGTGCTGGCTTCCTTGAACAGGAGGGAGGAACAGATCTGTTCAAGCTCAGAAAGATGTGTCCAGTGCCCAGTGAGTGGGGAATGCCAGATGCAGTACACACAGAATATTTCACTGCATGATTTATCAGCTCTGACAAACTGTGGAAGATGTATAATCCAACACTTGAGCAATATTTGACCCTCCCCCTTCCCATCACAAAATCTTCTCATATTTTGGCCTAAGGACAGCTGTCAACAACTCTGGCCTCAAAATGGAGCTTCCTCGAAAGAAATTAAATCACAGGCAGTATTCCTCAAAGATGACTTTTATATGACTTTTATATGTTAAAAAAGAAGAAAAACTACATTTTTGAGGCCTTTGGTGACCTAAACAAAATGAATGACCAGGGATCTGGGCTTTCCATTTTCTCTGTTTAAAGAGAGAAATGCAGATTTTTCTCCTTTAAAGGAGAAAAATGCAGGAAATGGCAGGTTTCCCCTTGCAAGCTGTCAGAGTTCCAGCCTGCAAGGGGCTGGGGGGAAGGCTATCAGGCAGGGAGCACCACATGCATATGCAGATGGGGCTGGGGACACTGCCCAGCCTGCTGGTACATGGGGCCTGGGGTTGGAATGTGCGGCCACAGGGCCCGGCTGGGGTGCAGCAGGTGGCTGGCTTCCTGCCACTGTGTGCACTCCCAGGGGAAGGCATGGGGGGGTATGTGTCCCTCAAATTTGTGCATAGGGTGGTGGGTGGATGCAGGTTGGTGCCTGTAGGCTTCGGGCTCCCCTTCCTGATGGCTTCCCCACAGGGCCTCTGTGTCCTAGCAGGTGGGAAACAGTGTGGCAGGGCAGAGTGGGGTGGGGCAGAGAGGCTCAGTGTCACTGTCAGGAGCCCCACACTGCCATGGCGAGGCACTCCCTGCCTGCCCAGCAGTAGCAGGGACGGTCATGTGGAGTTGTGCCCCCTGCTGCTGCCTGGAGGGCAGGGGGCACTTTGCCTTGGTGGCACGGGGCTCCCAGTGGCAGCACTGAGCTTCCCTAACCTGCCCTGCCATGATGGGTCCCATTTGCTGGGCCCTGGAGACCCCGGGGTGAGGGCAGCAGGGCAGGGAGCCTCAAGCTGACAGATGCCAGCCCACATCCTTCCCACCCTGCTCCCATGGGTTCCGTTCCAGCCTTGCCACCCATGGGAAAGGGGGATCTGGGCTCTGTGCTCTAGCCTGCCACAGCAGCCACTTCTTCCCACAGGTGGCAGTCAGGGCTCGGGCATTGCTGGGGGGTGCAAGGGGCTGCTGGGGGGTGCAAGGGGCTGCTGGGTCCCTGGCCTCATACCCCTGACAGCTGGTGGCCCCCTCCAGCAGGGCTGGTAGGGACAGGGAGCTGTGGGTGGGGAGTGAGGGGCACTGGCAAGGCCAGGTGTCTGTGAGTGGGCAGTGAGGGACACTGGCAGGGCCAAAGGGCTATGAGTCCTGAGTGAGAGGCACTGGCAGGGCCAGAAGGCTGTGGGTGGGGAATGAAGGGCATAGGCAGGGCCAGGGGGCTGTGGGTTGGGAGTGAGAGGCACAGGTAGGGCCAGGGGGCTGTGAGCCTTGAGGGGCACTGGCAGGGCCAGGTGGCTGTGGGTTGGGAGTGCAGGGCACCAGCAGGGCTAGGGGCTGTGCCTTGGGAGTGAGGGGCAATGGCATGGGCAGGGTACCAGCATATTGGGGCTCCTCAGTGCCACAAAGCAGTGGTGGGGGACAGCCACAGCTGGACCTGTGTCCTGGTGAGCAAAGGGGGAGCTCTGATTTTCCATGATTAAAACCCCAAAATCAAACCCCCAAATTTATAGGTATTTAGAATTTATTATAGTGATTGAGGCATTGTCCCCCCCCATATATCTATACCTATAGGTCTATATCTATAGAGATATAGATATATAGATATAGATATTTAGATATAGATATATAGTAGTGATGACCAAGGGAATACCTTTAACAAATATGTGTCTCAAATTTCCTACATACCTAGTGCATGGGATTTGATTCCTTTTTGGAAGATATATTTTGAGGCTACAAATCGGAACACCTAATGGAATTCATCACACTGTACAAAACCAACAAGGAAAGTGGTTGCACAAGGTGTCAAAACAAAAACAATTCATGGGTATTTCAGGCTGTTCTGATCAAGTCTCTGCAAAGATCTACACATAAGTCTGTCACTTGGTTTTGCCTGTTTGCAGGATTGGGACTAATCTTCACACATAGTAAACTGTGAGAGTTCAGGGCCTCTCATAGGTGGACCACAAGCATTGTCATCAGGCTTATCATAGGAATGGAGCACTGGATGAGTGCACTTGGGTCACTGGGCACAGTCCTCCACAGTGACAGACAGCTACATGGAAAAAGAGTCTAGAAGGAACTGGATCAAATCAATGTGCAAGCGGCTCAATAATCCTGACACTGATCAGAAACGGACTCTTTGATTTAAATCTTCTCCTGTCTAGGTCCTGTCTAAGAAGCCAAGAAGTGTAACAGTAATTAAGACTATTGTACAAGTGAAAAATAGATAGCAAATTGATTACACCACCCTCTAGTGAGTATAATGAGCTCACCCAACATTCTGAAATAAATGAACTACATGGATCATGATTACAGAACAGAGAAACATAACTGGACAGAAATGTGCAAGTCATATTAGAATTACAGTGGAAAGCAGATACTGTATGTAATATATGACCCTAAGGAATATCAACACTAGCAGGTTGAAAGCTAGAGAACCTGGATATCAGACTGCATGTTGAACTTTAAAAATTTCCCCCACAGTAAAAAATAAGGATCAAAGTCTTGAGCAGAGCACCCACAAAGAAACATGGTCTTGTACATACAGAGAAATGCAGAACATTTGGGACAGAGGAACATAATCCATACTCTGTTTCTAGCTTGCCACAGCAGGGTTGGATTTGGCTTGATGAACTGATGTTGGCCTTATTGTACAGCATCTTCCTATAGCTCAGTGTTTGCTGTACTTAAAATCATCTAGTACTTGTACTGCTCAACACTGTAATATTGCCATATGGCTTACTGCACTTTCCTTGCCACTTGTTCATTTGTAGAACAGGTGTTTCTCAATGCTTCAATGGGCATGTCTACATGTGCATTTAAGCACCACGAAATTTAATGTGCATTAAATGGCAGGTGTCTACACATGCAGGGACTTGGCACTAAAGTTAGTGCACTAAAATTAGTCCCTGCAGCCCTGCCATGTGCCCCTAGTGGCTAGGCAGACCTGGCAGTAAAGTTAGTACCAGGTTGCATCTACACATGCATTAATGCACTTTAACTAATCACACTTAAATTTGATATCTGCATTTGCAGGTATCAAATTTAAGGCACGATTAGCCTAATTTCGCTATTTTTAATGTGCATTAAGGGCACGTGTGTAGACGCATGCCCATAATGTGCATTATATTAGGCTAATGCACATTAACGTATCTTGTGTAGTCATGCCCAGTGTGTGCTCTTTTCTACTCTATTTAGTCTATCAGTCCAGGAATTTATAAATGTCCCAGTGATGATGGTACTTCAGGGTAAGCACAAACTGTCTGTGTGCTTGGACATGCTGGTGATGGGCCTGGTGATGGGTTTAAACAAGCACTTAAATAAAAACAGAGGGAGTATTAAACTTGGAATGAAATTAACCCCCAATGCAAGGTGCTAATGCTAGCCCTTAGGATCAAGTCCCTGTTTCTGGTGATGTAAGTAGTGACTAGGTCTAGTGCTAGAGTGTTACATGGTAGGGAAATTTAATTTGAGAGGGGAACAAAGATTTTGTACTGCACTCTTGCCAGGCGTGTGCTGTCTCAGACACAAATTATACCAGTCAGAAGGCAGTGCTGGAGTGGAAGGTCAGCAGTTTATTACAGTTGGCTCTGAAGATTGTTTTAGTCCATGATAGCCAACAACAACAAACATGAGTAAATGTAAGCTGTTTTACTTCATAAATATTTTAACTTCCTTAGACAGATTTTTTTATTCAGTGGTACTTGAGGACCAATGGGCAATACTGCAATTTTATGAATATCCTAGCCTGACATTTCCCTGGGAATCAATAAATTCCTCCCACACTGCTAATTTGAACTTTCTAATATGGGCCTAACCCTGCCAAACCTGATTTTGCTGCCAGTCTCTCAGTGGTCCAAGTTTCACTGGGCATATCTACACATGGGCTTTAATGTGCATTAAAGCATCACAAAAAACGTGCTTGTTGGCTAATGAACGTTAAAATATGCTAACATGCATTTTTCTAGTACTTCACAGTGGAAGTACAAGACTTAATGCATGTTACTGAAAGTGCATTAATGAACATGTAGGTGCCCCCATACAGGATGAAGCAACTGGTACTGACTGAAATTCAGTGAGTACTGGAGACCTGGCTCCCTTAGCCTCCTTTGAAAATTCTTGTCCACAATTCAGTTGATAGACAACCATGAACTGTCTGCCAACAGTAATGCACCTATATTAGCCTCTGCTGAGTCTACAAAGCGTTTTTCCCCCTTGTGTATGGAGGTCAGACTATCACATTACAATTATCTAATTCAGAAACAAAGCACCTTGGATCCAAATACTGGAAACCATTACCCATGTGCTCAATGTGACTTCTCACGTGCAACATTAAACACACACATAAGATTCCACAATATTAGGACTTTATTCTTTTAATTCCACAAGTGTTATTCTTGGCAGTTTAAAAAGCACTCTTTTCCATAAGACAAAGGGTAACTGTAGTGCTTCTGCTTTTCTGTGAAGTTACAGTAATGCTTTGCTTCCCCCCAGTGTTCAGAGTGTTTCACAATATACAGCGCATTGATAAAACCTTTCCTTATACTAAGCTTCTCCATAAAATGCCCCATCACGGAAACAGTATCAGTTTACCTGCACTAGTGGCAGTGAGAGTGGGTTTAAGTGTAAACGGTGAATAGACTTGCATGAACTGAATTAGACTACATTGGTATAAAAAAAAACCCTTACTGTTCCACAATAGCGCTCTCTCTATTGCTTTCAATAAAGAATCAGTGGCAGGGCTAGGATTGCAGTGGGAATTAAAAGAAAAACTAAATTAAATCAAACAAACAATGAATGTAGATGATTACAGAGAAGAGAAATATTCCTAGTCATAAAAATGGTCTGAGAAAATATTTTAGTGTGCTTGTACTCTGGGAAAATAGCACTGTGAAATACGAATGACTTTATGTGAGTGTCTCAGCAGTTCCTGTATCAAAAGAAAGCAGTTTCCACTTGCCAGCCTTGCAAATTCACCCTGGGACTTGAAAATCAAGCCTGGCCAGCACTAGGCTGGCCAGAACTTTAAAAACCTGTACTTTGGCACCTAGCCAACAGAGCAGTATATCTACATCATGACCCTGGCATATACAGGGAAGTAGCTGTTCCAGCTTGCCTGTGGCAAACCTGGCACAGGCATTCCCAAGGGACAAGCAGCTGCGGTGCAAGGTGTGACGCTGCTACTTGTCCACAGGGAACCAAATGTCTGCGCTCATCTGGACGCAGTCTAAGTGTGTTCTTTTGCTCTGTGATTCAGCAGTTATGTCACTGATGTGCAGAACTAAAAGCTGGGTTGACAGATCTTTCAAATGAAATAAAAATTTATGTCAGAAGTGAAGGGTGCAATTTGCAGAATGAAGGTTGAAAGGTACTGGTTATTTACCACTTTGCAGCACCACAATGCCTACGATGGGCCTAAGCTTGGTATCCAAAATATTATTAATGTGTACTCTTAATAGATGCAGCTTTATTTACATGGCACAATTTAGATGTATTAGGGGTGCACCGATAAAAGATTTTCTTGGCTGATACCAATAGCCAATTATTAACCAGCCATATCGGCTGATACGGATCTGAAAGGCAATTTGGTTACATGTTATGCCAGAGGCTGCTGGAGTGCGCCAAAAAAGGCTTATGTCAGTACTTTAAAATGTACCGACATAAATAAACCTCTTTTTTTTGGCTCATTCCAGCAGCCTCCTGTGTCAAATGTGTGGGTGGGGGAGTGAGGGGCATCAGCAGGACTGGGGGCAGTGGGGGGAGGAGGGTTTCATTTTAACCACGGATTTTGGGGTTTTTATCAGAAAATTGGCAATTTTTTATCAAAGGAAACCAGGATCCCCATTTATCACACCCTAGCTCTCGCCACCTCCTCACATATAGCTGTCACCATGGTATTTAGGCATCACAAAATTGCAACAGAAACTGACACTCTCATGGCCTCAATTGCAGCTATATCAGACACTCACTTACCATTGCAGGGAGCAAGTTTACAAACCCTCGTTGACTCAGGTTTTTCTCCATTGCACTGGTCACCAGCCCGACATATGATCTGCCTGGTTTC
>NW_017729023.1:5398774-5401851 GCF_001723915.1 Gavialis gangeticus | reverse complement strand
CTCAATTGCAGCTATATCAGACACTCACTTACCATTGCAGGGAGCAAGTTTACAAACCCTCGTTGACTCAGGTTTTTCTCCATTGCACTGGTCACCAGCCCGACATATGATCTGCCTGGTTTCAGTTCCTTCCCCACAGGTCACAGAGCACTACAGGACAGACAAGGTGTTTTACTGTAATGGTCTGGGTTCACAGCAATGTGTGACATGTTGCATGTACTGTTACAAAGCCTATGGAGTCAAAAATAACCCAGTTTTGCTGACTTCCGATGCATGCAGCAAATTCCATCCTTTTATTTGCTTTTCGGGGGGGCTGAGTTTGCCTGAGGGATAGTCTTGAAGGCAGGACTTTCTCTTCACTACTTCCAATATTTCTTGTTGATTCAGTGCATGGATTTTGCTATGTACTGGGCTATTTACTGCTGCCCCAGAAACAGAAAGGGTCATATTAAGACTCTTGGAGAGGATGGATATTGCTGCTCTGATTTGACCTTTCTTTGGGGGTAACAGTTTGCCCTGACCCATTACCTGGTTCAGCTTGCTTCCCTTTCAGTGCTGGGTACTGCACTGCAGATGGGGGTGGGAGGAGAGACACAGCTCCCACAACTTACTAGTACCTAATGGAGGAGCAGCAGCTCCCACAAAGGTTGCTTTATGTATCTATGGCCCCCTCTACCTATGCAGATAAAGGCATGATTGCACTTAATGCATGATCCCCACAATTGTGCATCCTGCCATGCTATACGTGCATGGCAGGTTGCATAATTGTGGGATCACGCTTTGAATCCAATCATGCCTTACTGCCAGTGCAGGGACAGCCCAATCCTGGCCTCCTCCTACATTGGCAAGAAGCAGGCCCCCATGGCTGGGAGCCCTCTTTGCTGAGGGGGCTCCCAGCTACAGGGGGCATGAACAACCGGGACTGAGAGTCCTGTACCTGATGGGGCTCTTGGTCACAGCTACGTAGGTTTCATGCACCCCCAAGCCTTGTGGGTTGTGGCAGCCATGATCTCCAGGGTTGGGGGATTTCAGGCTGGGCATAGCGCACTCTGTGGCTGGGAGCACTGTCAGCTGACAGGGCACCCAGCCTCAGAGAAGACCTTGCTACATGTGCAAATTAAAGCTTGACAACAACCAGCTATAAAGTTAGTACACATTTTCAAGGTCTAACATTATAGCTGGTTGAAGCTTTTTATTGTGACAGCTACTTTGTATGTATAGCTCATCTTAAGGGAATTGTGCAATTAACCAGTTAATTGTGTGATACCTGTAATGTGTAGAGGGGGCCTGTGATAAATGGTCTCCACTGACTGTGGTGTCTGAGCTCCTCACAATTCTTTGAATGTATTGATTCTCATAACATCACTAATATTCCCATTTTACAGATGGAAATTGACATCTCAAATTTTTTACATTTTTGCATTAATTTTTGGAGAAATGTGAAGAGCCCTTTCCTCTTCTTGGACCAGAGATGTCATGACAAAGTGCATCCAGGTCACTGTGATAATTTTTAAATCTTTGAAATGCTATAAGATGCAGTCAGAGACCTTTAATCCAAATACAGCATTTGCACCACAGATATATGGCACCAGCAAAATATACACCTATTTATTTATTGCCATGGAAATGTCTGTCTGCTCTAAAACATGTAGAGATGATAACATAATTCTGCCTTCCCACCTCAGACCAGGGTCCAGCTTTCCACTGTGAAGGGCAGAGGATCCTGTTACATGGCCTGCGGCTCTCAGGGCGATCTCCACTACAGTACTTGAAATGAATAGAACGATTTGCACCATCATGAAGAGGTTGAATACAGCGCACAGTACGGATCTGGTAACCAGAACTCCCACAGGTCTTTGTACAGTATTCCCAATCTTCTGCTACCCAGCTGCATTGTTTAAATATGAAATAGTCATAGTATGGTTAGTCTGTTCATCCATAGAACTGTCTACTAACAAAATAAATGACTACAAATTCAGGTTAAAATAAAAACACCTGCTTTTTACAGCACTCAATAGAAAAAGCAGTGTTTTTCACCACCATTACAAATGATTGAGATCATCAAAAATCTGATGAAAGAAAAGTCATATTCAATATATGTAATTTGTAATACAGGGCTAGGGACAGACATTACACATAAAATAGTGCAAGTGATCAGAAACTGGTTAACCCTGTAACAGAACATAAGTTCAGTGCACATAAGCTAGTTTCAAAATGACTGAAACTGGTTTAAAATAAACCTGGTTGAATGCAGCATCAGACCTAACTGATTTGGGTCAAACTGGTTTATGCAAAGTCTGTTCCAGACTCCTTCCTCGTTTAAGTTAAATCAGAGTCCCTCAGCACCTCAGATGCTTTGCAGCTGGGCTGGGCTAGGTTGTGCTCTCTGCTCCAAAGAACAGGCAGGCTCCACCCCTCTTCCCCCTAGGCAGAGCTCCAGGGGAGACTGAAGGCACAGCAGGGTCTGCCTGGCTTCTCTTGCTGCTTGCTGCTCAAGCAGGGATTCCCCACTCTCTCCCTCCCATCTCCCATAGCCCCACGGACCGTAGGCATGTGGTATGTTAGCTAATGCTGAGCGGTGTCTGTGTCTTCAGTTTAACTGGGACAGACAGACAGAACAGTGTCCACTTAGGGCCTTTTGGAGCTAATCAACAAGGCAGCTGGTAATGTCCTTCCCTTTCTTCCTTGGAAAAAGCTGTTTAAGAAGAGCTTGAACTAATGCGAGAGTCTTTGTTTTGCTGATGGGTTGATAACACTGTGGTTTTATCAATCCCCCTACTGGTTTGCAGCCCTGTCAGGTTTGCAGACAGATTTTAAGACAGGGAGAGGCAGATTAAAAAACTCAGTATCATCAACAGATGCATGCACTGCATATCCCCTCTTTGCCTCAGAGTGTTAGCTTGGGGCTGAGGACTGGCAGGCTTGAGTAGCAAGCAGGGGAAAGCATGAGACGGCGCAGGCAAGGTTGGGGTTTAAACCCCTCCCTAAGCAGAGCATCCTGCCCAGGCCTGGCCACGCCCCTCCCCAGCTCAGCACCTCGCAAGGGAAGGGAGGGCTGCTCTAGTGCCCCCCCTTCT
>NW_017729023.1:5395939-5398742 GCF_001723915.1 Gavialis gangeticus | reverse complement strand
TTTCTGGAATGAAAAGGGAATGTCTATCCACCTCCAAATAGGTTTCCACTTTGCAGGTTAAACTAATCTGCTAAGAATGAATCAATTCAGGCTTAGCCTTTTTAAATGTTTGTCTCTATCCCATGAGTGAAATTCATGGTAGGTATTGGGGCACTGCCCAGATACTTCCAACAGAATTTAATAGAGAATGATTTTTTTAAAGTAACCTTTAATAATCCTCTACATAATTCTATGTGACATCTGCAGCTTTCTTTTAGCTAGTACTTCATTTTAAGTTGGTTTCATCCCAGGTAAGTTCTGTGGGACCTTCTCAGAAGGGCTAACCAAGATTGTATGGCTGCAGCTTGTGCAGATGTAATTCTATCTAGTTTTAAATTAGTTAATTTCTGTATCAACAGAAATGAGGCCACAATGGGCCAGACGTGAGGGCAGGCTTCCAACTCAAATGTGGATCCATCTCTCAGTCAGGTTTGCATGGAGTTCCATGTCACCATCTTCACACAATTAGAAATATACAAGCTTGCCTGCCTAAGTGATCTTGGATAGATTTACACAAGCTGCAGTCATAGAAGTATCTGCAGTTTATGCCTATTTAGAAACTGTTTTCTGTTACTAGGATTGTTTTGTTTTGAGTATTTGTGAAAGAAACTAGTAGCCTCTATGATATTTACCCACAGTCAGAGGAGCAGCACAAGATCAGCACAAGGAGGACCTAGGACCACAAGCTAGAGATGAATCAACAGTGCCAACAATGAGCCAACTGTGTGCTGTTGTTGCAAAGAAGCTGACAGCATACTGGGTTATATTAACAGGAATGCCACTTGCAAATCAAGGGAAGTGATTCTTCCATTCTATTCAGCACTGTTGAGACCTCACCTGGAGGACTATGTCTAGTTTTGTGTCCCACAGTTCAAGAAAATGAAAAAAAATGATTATAGAGGGCTTTCTTCATAAGTTTTTTTCTAAACTAAAAATGTAGAAAAGAGAAAAGTACAGGTGAGGGCTCAGTGGAAGAGATTTGATAATGGTCTTCAAATACCTAAAAGGAGATTATAAAGAGGATGAAGACAGACCTTTCTTGGTAGCTGTAGGGGACAGGACTCAGGGCAATGGCCTCAAGATACAGCAGAGGAAACTTTGGCTGGAGATTATGAAGATTATGAGGATGATTATGTGGATGATCAAGCATTGGAACACGTTGCCTACAGAAACTGTGGATTCGCCATCTCTGGAAATTTTCAAGAGCAGGTTAGACAGATACTTAGCTGGGATGGTATACTCGGGGATATTCATGGGGTCTGGAATAGAAGACCTCATGAGGTCCCTTCTATCCCTACTTTCCTAAGATCCTCTGCACTACATGAATCCACTTTATTCAAGACGGCTTAGTGCTGACCCTTTAAAAAGAATGAATATTATCCAGAATAAGAAAGCACTTTACTACTATCATGCCTTAACCCTGAACTGAATGGAGTATCGCTGCGTAGGACAGGAGAGAAGGAAAATGCACAGTCCTTGCTCTCACAGCCTTTAGCCTCTGTATGGAGAGTGTTAATGCTGGTGACTATTAGTACCTGCTATGCTTTTGGGATGAAAGCTGGTGTCCAGTAAGAATGAGGCCATCAACTTTTCTTATATTGATGGCAAACGTGCCAAGAGATTGGAACAACATTCTGCACCCCCTCAGCAGCCCATAACTCAGACATGTTGTGGCTCCCACCTCTATTAAGTATGGTAATTTCCTAATGCTGCCATACTTACAGTGGCTGGGTACATTCCTGAAGATTGCACATTCTACGAATAGGCTTTGGCTTTTTGCTGGCTTCACAGAAGCTGCGATGAACCATTTTGTTATCACTTTTCCTCCGGCACCCGTATTTTGTATATTGGAAACCTTGAAAATATTTCAGAAAATCACTTTGTGCAAAGATCCATTGAAAAAGATTCCAGCTCTTCTAAGACACTTTTTGTTTAAAGATATTTTTCTTCCTATTTAATGTTTCTATATGTGAAAGGCACTTACATTCTTTTTAAATACTAACGCTGTATATTACAATATCAATTACAAAATGATTCGGGGATACAAAGTTCAAAATGATTGAACAGTATAGACTGAGATATACTAGTAAACTTATGTATGAATGCCATTAAAATCAGGGTACTGTCATAGATTTATGGTCTCTAGAAGGATCATGCTGATCTTTTACATCATACAAACCACAGAATTTTTCCAGGGGATTATAAAGGTGCAGAAAGGAGAAATGATTTACCCAAGATCAAGTGTCAGGTTGGTGGCTGCAGTAGTAACAGAACCCATTTCCTAGTTCTCAGTCTAGTTCTCTCCATGCAGGACAGCACCGACTACTCTTTCACTGTCTGTGGTGAAATACTTTCCCATTTATGAACATACAGACGGTTGGCTATGTCAATCTAAAGTAATATCTTACAGGCTGTTTCAGAGAATGAGTTTTTGTAAGCAACAACCTACTTTGTTAGACTATTGCTATGAAACCTCATTCCTCTCTGACCTAGTTAGTGTCTAAGGTGCCACACTGCCCTACCTTGTGTTTGCCATTTTTGGTATTTCCTGTTCTAAGTATCAGGAGTATTGCAAATACCCTGACTGAAGTCAGTACAGCAAAGAAATAATTGTCACAATCTATAGTTCCTAAACTGATCATGTGTGCCACAGTTTTGGGGTTTAGATACCTTAGAAATATGTAATTTTCTTAAGGTAGTGAAACACTTTCTGACAAATCAGAAAGCGTTAAGCTATACCACCTTATGTACTACAAAACTGAGG
>NW_017729023.1:5373181-5390939 GCF_001723915.1 Gavialis gangeticus | reverse complement strand
GTTCCTAAACTGATCATGTGTGCCACAGTTTTGGGGTTTAGATACCTTAGAAATATGTAATTTTCTTAAGGTAGTGAAACACTTTCTGACAAATCAGAAAGCGTTAAGCTATACCACCTTATGTACTACAAAACTGAGGTATTCAAAATTACTTGTCACTCTTGAAAATGTAGGCCCAAACGTGACTGGTGCCACTTTAGTCAGGGGGGGCATGTGCCCCCTCAGTGACCAGTAAGTGACTGGAGGGGGGGGTCTCCCCTGTGGCCAAACTCACCAACCGGGGAGGGGGGAGGAAAGCCCCCTGCAACTGATTGTAAAGCAGCTGTGGTGCTCCCACTCCCTGGCTGGCGCTTGCAAGGGGGGGCACCGGCGCTCCTGCCTGCCCCCCCTGCTCATTGACTGAGCGGTGAGTGCAGCTTCTCAGGAGGTGCACATGCACCCCCTAGGCATCGCCACTGGGCCCAAATAGTCAAAGTTTTCAAAAGCAGCCAGTGTTATGCATCTTGTATACTTTTTCATTTTTTGTTATTTCCCATTAATCACTAGACATTGTTGCATTGTCTGTTTACCTCCACCACAGGGTTTGGAGCACTGAGACCAGCTCTTCAGTGCCCACTCAAAAGTATCTATCTCCTCCTGAAGTACATTGTTACTGTTGATCATTGGTACTGAATCCTCATGAATGATGTATTTGTAAGTCAGACTAGACCTTGTGTCGTTCTCTTGAGGAATGATCTATTGAAGATAAAACATTAAAAAAGGCTTGACACCAGAGTACATATTTATTCTTTCCAATGTCGACAAATTAGCAACTGGAAATGTAGAGTTTCTGAGATTAACACAAGCTGTGCTCACTGATCAAAAACAACATTGATCTTTCTCATTTATATTTAGTAAAATCAGTAAGATTGCCACAAGAAAAATATTTCTCTAAGAGCCAAAATGAGATCTCTAACACAGGAGCAAATCTGGAACCTTTCTAACATTGGATTATTAGGCTGGATTGTTCTGTGTAGCCTGGCTATGCCTTGTGGCCAAACTAATACACCTTTCTGGAGGAAAGGGTTCATCTCGAACATGGTTCTAACAAAGTGCCCTGATGAGGATGCAGTGGCCCGTGATA
Source organism: Gavialis gangeticus (assembly GCF_001723915.1). Classification (NCBI taxonomy): domain Eukaryota; kingdom Metazoa; phylum Chordata; order Crocodylia; family Gavialidae; genus Gavialis; species Gavialis gangeticus. Next base: position 5,389,816 of record NW_017729023.1, on the reverse strand, counting down.
CTCATGGAAACTGTCCTGTTGATACCATGGGCACTGTATCACACCTGTAGTTAGCATGATACTGCTGCATGAATAGGAAAGTGTTTATGATATTTTGGAATAGATACTGAACTTTGGCCACCAAAATTATTTTCCAACCTTGTTCCTCTTCTAGTTTGTATGGACAGAGCATAAGGCTATCAGATAGCTCTTACACATGCAATGTCTACTGGGAGAAAAAAAAAGCATGGTGATATTTTGTGACATTGGTCACACCCACGACTTTACATAACCTACCAATACAATGACAGCATCATGCAAGGGCCCATCAGTATGAAGTGTTTCTATGTCATCCTCTATGTTGTATTCCCACTCCACACCAAGATCGATGAAGGATCGTGACTTGGCCTCCTCTCCTTTGCCATTCAGAATATAGTGTCCTGTAGCCTGGTTCTTAATTGCTAAAGAGAGCAAAAACAGTGGCAGTTGTGCCTCTTGTTTTAAGAGGGGGTCTGTCTTCTATTCTGATTTTTTTCCCTAAACTTACAACAAAACTAAATGACTGAATTCATATCACTATATGTAAGGCAGACTCTCAGCATGATGTATTTATTAGATCTATGGTGTCACCCTTTATTGAACAGTTATGCTGTCAGGCAACTTTTGACCCCAAACAGTATTGTACAAATTTAAGTATTTAAGTATTGTACAAATAAGCTTTAACAAATCCTCAAACCAAAAGAAATGGTCCCATATTTTGCAACAGATTCTGAGTTATTTTTTGGCAACAAATGGAACTTTCACTACAGTGTTTGCAACCTAGACACAGCAGCATTGTGTAAAGCTTTGGCCCAAAACCCACTGAAGTCAATGAAGTCTCCCTCTCACCTCACTCAGTTTTGGATCACAGGTCTTTATGTATTAGGAAGGGGCCTATGACTCAGAGAAAAATGAAACTGGTAGTCTTTTTCACTGTCCACTGCCCAGACCAGTCATGACATCAGAGTGTGTATTGAAGATGGCCATCCTCCACGTGGCACAGCGCTCCCTCAAGGGCCCAGCATGCCTCAGAGGTGGGCACTGCCCACCAGAGCACAGCATGCTCAAACTCCAGTGAGAGGCGTGCCTGCACCAGGAGCCTGAAAACTCGCAGGGCATCGTCTGAGTCGGTCCCGGCAAGCCAGTTTTGGAAGCTCTTGAGGACGGCCATCTTGGTCTGACCCAGTAGAAAGTTGGCCAGGCAGATGACGCCCCGCTTGGCTGCCTGGTATGGGTAGGAGCACACACAGGTGTTCTCCAAGAGGCTCCTGCCCAGCACCCACAGCAGCTGCTTGAGGATGACAAACAGCAGTCACAGGCAGGAACAGTTGAGGAAGGCATGAAAGAGGTCTTCCTCAATGCCCCCCAGGCAGAATGGGCAGGACGTAGAGGTGGCTGGGTCAAAGTGGGATGCAAATGTGCCAGTGGCCAGGATGCCATGCAGCAACCACCACTGCAGGTCGCCAGTCTTCTTGGCAGTTGGCTTTTTTCCCTCCCCAGGAAGGAACGAAAGAAAGAAAGTTGTGTCTGCCAATGTGATCAAAGTACCATGTTTGGTAACTTATGTGGAGTTCACTTTACCCCCTCAGTCTCTGACCCATGCAGGCACAGTCTATAATCTCACTCTTGGGCTTCTTGACATATATTTGCTGTACAATATAGTAATGATAGTTTTCAGTAGTTCATACTGTGGTGTTTGATTATCTGGAAAAACTGATTAACCAGAATGATACTGACACTAATTATTCTGGATAATCGATACTCTCCTGTACACTGGCTAATCATCATCAGCTCATGATTCTAGAAAAGTCAAACAAGAAGCAAACATATTTACTAAATTTGTGTTGTAGGACTCAGTTCTGCGAATGCAGTAACAAATGCAAAAAGGATGATCAGCAAAGCCTGTAGCAGGTTACAGTTTTCCAGCACAAGGATTCCATTTAGTTTGGTTGTTATTTTATTTCTCAGGTTCTTTGATGCATGGCTTATTGATTCAAATTAACCCTCATGCATACAGCCAAACCTGAGGAAACAGGAAAAAAAAAAAAAAAAAAACTTACCAAGAATGTGAGGAGAAGCCTCGTCTTCTTGGATAAACACATGTCTAGCACCATGAGGGATATCAAACATCTTAAGGTACCCTTTGGCATGTGTAGTGGTCATTGGAGAAAGCAAAGGAAGAAACAAAAAGCAATAGCTATGGTTAGTAAAGCACTACATTATCCATCTCCTACTTGCAGAATAGGGCATCCATAAACCTAGAAACAGTTTCACCAAGAAACTGAACAGATAGGTTTGTAACACATTCCATTAATTTTTTTTCACTTTTTTCTCCTTTTGGGGGAAAAAAGAAACTCGTTACAAACCTATTACCCAATTACTTGTTATATTGACTTAAAGCTATATAATTAACATTTCAGGCAAAAATATATGTTTCCTGTGTTTCTCACAATTAAAACACACAGCGCTACCTGTCACCTACCTATCAGCCACAGCTGAAGACTTCAGGTTTACATAATTTATTGCAAGGTGGTCATCTCTTATTGTGTATTTACTTAACTCTCTCAAATATAACAGTATATGAAGAAATGTGGAAACAAGCCATCATAAACTACTGTCACAAATCAGTAAGGAATTATTTACATGGGAAGTTAAAACCAAATTAATTATGGTTATGAATTTAAAATGTATTGTTAAACTCCCTCTGCAGTAATTGCCTATTTTTGTATTAGGGTTAATTAGCTCTCCAATACTGAGAGCAAAATGCTTTTTCCAAAAGGACTGTTCATATTCTGAACTCTTACTTTTTAAATGTGAACCACAAATCAATGGTTTAGAATATCATTTTAGAAGGCAAAGTAATATTTTTTCCATCAAAGGGAAAAAAACGTTTATGGAAAATTATTTCTCTACTTCTGGCCACCATAATTTTGCACCTCTCCAAATGACAATATGTTGGCAAGGACTGAAGTGAACATTTTTTAGCACATTTAAGAATGCCAGCTTTTAGCTATTTTAAAGCGTAGTATTTTCATATTTATTGGTGTATTTTCATCTTGAGATGGGTATATTAAACTAATCAAATCTTCTTAGTACTAATATATAGCATTTTGATAAACTGTTTTATTTAAAAAAATGCTGTACTAACATGTCTCACTCTCACATCCTGCTTGTAATATGAAATCTATACATTGCAGTCCTCTTGCAGAATCAGCATAAACTGATGGGGAAAGAATTAGACTCCCTTTTGTATTAAATAACCACAAGATTGATAATTCATGTTTGATGATTCTGGTCCAAGATTCCCACTGTTGAACAACTCTTCTCTTGGCTCACATGCTGTAACATATACAGCTACTTGGAAAACTGATGAAGAAAATAAAGAGATGTGTGGCTGGTATTTATTTGCATAAGCAGTATTAGCTAATTTTTTTTTTACTGGTCAAGTTTCAAACATATGAAACATACAGTTTTTGCCTGCTCTTTTGCAGTACCTGTAAAAGAAAAGCCAGAAATTAGAGCTGAAGGGAGTTCTGGGTTGTCATGGATGCCCATCTTTCTGCAAGTGGGTAAAACTTACCCAGAATATTTTTAGACTCCTTTGTTTCAGAAAGGGAAATATTGCGAGCTCCTTTGGGCAGTGTGAATGCTCCTCTCGTCTTCCCTTAAATAGAATGTCTTTAATTAGTGTTCTGGGAGCCCAGTCTTCCTCTTTCATTGACTACATTTTCAGCCAGATGCATTTTACAAATGCAAGGTACAAATTACATTGTTACATTATTTGCACAAAATGAATTTAAACCATTATTGTTCGAAATAACCAGCAAATTTTAATAGTCAATGAAAGTCAGACTGAGCATGAATGGGAAAAAAAGTCAGGGAGGCGATTTTAAGTTTGATACTTGCAGATTTCATTTTCCAGCAACTTGATTTCTTTTTGGCACCTCTTGCTTAAATGTTTCCCTGTTGGAAGAGGTCAATTAGTCCTTTTAATTATTATATTTCCAATATTACTGTAAAGCAATAGAAGTTATGTTAGCACAGAATCATTAGCTTGGAAAGGACTGATTAAGAACTGGCTCTTTCTAAATCATCTAAGGCTACTGGTCATTTTCAAATGAACTGAATGGCAGATTTTTGGAATACCATTTATATTTTGCACATGGTCCATGCTTTACAGCAGTGGTTCTCAGTCATTTTGGATTCAATGCACCCTATTATGAAATGCCATCTCTGAGCTTCCACATACTTTTTGACTAGGGGAAAATAATAGAACAAGTTTTTGGTTGCAAAGAACTCAGAAAGTCCACAACCAGTTCAGACTGTTTTTGACACTGTGGTTTCCTATTTGAAATCTCTGCATTTTGTGGTGTAGGTGTTTGCATACCTAACAGTGCTAATATTGTGGGGCACCCCAAACAGCATCTTGCGCACCCTGGTTGAGAATCAGTGCTATAGAGAATAAAAAATTAGCATTACTTAGAAAATAACTTATAAGAATGAGTAGAAAAAAATCTGTGTTTTTTTTTCAATGAAAACATTGGGAAAATTCAGGAAATTTTCACTTTTGCTTGTGATGAAGGATTTAAGTATTTCAGAAGGCACAGTAAAATACTGAAGTGCTACTGGTTCCAGAAATAAGCATGATTACATATATACCTGCAATTTGCTGTTTTCCATCCCTGAAATATACAGTATTTGTTTATTCACTATGTTATAAATAAATTTCCCATCTAGGACACCACATAGAGCAGCAGCCAGGAAAAAAGGTGTAGAAAGCATCAAGATTTTAAAAGATCATGTATTTTATAAGGAGGTTACAAGTGAATAACTCAGTTGGCCTGAAGAGTTGGTAGCAATAATTATATTCCCAAAGGGCTGTGGTAATTAATAAATATTTTACAGTGGAATCCTTGTAATGTTTCATTTTTATGCATTTTAATTTCTTCTTTTGCTAGGTTTAACTTGTTTTTTTAATATACTGACCAATTTTTTCAGTCATTCATACTGTTGTACACCTGGATAGCATCTCTGGCTGCTATTAATACTATTTGCGGCTATGCAAGTTAAATTGCAGACACACAACTCCTGACTTCTCCTTTAGCTTACTTCCTGCTTCAACCCAAGCCCCTCTAAGATGTACAGCAAGTACCCCTTTGCATAGTTGTTTTCCACAGTATGCTTGGGAGACAGATCCTTGATCTACTTCTCTATAGTCTACATTACCATTAGCAGTATGGATAAGATTTGCCCATCGGGGAACAAGTTTTTTTTTTAAACCAAAACAAACAGCTTTGAAAAGCCTGAACATGAATATGCATGCGCACATACGTGCATGTTACAAAATATTGTTCTAAAACTATATACTCTTCATATCATTTTGTACTCACATTTCCTTTTTAAAATCTTTAACGTGTTGTCAACTTCATATGAAGGCTCATAATTTCAACCTCATTTTGATGCCTTGGTAAAAAAAAAATAACCATTTGGCAAAAGCTTGATATACCTCTATTTCCCTGAGTGTGCAACATGGTTTCATGTATGTAGCAGGCCTCATCCCTTGCTATCATTATGCTAGTCCGCAGTGCTATAAAATGGCAGACCCAGTTAAGTGCACTGAGACAATGCTGCCAGTAGACAAACACAATTGCCATTGACTGTAGCAGAGGGTATGCTTAAGTGCTGAGAGGTACCATTTGACACGCTATTGATCGGGGAGGGTGTTTAATATAATACTCCATCCATTACGGCAACAGTTAACTGATGAGGCTAATATGTTAAAAGTAGTCTAGGGGATTTGAATTCATTACCGTTACCATTACTTGTACCTCCCCCTCCAAAGAAGACATTCACCTTTCCGGGGGAAGCCACAACAATGGGGCAGGAGAGGAGAGCAAGGTTTTGGTTAAAAAGTGTTTGGAATCAGCTTCTTCACTTAAGACATACACCCCAATTTTTCATTGCTATTTTTCAGGACAAAGGGGAGCATAATATGTAAATAAATAAAGTAGTAAAGGTGAGTATGCGGATAAATTTCCTGGACCACTTTTAAAATCTCAGCCTTGACATCTTTTCTGTTCAGCTAATAGAACCTCATGTTTCAACTACTTGTTTTTAAATATATAAAACAATTAGAATGAGAAGAGGATCCCACTGAAAAACATTATGCCTAGCTCTCAAGCTGCATATTTACTTAAGACACAAAAATAATTATATGATTGCAGATTGCATTTTGTTTGGGTGTTTTTTTCTTTTTTGACCTAGGGATTTTAATTTGGGAGTTTACAACACAAAGCCAAATTAATAGACATAAAGAACAAATTCAAAGATGTACATAACAAACATCAAACCTTCTACACAGCAATGTTTTCACTAGCAATTTAAAGAGAAGCATGTGGAAAACATAAGTCACCAAACAAGATGACTCCTTCAGAGGTGTTAAAATAAAATGTATGCAATGCATAGTGCTGTGAAAGGAGGGAAGCAGATATAACAGGTATAACACCAACACTGAATAAAATACAATGTATGACTAAATAGCATTTTTCAATCCCTGACTCAGTGTTCAGAGACTGAAGAATACTATGAATGGAGGCTCTTTAAGGCCCTGCTCCTGCATGGCTGACATCAGCTGGACACAATTTTTATTGAGGCCCTGGTTTCTACAAGGGTAAAATGGACTTAGCTTACATTTACAACCCCTTTCAAGTCTCTTTATATTGCTGTGGTGGTAGCAAAGAATCCATTGTTTTAAAAAAGTAACTGGTGGCAATTGATATCAAAATTGCAGGATCAGGCCTCAATCTGATGACTAAAAATGAAAAAACAAAAGCAGACACAGGGACTTAGTCAATTCCATGTTTCATTCTGTATAAGCAAATGTGCTCTACATAATGTTGTTGGACGTCCTAGTTTAGCCAAATTCTCTTACAAGGGGTCCTTCAACAAACAGAAAACAAATCCTTAATATTTTGTTTTTATGTTTTTATAAAAGATATGCAAATTCTTTATTATAGATCAAACTAGTTTTTGTAAACAATCTTCCAACTTTGGTTAAGCACCTTCTGATCAGTCCACATGAACAATAAATACAACACAGCATTAACGATAATATGGAATGTATCTGGAAGCATGAAAAGGCTAATCCTACCAAACTTTTTAGGAGTTCGAGTAAAGGTCCCTTTTACAGTTCGGCAATGCGAGTTATCTCCACCACAGACCCCACATTTATCTTCAACTTTATTGGAACCAATTTCCTTGTCACAGCCCACTTTCTGCAGACAGAAGAGTAAAAGGAAGGGGGGAAGGGTTGTTTTTTGGTCTCTTACAAATGTAACTGCAGAAGAAAAACTCATAAAAATAATTCACTGTGAAAATTTCACCCAGCCAGATGTATTTTAAGTGTCAGTTACTTGAAAGACTGCAGCTGAATAACAGTTCTAGGGAAAGAGCTAAGAACAGATTTGTACATTATACTCACATATGACATGACCCTTGCAATTAATTTGCCAAAAATAAAAAAGCACTAGAAGCAACTAGCTTTAAGAAAGGATTACTTAGAAAAGCATGGTACATGTCAGTAATACATCTGTACTGTGGTTATAACATGTGATTAAAAAAATTAGGAAACTGTGGAATACAAAGTTTGGCAAACATTTTTTTGAAAATGCTTGCAAAAACCTCTCTCAAAATACTTGTTGAGTATTTCTGAACAACTCTACTGACGATTATTAACCAATATTGTTCAGGCAGGAAACCAAAGCCAAACCTTAAAAAAATTATCACTCACCACGCACTCTCCACGCACACAAATACTGTATGGATCTTTATAAGAACAGCGAGTCCCATCATGGGCCAGTTGTTTCACATAAGCGACATCCCCTGTTTCTTTGGATTGGCAGTAAAGGTGACATCTTTTATTGGCTGCATAACAGGAAGAGAGTTAACGCCATGCATTTCAATAACACAAGAGCGTTGAACAAAAACAGTTTTAAATTCAAGACATATCACACAGGGACACTATCTGATAGAATACAACAGTAAACACACACATGTGAAATCTAGTCAACCTCAAAACATCACAGAAATCAACTTCCTTTGAAATGGCATTGCAGAAGTAAGTCTAGAAGTAACTGTTCACTCCAACTCAGAAGGCGAACTAAGTCTGATGTGGGAAACTGGTGAATGGTAGAATAATGTAGGCCAGGATTCTGAAAGAACCTAAGGGTACAAAGTGCCCAAACCCACCAAACGTCAACTGGACCTGGTCCCTATCTCCCTTAGGTTCCTTTGAAACTGCTAGTCCTACTTATACTTCCAGATCACTTAATCAAAGTTCATATTTGTGGCAGGAGGGGGTACCCCCCCAAAGGGGAACCCAAGGGTGGGGGGCCCCAGAAATTTCCCCTCTGTATCTGAGTGCAACATCAGAACCTGGTGGAGGCTGGTGAGCTCTCCTGTGTCCCTACAGGGAAAGCAGCTGCTGGATGGCAGAAAAAGCAGCTGTGATTTGCAGTTCCTGTTTGATCTGTACTGGAGGACACCCAGGAGCCAGCCAGATAACTGGAAATCCAGCATGGGCAGAGAAGGAGGAGAGAGCAATGGGAGAATGGTGCGAAGAGCCGCACAACTGAGAGGTAGGCAAACACCAATAAAGCTGGTGAAGGAAGAGCCTCTGTGGTCTAGAAGTTTGGAGGACCACCCGGCAGCAGGTACCTGAGCCCCTGGAGAAGTGGTGAGGAGAAGAAGCCCCAGGATGCCTTTACCAAGCCAGGTAAAGAAAGGGAGGACTTATCCTTCTTGATTGGGGCATGATGAAATCAGCAGGCAGTTAATGCGCCAAGTGAGTGAATAGGGAACGGTTAATTACCTAGAAGGGAGCGCATTTTGGGATTTGCAGCTTTTTGAAAGTAGGAGCTTTATTATGTGAGAGAATATGGCCCTTAATGACTGGAGAATACCGTGATTATCCAATGAAACTAGTTGGACTAATTGATTTCCCTTAGTGGTCAATTCATTACAGACCTTTTCTTGATTTCATTATGTATTATTATGTAATAGCATCATGGAATTAATTGAAAGGATGGATTTCCTCAATGATTAATGAATTGTGAACGTATGTATTGATCTCATTGTTTGATTGACTAATGGAATGAAGTGGGTGGATTAACCTTTTAAAGGATTCATAAGCAACGGACTTTTTTTTTTATTTAATTGATTATCATTTATTTATGGTCCATTGATTGAGCAGAAGCTTTAGTAAGCTGAATGTGGATCTGAGTTGATATCTGGCCCTACAGAATTATATCAGTAGTACCCAGTGTGCTAATATCAGCGCTGTACCATTTTGTGGGAAGTAAGTTATACATCATCAAAACGCTTGGCTGGCGTGTGGAAGGGATGTGAGAGGAAGTGGAGCCCCATAAAGTGCCCTCATGTGCAATCAGAACCAACTCCAATTGATGACCAGGAACCCTCCCATTGATTTCCAAGATCAAGGCATGGTGGGTGAAAACAGGGTCAGTTTCAGTGACTGGGACATGCTGAGGCCCAAGCTGTCCTACCTTAAGAGCTGACACTACAGGGGTCTGACCTCCTGTTCATTGCAGCACAGGTAATACCAGCAACTGCATGCACAATATTAAAACTATGAAGTGTATCTTATGACGTAAAAAGTATGAACAACAAGTCAGCTGCATTGGCAACTACCCATCAAGGTTTGCGGTGCCTTTCATAAGGCCAGAGGTGTCAAACTCAACTGGTCCCAGGCTGGCCACCATAATGGCAGGAGCAGTGGCAACTAGAGTGGTGGTGTTAGGCAGCTGCCAGGTGACTGAGGGCTGTGTTGACCAGCCTTCCCTTGCCCATGTGCTACTGAAGGCCATGGCTACTGTGGTCGCAGGATCCCAGATTCTGTGGTAGTCCCCACCCGCTCCTGGACATGCCCCCAAATTCTCTGGGCTGATGGTGGCTTGACAAGCCAGAAAGAGTTGGCTCAATGGGCCAGACAGATCCAGCCTGCTGTTTGACACTCCTACATTTACCTAATAATCTTATTGTTGTTGTTGTCTTTATATCTCTCATTCACTAAAATTAACCAGAAGAGAGAAAGCTAATGCTGTTAATGATTAAATCTGCTAGACTGAGGTCTGCTAGACTGATGGTGGAGGAGATGGGTCTCTGGAAGAGTAGAAAAATATTACAGAATTTTTAAGACAGTGCTTTTAAGATGACATGTGTGATACTTTTAGCTGTACTTGACAAAACCAGCAATGATTAAACATTAATAATGATACTGTTATGCAAGCCTCCTGTAGACATACTGTGGGTGATTGGCAGACATAAGGGGGCTAGAGAGGTCCTTCTGGTAGTGAAAAAGAAACTTGGGGCATATAAGCAAGGTCACAGTCATGGAAGGCAAGTAAGCACTCAGCTGAGCACCTTCAACTTCCACAGGCTTCCCTGAAGGTGCAAAGAGCCATAAGCTCTTTGCAGGATCAAACCCTCACCAAGGAAAGGATCAGGTGGGACTTGTGTGCCCAAGATTGAGCATGAGGAAATTATACAGCAGGTTCTCATTGACTACACCTGTTTTCTTATTTTGGGCCATCACCCTTTCTCTGTTTGATTCCCACCTATTCCTAGCATGACAGTTACTATTTTTTGCAAGCAACACTATTCAAGGACACCTTCAGTCCTTGATGTGCTATACAGTGAAGCAAAATCCCAGCAGGGCTGCAGGTCCTGGGGATCTGTTTTTAGAAACAACATCGTTCTAAAAGAGTAACTGTACGTACAGTCAGGATGTTCGTATGGCAACCAGTGGTGCTTGCTGTTTTGATATTCAAAATGGGAATTGCGCTGCTGACACTGCTGAGCTCTGAAGTCCTCAAAGTGCTTTGGACATTCTTCTGTGTTGCAAAGCTGATATTCAAAATTCACACCAGCACAATCCTGACCCCCATTGACTGGCCTGCATCAAAACATGTTAGAAAGGCTTTAAAAAATACTTGAACCTCAGGAATAGAGATTTGCTGATGGCATGCTCTAGTGCAAAATAGCAGTTTAATCTCAAATAAAAGTCTCATTCTACTTCTCAGAGACAAATTTACAAAGATGGGTGCAATGGGTAACCTGGCAAAAATGAAAACAGAATAAACAATAGAGCCCCCCATTTGCACTTGCAAAGCTGTGTGAGAACATGGGCTGGTCAGGTGACTAGCCATGCAATTGCCCAATCTGAATGCTTGAATGGAAGGTTTTGTAGATGCAATAGGTGCGTCCATGCACTGATAACAGTAGACTTGCAACGGATTCTACGACTGTCATTTAACAGTGCATCTGGTAGATTGCTAAATCTGTATTCCAACTTCTCTCCACTGCTTTGCATATTTCCTAATACTGTATGGATTTTTTTGTTACATGTGTCTGGAAGTTCTACCACAGTCCAAAGATAATCCCACCCTTCCTCATGTTCTACAAATAGTCTGGGTCCTGGAAAGAATATAGCAAACCCTCAGGTCCACAGGTAAGCATACTGCAACTTTAGAGTCCCTCCCTAGCACCTGTGCAAACCTTGCTGTTGTGTAATAGTGGAGAAACCCCAAAGCACCCCTAAACAAAGCTTTCATTTACACCCTGAGTAAAGTCAGACACAATTACTATCATGCTGCCACAGCCTGTAGGTAGGGGTGCTCCAGTCACTATGCCCTGAATGGAGTCCCCAAGCCACTCCTGTGGGAGCTCAGCCCCCTGTGCATGAGAACCATTCCCAAGTCTTGCTGGACTTGAGAATTCTGGCAGGCATTACACCCACACATGAATGTCATTCAAACTGTAGCTCACAACCACAAAGATTCCAGTCCAGTGGGGAATACCAGTTACTCAGAGACTTCCAGGCTCACATTGGATTGTTGCACTGGCGTGTTCTGAAGCGTACTCCCGTACCACAGGTCCGTGAGCAAGAACCAAATTTAGTCCAGGGTCCCCAGTTGCCATCCTGTTTCAGTTGGTTTGCATTCTTCCACATACAATGGCCTTTGTAGCACCACTGAAAAATACAATGCAAGCAAAACAGAGAGGTGCAATTACAGTTATATAATGAGCAATGCAGTTATGGGCTAACCTGTTATAGTACCTGTCCTTTACCATGAGAAATCATACACATGCACTGCCCTGGGCACAAAACAGGGGATGAATCAAAGACTCTGACTCACAGCTCCCTGGGAAAGGAAGAGTCATATTTCCATCTACTCTTTATCTGTCTACTCTTGTGCTAGTACCTACACTACAGGCTAGCAACATGCTCCTACCTTATGGAGCTTAGGGACTCTCAAGCCCTTCATTATTCTGGTAGGATTCCTGTTTGCTCCCTTTTGGTCTTGTTTTCTGCTGGCTTCCATTCAGAACTAGCTATTTTAAGAATTATGCTGCCAGATACACACCAAGGTGCAGCATAAGCCTTTTTGTTCATATTGACCAGTTCTTGATATCCAAATACACTGGGATAGAGGGTTAGTCATTCAGCAGCATATTTTTGCTGTTGACAGTGACACATTCAGGTGGCATAAGTAGCTTTTTTGTGTCTCAAAGTACATAGGATTTGCTACAGCAAACAGCTATTTTCATATAATTTTATAATTAAAACTGAATTAGAAGCAGGACACCCACTGATGGAGATATTATAAGGGAAAAAAAAGTTATTCCAGAACATTTGTAACCACTGAGCCACAAGACATCTGGCCCACGAGCACCAGGAGTTTAGGAGTAAGCAGGTCAATCCTACAGTAAGAGCACTATCTGCTTCAGTGGCTTTCCATTGCTGCTTTCTGGGCAGCTTGAAAATGAAACAAGACTCCACGAATGTCACATAAAGCCTGCAAGAAGACACCACTATAAGGTCAGCCCTAAGGTTGGGTTTCAATGTCTTGGTTTCATAAAATACATTATGCTACAATTTGCTTTGAAGACAGGCCAGTGCAGTACACAGAAAATTGCACTGAGAAAGGAGAGATCCCCTTTTTATCACCTAGAACTCAATCCTACAGTGTGCTAAGCAACTTCTGTAGGTTATAGGTGCCCCTAAATTCCCACTGAGTCAGGGAACTCTGTGTGTAAGCTCCAGACAAGATCCAGAATGGTTTTTGTGATGAAAAAAGGATACTGAAAGCACAACATACTTTCCCAGGAGCACATTCGGTCCCATCAAGCGGAGGTCCCTTCTTAGTCTTACAGAAGTATGGGTTGTCTGGGTGGCTACACCACAGCTGCTTGCAGGGGTCAAAGGTTCGAAACTGAAATGTAGCAAAAAGCCCAATTCACTTATGAAATTAAATTAAAAATCCAATTATTAACATTAATTCCAATAACACTCAGGTCACACTCACCAAGCTGTTTAATAGGTTAAAACTAAACTGACTAACCACCACCATATATATACATCAGAGTGTAGTATCATAATACAAATATACCATACTGAAGCTCTTCCCCAAGAGTTACTACTGGTTTTTGTAAAATCAGGCATTATGCACTCTGTTGTCACAAAACCCCAGGAATATATCCAGACATACTTGGAACCATGTTATACGGTCATTTAATGCCTTCATACAATGTCTAGTATAAATGTGCACGTTTATTTCTATAACAAATAAGCATAATGTGCAAACAGTATTAAAAGGTATGCATTTAGAATTAAGGGAAATGTTAACCACACAAAAGGAGTCTCTCTGACAAAATATGAGTGTATCTCTTTTGGACTGGGCCACAGCAGGTAAAAGCCCAAGGAAGGGCCACTATTTCTGCAGACAGGCAAGGTAGGAAAAGATGCATTTGCTTAAATAAGTTATTATGATTTGAAACACCACTTAGGGCCTTGTTGCACATTAATAGTAGGCAGCTCCTGGAGCTCTTAAACCCCAGACTGGCCATACATTAACACCAGAAACTAGTTTTAAGCACATTTAAGGTAGCTGAAAGTTATACCACTCCAGGTCAGGTTTACTGCTGACCTGTGTTACCAAGCTCAGGTTCCATTAATGTGTGGCCACCCCCCACAGGTGAGCTGCCCAAGTTTCAGTCCTCCAGCATCCAAGGATGCAGTGTCTCCCCCCACCCTCCTGTATTATGTGGACAAACCTTCCATCCCCTGAACTCTATTGCTCACGGGGCAGTTCTGGCACCAAGCCAATCCCCTCTCCCACCCCTGGGTGTTTGACCTTCCGACTCCTGGGGGTGCAACCCCATGCCAGCTCCCCAGATCACAAGGCATGGACAGGTCTAGGTGTGGGGTCTAGCGGGGTGTGGGGAGAACAAGGTAGGTAGCTAGATTGGGTCCCATGAGCTGGGAGGCTTCACTCTAAGGGCAGGGGCCATAGCTCCCCCAAAAGTGCCTACCCTCACCTCTCCCACCTCCTAGCCACCCCAGGAAACATGACCAGCCCCTCCCCGCCATTTTATTAAAAGATGAGACTTTCTTTAATTTACTTCCTCTTTATTTTGAATTATTTTTATTTTTCAATTCTTTTTATTTTATCTTTCACTGATTGATTGATTTCTTTCCTTTCACCACCACCCTTCCCTCACCCCCATTTCCTTCCCACTGCCCATTTCCTTACCTACCCCCATCCCATTAATTTTCAGCCTCCCAGCTTCATATTCCTGCCTCCACAAATCATCTCTAACACAACCCCACCTAGAGCAGGGATAGAAGCCTGTTCTGGCTCTCCAGCTTTGTAGTGGCAACTCACAGCTGTAGCTCCTAGTCCAGCTGCTGCTCACCAACTCTCTAGTGGCAAGTCATAGCTGTGCAGGTTGGGGACAGTCAGAGCTAAGGTTTTTAGCTTTAAGGTCTGACTGCTCCAAATTCAAGGTAGCACTAAGGGCCTTGTTACATGGTAATTTTGGGAAGCTTCTGGAGCTCTTGACTCCTAGATTATCCACACATTAACACCTCAAAGTGGTTTTAAGCACTTATGAGGCTCAAAGTTATGCAACTAGAGAGCAGGATTATCTCTGATTTGTACTACTCAGCTCCTGTTCCATTAAGGTGTGGCCACTCCCCACAGATGTCTTGGCCAACATTTGTGCGGTTCACAGTGGGTACATCGACACATGCAATTAACATGATGTAGTAAACTCTGGAGTACTTTGAGCCAGAGTGAACTGCTCATGGGCCCAGCATCTACCAATGCGATTGGGACAGCGGCACTTTGAGCCAGGGTGGAGCTGGCTGGGGCTAGCAGCAGGCTTTGGGGTCAGGGCCAGGCTCCAGGTGGCAGAGGAACTGGCTGGATCACAGGGATGCTGAACACGTGGAGCTGTGTGGCTAAGCAGCAGCCAGCAGTCTGGCCCGCGCCCAGTCATTAATGAAGTCTGCGGGAAAGTTCTAATTAGAACACTCCAGCAGCCTGACTGTGATGTGTATTCAGCATCCCCAGGTTTCAAAATGGTGGTGAAACAAGCTGTAGTTAACATGCTCTTGCCACCATTTTGAAAAACAGGATGCTGAATACATAAGATGCTGTGGGCATTTTAATTACAGTGGCTCCCGAGACCTGCTCTAATTAAAATGCTGCCCCCCACCCGTCCTCAGAGCATGTGTATAGATATTCCTACAGACCTATAAAACTAATGGCCCTCATGAAGTACATGAGAAGTATCAAGATAACACTTCCGCTCCATCCTCTTAGTCTCCTGGATAATTAAGACTAATTTGTCTAAACTGGCATTGAAGCTGCATGTGTAAACAACTGTCCCCACACTTGTTTTAATATGAGTCAAAGCCTGACACAATCAGACCCAGGATAAACCCAGCCTTTATTTTAAGCCTTAGGGTAGAAACAGATGTCACCCAACATTGCATTTTTGTCACCATAAAAACTTTTATGGTGGCACAAATAGATGTCCCTTCACTTTCCATTTCATATCAGTGAGCACAACTAAAGGTAGTACTGAATTTACTTAATTCCAAGATGAGGTTTTCTCCCCCATTTAATATGAAGGGAGAAGCCTCTTGTCTTAGCATCAAACACAAGGGTGGTTGAGGGAAAGGCAGCTGCTGTGGCTTGGGCTCCAGCCCCTACCCAGGGTTGGGGCCATAGCCAATACCCACCCCTGGTCCCACTGCCTGTGCACTCTACCATCTACCCCCTGCAGGTTCTTCCCCATCTCCCACCCCTTGCACAGCCCCTGCTCCTCTGCTGTTTCTTTGCCTCCCTTATCTTTGCTTTGTGCTTGCACTCTGTCCACACTCCAGCCTGGGGCACTGAGCACAGCCCCAGCCCAGCCCCATAAAAGTGGCACCATGCTCAGTACTCCCAGCTATAAAGTGGAAAAAGCCTGCTAGCATAGCATACTACCATGTGGTAGTCATGGGGGACCTGAACTTCCCAGACATCTGCTGGGAAGAGCAGTCAGCCAGGTCTGACCGCTCATGTAAGTTCTTAGCAGGAATGCAGGACCTCCATCTAACTCAGGAGGTGCACAGCCCCACCAGGGGACATGCCTTGTTGGACCTGGTGCTGGCCATGGGAGATGACCTGGTGAGGGGGCTGCGGGTGCTTGACCACCTGGGCGACAGTGATCATCGCCTGCTGGAATTCACCATCCAGCACAAGGTGG
>NW_017729023.1:5371618-5371934 GCF_001723915.1 Gavialis gangeticus | reverse complement strand
CTTTAAGAGGAGGTTAGATGAACACCTTGCTGGGGTCGTTTGACCCCAGTAATCTTTCCTGCCATGGCAGGGGGTCGGACTAGATGATCTACTCAGGTCCCTTCTGACCCTAGAAACTATGAAACTATGAAGCAAGGGTAAAGGTAGGGTGGTGGGAGTGGGTAAGCAAAGCTTGAAGGGAGAGGAAAATGCAGAATAGAGGCTTGGGGGAAAGGGTGAAAGTTGGAGAAGAGGCTGGGGAAGTGGGGGAGGGAAAGTGGAGAGCAGAGGCTGGAGGGTAGGGGAAGAAGGGGAGTGGGGAGGGAAGGGAGGCCCA
>NW_017729023.1:5362440-5366618 GCF_001723915.1 Gavialis gangeticus | reverse complement strand
CGTCCACAAGGAAATGGGGGGGCATGTGGGATCAATGGGGGGAAAGTGGAGAGCAGAGGCTGGAGGGTAGGGGAAGAAGGGGAGTGGGGAGGGAAGGGAGGCCCAAGGCTGCGCGTGGACAGAGAGGGGGCAGAGGTGGCAAGACAGCAGGTATAAGCAAGGGGTGAGATGCTTGATCTACCTATACCAGCTACCCTGCCACCACCTGCCCCCCTGCAGCAGTAGGAAGGATGAATTAAAAATGACCCTCTAATAATTAGATTCTATGTACAAATAATTATTAAAAAATTACAAATTTTCCACGTATAGAAGCTAATTATTGGGGAGTCATCTTAAATTCAGGGTCATGTTAAATTTGATTAAATATGGTAATAAATTGTGCTGCTTTATTGTTGCTATTTGTTCTGGGGTGGGACAGTGTGGGCAGCTCTCAACTGCCAGGCAGCTCCTCTGGCGGCTTACAGGGCAGTTCTGAATGCCCTGGGAAGGATTGGGCCCATCAAGCCCCTGGAGCACCTGCCTGGCTTTCCTCACTTACAGAGAATTGGGGGGCACCTCTCTGTAAGCCACTAAAATAAGGGTTCTCCACTTAAGGAGACCCACCCCAAGATCTCTGGGAGCACCTCTCCCTAAGAGGGGAAAGCCCATATGGGTCCCAGGAAATTCCCCGGTCCTCCATGCTGACTCTCTCTGACTTGTGCCTCTGTGTGAAGCGCAAGCCGGCAAAGGGGCAGAGGGGGTAAAATTCCCAGTGTTGCATGCCTCCCATGTTGGGACTCGCACTGACTTGGAGGCACAGGTCATAGCAGGTCTCCATGCGGAGGCACAAGGTACTGGAGAATTCCTAGCTCCTGTGACTCCAGGACCCATGCTGACCCATGCCTCAATGTGAAACAGGTCAGCACGGGTCCTGGCGCAGAACCCGAGAAATTCCTGGCACCCCATGCCTCCACGCCAGGACTCAAGCTGCCCTGTGCCTCTGGGTCAACACAGGTCCTAAAATGGAGGCATAGGGCACCAGAAATTCCCTGGCTGTGCTTCATGGAAAGACACAGAAATTCAAGCCTACGCTTCACAGAAAGGCACATGTCAGCATGTGTCCCAGCATAGAGACACAGCGCTGGGGATTCCCTGGCTTCTATACTGCACTGTGCTGACACATGTCTGCATGAGGCATGGGTCAGGGTCTGGAATCATTGGACTAAAGGAACGTATTGCCCATGGGTGACTGGTGCCACCTTAGTTGCGGGGGGCATGTGCCCCCACTGCAACCAGTCCCGCCGACAGGTGTGGGGGGGGGTCCCTCCATGGCTGATCCTGCAGATGGAGGGGTGGGGTGTCGCTGCGATCACCACAGCTGCTTCCAGGAGTGGATGTGGCCACTTCTGGGAGCAAGCACTGGCTGATTGCTGCAGCTGCTCCCAAAAGCAGACCCAGCCACTCTGGGAAGCAACTGCAGTGACCGCAGTGATTGGCCAGTGTTTGCAGGGGGCACTGGTGCTCCTGCCTGCCCCACCCCCCCATCACCTAAGCAGTGAGTGCAGCCAGTTAGGGGGTGCACCGGCGCTCTTAGGAGGTGCATGTGCACCCCTACGTGTTGCTACTGGCATTGCCCATTGTCCCACATTGGGCCCCTGCTCTGATGCCAACTCCATAAGGGAGCAATACACTGCTCTTCTACTACTTTTGTCATGAGCTTGAGAACAGAGGAGGGAACAGACACACAAAGGAGAACAAAGAGCTGTGGGAAAGACCACAGTAGCTGTTTAAAAATAGTTTTACTTTTAACTTTGGCCCCTCAGTTATCACCACTGGCATGAGGCAGGCCCACTAGACTTTTAAATCAGAAAAGGCAACAGGGTTACATTTGCATACATATTTCTCACTCTGCCTTTAATCATTCAATGTCACTTCTTTCATTGTTGGATTAAAATATATATATATATAGTAGCTACTGAAAATAGCCAAACGGTAACTGGTGAAATCGATTTCAATCTTCAGAATAATGACTCAGTCTGTACATACCGCTGTGCACATTTTATAACCAACACCAAAATCAAAACGGCATTGTTCATCCATAGAATAATTGATGCCTGGTAATTCAGGAAGTCTGGGCCAATCATGTTCAAAAGGGTCATCAAGGAGACAGTCATAAGAGCTGAGAAAAGATAAATGCAGGTAATGAAAAGATAAATACTTAAGAATATATATATTTTTTTACTAGTTAGGTTATTGCTACTTGTTCTTATCCAGTTGAATGGGCTCCCACCACAACAGCTACTATTCCATCTATTAGAAGTCTAGGGTGAACTTAGATACCTCAGACCAATCCTATCTACCCTGTTTGAGTGCCTGAAAAACCCCTAGTACAAAATGTGAAATGGTTCTCCCTGCTTCTGTGACTTAGTCTTAAGGCTAAGATGACAATGCAATAGAAAAGTAGACGCAGTGATTCTTTTTCAGGGACTTGAGAACAGGGTGAAACTAGATCACATTTGGACACCTAACAGAGCCAGATTTTATTCCACTTAAGTGAACAGAAGAGTAAATCAATACTCCTTTTCCCCCAACCTTTGTCTGTCATATGTATATAGACTGGGACAGGAACAGTCTCTAATGTGTGCCCACTTATGCACTGCAAGATGAATCTCAGGGCTGGGGACTCTCAGATGCTTCAATTGACAAAAATCCTAGATGCTGTACTCTTGTTGCAGGAAATATGTCTGGCAATTTTTCATGCAACTCAAACTTGTGCATCAGCCCAAAACAGCAACAACCACTCACCAGCTTTGAGCTGAAATTCAGCACTACAGTGCAGTGTATCACTGTACTTCAGTTGGCGTACTGCTTTTAGCACAGGACCTAATCCAAACTAGTTGAAGTCAGCTAGGAGTCTTTCCACTGACTTCCAGAAGCTCTGGCTCAGGTCCATAGCACGCAAGGGAAATCTTTCAAAGCAAACAGCAAGCATTTTTACTTCAGGACTACTACATTCACGGTGGTAGGAGCCAGCAGAAAAGCCTGTGATACACTGAATGCCTCTGAGCTGACACAGGACTCAAGGGAGACATTGCAATAGTGCTGGGTCCTCTCCACATAAGTGAATTTCACCTGCAGGAGGAATGCGGGGGCAGGCAGGATTGGTCTAGGGGGTAGGGGGGGCATGTGGGGTCTGCAGGGGGTTTCTGGGGTCCAGGATGGTTTGGTGGGATATGGGGGGCTTGCATGGAGGGGAACCAGGGGCTATTTTTAGCCCTCCAAGGCCCACCAGCAAACCTATACTTCCATTCCTCCTCCCCTATCCCCACTGGGACTTATTTGCTCAGTTCCCAGCAGCAGTGAATGCTGATAAAACAGGTGACTGATAAAATGGGAGTAACGTGGGGGATGCTGGCTGGTCCATGGCAGGGAGGAGTAGGGGACTAAAAACAGTCTAGTGCCGGGGAGGCAGGGATAGGAAAAGTGCAGCCCTGGGGCTGGAGCCAGTGGCTTGGCTTTCCTAGTCCCAGGGCTGAGAACATAACTGTACAGAAGTGCCATGTCCCGGTCTAACCTAGATCAGGTAAATCTGGTACTAATGGATCCAGGTCTATTTTATATCAGGTTCAGCCATTTTTAGACTAGTCTGTGTGCATAGAACTTCTGTACTGTTATAAGTTTAGATTCAGTTCCCAATCACTGAGATGGGTCTGAGTCTAAGGTTTGCATCAGGGTGAGTTAAGTTAAATCAAATGACCATTTTGAACCTGATCTAGCCTCCCTCTAACACCCACGAATGTCTGTACTTAGCCTTAATGAGGAACTGCTGCTCTTGACTTCGTTCTTGTAAAAGGAATCACCAGATAAAAGTGACACTGCTGTGGGGCGGGGGAGTTTTAGCAAGCAGTACTGCTGGGAGGAAGCATATAGTGAATCTGTTGCTGTGGCTTATAGAGCAGATGCACTCGGATGCCCTTTGGGACTGAATCCCAATTTTCAACTTGAAAATTATGAAGCACCACAGTTGCCTCAAATCTACTCATTTTAAACACAAATTCAGGCTGGTGTACTCTTCCCTCCAGTACAGAAAGAATCAAAAGGCCAGAACAGTATCAGACCTCACAACCCTTCAGGAGACTCACTGCCATTAGCTAGGCATTACAGCTCCTATAAGCTGCTCCTAATTGGGGAATGGATGT
>NW_017729023.1:5343286-5357440 GCF_001723915.1 Gavialis gangeticus | reverse complement strand
TAATGAGGAACTGCTGCTCTTGACTTCGTTCTTGTAAAAGGAATCACCAGATAAAAGTGACACTGCTGTGGGGCGGGGGAGTTTTAGCAAGCAGTACTGCTGGGAGGAAGCATATAGTGAATCTGTTGCTGTGGCTTATAGAGCAGATGCACTCGGATGCCCTTTGGGACTGAATCCCAATTTTCAACTTGAAAATTATGAAGCACCACAGTTGCCTCAAATCTACTCATTTTAAACACAAATTCAGGCTGGTGTACTCTTCCCTCCAGTACAGAAAGAATCAAAAGGCCAGAACAGTATCAGACCTCACAACCCTTCAGGAGACTCACTGCCATTAGCTAGGCATTACAGCTCCTATAAGCTGCTCCTAATTGGGGAATGTATGTCATACATTGGAAAGGATGGCAGTGCTGTAACCACAGCCTTTGAACTGCAAGGGCAGCATGCCATACAGAAAGGCTCCACTCTTCCTGCAGCCTGGTACCCTCTCTGAAGCCTCTGGGGCCCCCTGTTTCATTGTATTTGCAAGAGGGGCCTCTCCAGTGAGTAGGTGACAGGGTTCAGAGGACTGTGTCACTTTCTGGCTATTTTGTGCTGGGATTTTCTCTCTCCCTTCTGCTCTGCACAGCAAAAGAAAGCCCCAAGATACTGAATGACAAGATGGACTGCCATGTTTTTGGCAGCATCACTCCTATTCTGTGATCAGGTTCTTACTGTATATATCGTTTGAGTTCTTGGCCACTGCAGCGCGACCAGTGGTAACGATGAAATGCAGCCTGCACCAAGGGAGCCATGACACTCCCCATTGCTGTTTCATCCCCACATCTGTTCCCTTGCCCATCATGCTCCATTCCCAGCCTGCAACAAAGAACAGATAGAGATTGCACTACACACATAATTCATACACAAAAGGGAGGAGCTGAGGAGGCATTTTATATGGCTATACAGGTGTGTTAGCAAAGGATTTAATTTTTAGCATTGAGAGAGAATGCCTGCTCCTTAATTGGACTTTTCCAGCAACACCAAAATAATTTGGAAAAGGCAGACAGGTCCATAAATCTTGTTTCATTTATGGTTTGCTAATTTTATTTTCAACTAATAAATCAAAATCTATTTAGAGGATGAGGTGGTCTTGTGTTTTTGATACTGTAAAACAGATGCTCTATTAAATAATAGAGGACTACTTGTTCAGCTGTTTGGGAGCCCACAGTTGCATGCATATTTACACAGTCAGACCTTCAATGACTGTCATAAATTCAGCCAGCTAGCTAATGAGGACCTTTTGCTGAAACAGTTGTAGCAGACTCAACGCACCATTGTTTTTTGATGCATGCCAAATCCAACTGTGGGATACACGATATTTCATGGCTTTCCATTTTTAAGTATTAAAAGCCATTATATTATTTTCAAGGGATTCCTATTCTAGTTATTCTTCATTACCTAAATCTCCTGTGCAACACAAAGGAGCAGAATGGAAATATACTGGTTCAGAAATCTGGCATAGCTAGAACCCAAAGAGAATTAAACTATTTGTATGCAAACAAGAAAATAAACCCTAAACTCAATGTTACTCAGGATGTAATAGTCAGACTTACACATGACCAGTTTCATGGGCGACAACAAAAGCTGAAGAAAACCCATCCTCGTGGTTGAGAGTGCAGCTTCTCACAGGATGACACATGCCAGTGACAGGGGCATATCCTGTTGACAGCAATAAAGTTTGAGTTTTTCTGTTTACATTATTAACTAGATGAGCCAACGACAGTTATACTCACATCTTTATCTCTTAGAGATTAACATGTCTCTAAGACTAGTTGACAGACTTTGCCTATGAAAGCTCATGTGTCCCTAAACTAGTTAGTTTCTAAGGTGCTACCCTAACCTGTCCTGCCTCCTGCCCAACTTCTTCAGATTAACATTGATAACTACCTCTGTCTTTTCCTCTGAAGAATACAATGTAAAGCAACAATCAGCTGCCCATTTCCCTGCTACAGGATGAGATTTGGTCAGCTGCAAATGTCTGAGTCTCTAGCAGACTTGGAGAATAGACTGATGAACTTCTTTTGGATGGTAATAAATAGCCTCGGGCTTTGTTTTATTAATATCTGTCTGGGAATCTCATTTTCTCAAAGTCTGTTATTTTCAACATACTAACCATCTCCATTACTTATGATTCAACCACAGTATGAAATCACCTGACAAAACTCCACTACTATACAGCAGTAGAGGTTGGCTCATCAGCACTAAACCAATTAGCCCAGCTCTATCAGAGCTTGGAGAAGCCTTCTTCGAGATAGCTATAGCAACCCACTCCTGAAGTAGCATGGCCTCTCTCATTTTCATGTTCTGGCACTGATATTCCAGGCACGTTCCTCGCCCAGCTCCATGAAGGGCCGGTTTCCTCACTCAGAACTTGAGTTCTGGAGCCACAATTACTTGTTCCACATTGTCAAGAAGATGAGTTCACTGCACTGTGCCAGACTCTATACAGAATATCTAGTGATTGCAGCATGCCAAAACCATCTCAAATCTACCACGTTGGCATCTAGCATGAACAAACCCCTTCCTGAGATCTGCTGCCACCTTCCAAGGTGTTTATCCCATCTTGACACCTTTGCCACTCCCCATACTGTCTCCCAGCATCCGGTTCTAACAGTGAAGTGACAAGGAAGTTTCTTTGATGGATCAATCACTTTTTCACCAGCTGGAAGAGACAGAGGCAAGAAGTCTGCAGACCCAGAAGTGCCTCAGGTAACTGTTACCCAGAAGCCTGGGTTAGAGAGATGATTTGCCACAATCTGTACGCCAATCTGAAGAAACTCAAATCAGTGAAGTGTCAAGAGCCCTGGTATATGTCCTTAAAATCCCAAACACAGGTAACTGCAGTGCCTCTGTGGAAGTGGTTACATACAGATATGAGTTGTGTGTGGCTCTATAATGTTGATGCGTGCTGGCAGGCTTGGCAAGCCTAGAGGCATGTACCCAGGACCAAAGATGTGGGTATACTTTTCACTGCAAGCATATTCCTGAATGCAGTGAATTGTCTTCCTAGGTCTTTGTTGTACTGCTTCACAGACCATTGCTACAGGAAGATAAAGCCATAGCTCTCATCTCCTTGATACCTGTTTTGGCATTTTGCTCCTCAGTGAAAAGCAGGAACAACAAGTACACTAGAAGGAGAAGGAAGTTCATTTGCTTGCCTCTTCATGACCTCCGCAGAGGCCAGTCATGTTCCGGCTCTGAATAAAACCTTTTGTTACAATCTGTTCATCCCACTGTACCACTGACTGGAGCTGAGGAAATGGAAACAACTGCTTGCACTGGATAGAAAAGTGAGAGAGAAGAGATGGCACATTTCCAGGTCCCCTCCTCATGGCTTACATTTAATCAGAAACCACATAGAGTCTGCACATTCTATTTTTTGAAGGTCAAACCAATGCCATGTTCCAATCTTTCTTTATCCCCTTTCTTGGTGTAATGAATAATGTGTGTAATAGCAGATGAAACCAAGGTGCAGACTGCAGAGCCTTGAGGATGGCTAATATGGACTATAAATCTCGGAAACTCCAAGGGGCTTGGGGGTGGGACAGGAAAGCAAGCAGGAGCCAGAAGCTATGGCCCGAATAAGAAGTGAACAGTGTTTGTAACCCCTGCACATGAAGATGAGTCAGATCTACCTAAGGTGCACAGTGGAGCTTAGGATCCTACTGGCTTGATCAGCCAGGGCTGTGGACTGAAGGAGCTGGATTCAAACTGGGAGGCAGCTGCAGGCTTCAGCTGTTTGAGTCCCCAGGACTAAAGGCTTCTTTGGGGGCACCTCTGGCGATGTCAGGAGGGAAATTAAAGTACTAACTGTATATTACTATAGTTGTTGATGTTTTTGTATCTTTTACCTGTTCCCTCCCTTAGGCCTGTTGGTCTGTGATCCCAACCCCTATGATATTCGGTATAAAAATGGGTATTCCCCTGTATGTCATGCCAATTTCTGATGCTATGGGGTTGGCACATTGGCATATATTATTAAAAAAAATATACATATTTCTACTATAAATTGGTTGCATTACCTTGCATACCAGCTGGCCCAAAATCCTGCCTGGTTAGAAATATGGCATGATCATGGTGCTCAGAATGATTAGGGTCCGACTTCTGCTGCTGATATGCCCAACGGCAAACATTTTCCAGGCTTCTTGATGGGTTTCCCCTTTCGATCAAGCTGATGGACTAAACAAACAATGTATTAAAACCCAGAGCTTTGTCCTGTGTGTTCCTTGGAATTGGGAATCTGGCAGCTTAAAACAGTTATTTTGCCTTGGGGAACTGCTCCTTGAGCAACCACCCAATTTTCTCCACCTCATTTCAGGCCAGCCCTTTTCTCTATTGGTAAGGAGATGTGTTCTACTACAGTTTATTAAGGATATCCACCCTCAAGGCCTTTTTCTCTGGTCTACAGTCAACTGCTTACAAAGGGGCTGTGAAAAGCTGCTAGATAATGACATAATTAGGTTATCTAAATTTCTCTTCCTTTGAGGTTACTTCTTATCACTTTTCTTTGCTCCTAGTTTACAGCCCTCTTCCACTTCCTTAGGTGCCTGTTTTCTTTTACATATGGAGTTAACTCCTCACTTCTGAAGAAGCCTATTTTGTGTCTGAAACCTTGTTTATCATCTCTCCCTACTATAGTCATTGGCATTCTTCCATACAAGGATGACAGTCTACCATTACACAAGGAAGTCATCAGTGAATATGAATGTGACTGATGATGGCAACCTGATTGATTGTACGTATAGCAAATAGTTCTAAGAGGAAGGAGTAGATGCTGCCAATGTCAGGTCACCACTCTTTTGTTAGGTCATGGGGCCTCAGCCTGACTGATATGGCCACTCATCCCAGCCTGTCACCCTACAGCTAACCACCCAACCTGGGCAAGGCTCGCCTGTCACTTGAGTTGCTGGTCAGGGTCAGCTGACCCTTCATCTCCACCATATAAGTCGCCACACAGGAAACAGAAAGTGTCTGGATAACAGGGCTCAACCAGAATGTGCTCTGCTTGATTTACTGGCTTCTTGACCCACCTTACTCTTTGACTCCACCCTCTTCCTGATCCCCTGGCTTCCTGATTCAGCCTACTCCTAGACCCTGTTCTCAGATTCACCTCCTGACTTTCTGACCTGGCTTGCCCTGTAATCTGCTTATTCCAACCCCAGTTGGCATCTCGATTTCTGAGTTGCCCAAGACTCAGGCTACCCACAACCTGGTGTGACATCTTTCCCTTTCTTCTATCTATCTCTCATAATCTGCCTTCATAGTAAGGCAAGTTTGCTCAAAATAATTTATGTCTTCCTGTACATCACATTGCCACTTGGGACAATTCAGTGCTTGAGTCTCCCAGGTATTGATATTAATATTGCAATTCTTGACAGCCACTAGTTGGAGGTGATCTAGGCAAAGCTATTCCTATATTCTACTACGGGTATTTCCCATGCTTCTGGGCTTTGCTGGTTGCCCTCACATGTCCCCTCTACCCTACTTCTGCTACAGAGGTTGGGTGTTTTTAAGCCTTCCTCAGAGGCATTGGGTGTTAGCTACAGCCAAAGCTGGGGACTTTGACTAGGGTGTGCCAGTGCTTTTGCTGGGACCAAAGCCAGAGGTTCTTGGCTACACGGCTTTGCCCCTCTGCTCAGGGTCAGACCAATCACCATATTTTGGGTCAAGGAAGGAATTTTACCCCATGGTCAGACTGTATGGACTGTAGGGAGTTTTGCCTTTCTCTGTAGTGGGGTTGTGGCCCTCTACCTGGGATTTCTTGAGCATATATTGACAACATATAAAAGCAAGAGGAGCTGCAGTGGTTCCCCTGCTTTACTTGTGGCAAGTTCAGGTGATAGGTCTGTGTTGTGTCAGGGCTGATGGTTGTCTTACATAGAGTTTACATTATGGTTGAATGGAATGGTTTGGAAAGGGATGATCCTGTTTCAGGCAGGGGTTTGGACTAGATGACCTCTGGAGGTCCCTTTCAGCCCTACTTCTCTATGATTCTCTAGCACAGTGACCATCAGTGAATCGGGAGAATAGCACCTGTTTTGAGAGCCTGTTGTCAGGCATCTTTATGACATGTCCTGTCCAGTGGAGTTGGTGCCATATAAACATGGCTTCAATGCTGGTATTTGCTTGAGCCAAAACATTGGTGTTTGTTTTTCTGCTGTTCCAAATGATATGGTGGATTTTCTGAAGACATAACTGCTTGGTCATCACTCATCAGTGATGTCTCCCTACTATACAGTTGGCCCAATAAAAGGTCTCACCAAAAAACCCAGATCAGAGTGAAGACATTTTACACAGGCTTTGCCCAGGTGTCCAGGCCTACACAGAGAGCAGGACAGCCTGGCATCAGGACCCTTAATCTAATGATGTCCCCCTTCCCAAGATGTCCTCTTCCAACTGCTACTTTGAAATGTCCCCCTTCCCAAGATGCTCTCTCCCAACTGCTACCTTTGTTTAACAGCAGGGTGTTAGGGCAGTTAACTGGCTGGTGTGGGAGGGAACTTTTTAGTACATATCATAAGAAGCATTTATATTATAGGGGCTTTTTCATATGAAACATGTTATATGCAGGACAAACAAACAAAATAATTACTAAATCAGGACATTTGAAATCACACAGCTGGGATCTGCTTACATTATAAGCTGCGCGAAGTGAACACGCCCCTCAGTTAAGACTAAGTGCAGGGACACATTCAGCCTGCAGTAATCTGCAAGAGGAGATGAAATGATAAAAACATACAGGGCAGAGCTTCAATTCGTGCAAAAATAATTCTAGCCTCAAGGAGTCTGTGCTGATTTACACTATATGAGAATCTGGTCCATGGCCAATTCTTGTTACATTACACACACACACACGTATTGTGTGGTCAATGGAAAAGTGATCATATTTAACCATTAAGAAAACACTGAAATGGCCTCTTCTATTACCCAAGTTTAATGTCCTATTTAAAATGGAAGTATGTGATCTCTACTACAGGACAAAGCCAGATGCCTCCTTTAGGCCTGAATAATTTTATAAGCATTTATAGCAACACACTCTGATTGCTTTTTAACAGCAAAATTCAAGTCAACAGTATTATGAGGATTACTTGGGGCAGAGTAGGAGGGGGCCCAATATTTCTTCTGGAAAGGAAATATCTTTCTAATGATCCCTATGGAGAGGTTACACTGGTATATTGCCCTTGTCAATGAAGACAATATCATTTGCTTTTACAGTAACTGGCTGGATTTCCTAAGGGCTTTTGCTGGCAGAGGCTCTGATGGAACAAAGCTTGGCCATGAAGATGTTACAGAGATGCAAGGCATCTGCAAGCCCCTTTCTGCCAGTGGGGTCTTCTGTCAGCTTCGAAATTGGGTGGCATTGGCAAGGTAAAGACACAGACTGTATACCCAGGAGATGCACCAACTAGGATAGGGCTGTCCAAATGGCAGCCTGTGGGCTGTATGTGACATGTGAGAGGTTAAATTGCAGCCCCCAGGCTCCCATCTGGCCACAATCTCTCCTGACGCCTTGGCTGCTTTACTAGCCAGTGTCTTGGCTCAGGCTCATTCTTTCAGCTTTGCATTCTGTATCCGCCCCACAGGGCAGTATAGCACATGGGCATACACTGCAGCGAGTGGCAGGGAGAACACAGGTACAATGTGCAATAGAGCATGTGACCTAGGAGCCCATGACCCTCACTGATGTGGCCTGCCGAGTGAGCAGCCCCTGCTAGTATGACCTGCAGGCCCATGACTGCTTAGAAGTTGGACAGCTCTAAACTAGGAGAATCTTCTACAAAGCTTCCACTGATTGGGTTCCTAGCCTGTTCTCTGCTTGGGGTATGCTACTTCATAGTCACATCTGCCATTTATTGATTACAGGGGATGCAAATGAGAGGCACCCTCCAGGCACCATCTGAAGCAATCAAGTTCAGAATAGATATTGCGAAGCAGCATTTAAATAAAAAGGTTTGGTACCACAGTACAAAGATATACTGCTTAAGGAGACTCCAAATAGTTTGAATACACTTAGCATTGTGGAGACAAAAAATTACCATCATCTTCCAGCTGATCTGTGATAAAATAGTTTGGATGCAGCTCTGTAATCAGTTATGTATCAACATTAAAAAATGCACCTTGCCTGAAGCCTCAGTTAAGAGTACATTCATCAGATTAAGCCTGAACTTCATATTGAACCAGTCTTCTCAGAAAGTTGCCCCAGGCATTACAACTGCTAGTCTCTACAGCTCTGAATCCAGAAGCACTCACAGCTCCTAAACTAATTTACAAGTAAAGGCAATTATGAAAAGTATTACAATGGAGAGTTCAGTCAAACACCTTTTTACCTTTGCATAACCCAACATTATCATTCGCACCAGCACCACATTGATGTGGACACCCAAGGATTCATCATGGTAAATTTCATTCACCTAAGAAAGAAAAATAAGAGATTAAGTAGAAACAACAATGGGATAAAAAGGAATCCTCAAATGAGCACACAAGATAATATAACATGCCTCCACATAAAGCTGTATTCTGCTCAAAGTACAATTCAAGTCTCAGATTATCTGCATGCAATGAGGAATGTGCATTACACTTCCTTTCACAGCAAACCTACAACATAGGGACCTGTTCAAAATCTCTTAATGCTAATATAAAATGCCCTATTGACCTTAATGGGCTTTGGAGCAGGCCCACAGCAAAGGTGGTCCTTGAGGTTCATAAATGCCCCGGACCTACAAACATTTAAACAGATGTTTAATTTTATTCACAGCTGTGGTTCCATTGATGTAAATGAGAATATGCAGGTAAGAAGTACTGGAGGTATAACATTAATTCAGTAGCTATTTTCTGTTTTTGTAATCAAGTAAAATAATTAAAGGTAAAACCATTGTGGTCCTCTGTCAGAAAAACAATTCTCATCACATTTCCCAAAGGCTCTTTTTTCCCAGATGGCTTAGCAGAAGATTGCTCAATTCCTGGCCTACAGGCCAAATGTAGCCCCACCACCATAACTTCTGTCTTGTAGGGCTCCCCATGGAGCTGTGGGAAGCCCCAGAGACCATAGCCATGCATACTGGATTGGGCAAACACAGCCTGACCCCAGCAGTGGCAGGGCATGTGGGGGCAGTGTGGGATCCCAGGAGCCAGAACCTGGTAGGGTGGAGGAGGTGAAGGGCTCCTGGAACCCAATACTGGCCAGGTGAGGCTGGGCAGAGGCAGTACAGGGCCCCTGGGGCCCAGTCCCAGTGTGTGGGGCCCGATCTGGCCTGTGGACCAGCCCCATGCCATTTATCTGGCCCATGGGGCCAAAACTGTGAGCACCACTGGCTTAGAGAACAGGCTGTATATGCTTTATATTACGCAAAAATATGCACCGAAAGGAATTTAGTAAGGTAATAGAAGTAAAACACTCAAAACTTAGGAAATGTTACAATTAAGCTTGCCCATGCATGTTACTCTTTTATACATGTGCATGATGCTACAAGACCAGATTCCATTCCACCTATTAGGTGCCTAAGTGGAGTTAGCCCCCCTAGCTGCAGTCGAATTCCACTATGCTCAAGTCCCTAGAAACCATTAATGTTTATAATTTGGTAACATGCCATCAATTTAGCCTTTCGATTAAAAGTCATAAAAATATACTGTGGAGGAAGACCCATCTGCCTTTTGGATTAATAGTTTTTCAGGGACTCTGAGCAGGGTGGAATAGGTTCACAGGGAAATAAGTCCACTTGGTATGGACAAGCGTACCTTTTAACTGTTGTTCTGTAGCAATACAAGTGAGCTAAATTGCCCCAACTTCGGCCTCAAATAAAACACGGTTAAAGCTATAACCTACAGCAAGCACACCAAGCAAGCGGAGTCTCCATACTTCTCTGGGCAGAGAACTCTGTTCTAAGGGTATATCGACACTACATAGTGCAATGCAACATAATGTTACCGAAGCTAGCTCAGCTACCAAGCACGTAAGTTAGCCTGGGCAAGGCACTGCAATGCTATACTACTTCTGGTACCTGAGCTAATAGAGCTAGCTTGGGTATCAGTAGTTAGCAAAGCAATCTGCAGTGCAGACACCACCTAAACATAGTCACTTTCCTAGACCACATTCATTTTCAGAGTGTTTTTTTCTGTTGTCCAGAGATTCCTTTCCCACCCAGCCCAAATGGAGATTTCAAGCATGGCATCTGGCCACTTGAATTGTTGATGAGTTTCAGAATCTGTTCCTAATTGCTTTGTCTAGCGATTTTCTAATTTCAATTAACTTAAACATTTTGCATTATTGCATTCGATGGAAGCTTGTGTTCCTTTCACTATTTTTAAAGCATGCTTTTAAAAAAAAAAAAGAAACCACAGTCAAATTCTACAGCAGACAAATTAACTGCAGGACATGTTTTTCCTCCCTGTGAAGACCTCAGGATTCAGCTCAGTATTTCTATATTCTAAAGCTACCTGTGAGGGGAAAAGTGTTTTGAGAATGACACAATGTCCTAATTCTTTGGGAGTGTTTGTTTATTGATGTAAGTCAGTCATTTTCAACCTTTTTTCAGACTCAAGGCAACCTCTCATTATACTCAAGGCACATCCTCAGAAAATGCCAGCTCTTACCTTTCATTCATTTTTTGATTAGGGAAAAATAATAGCACAATTCTTCTTTCGCAAAGAACTAAGACAGACCACAACAGTTCAGAATGCACTTGACAATATGTATTCCTATTTAAAATCTCTGGGTTTATCTTGAGAATCATGGGTAGGTGTTTGTACCCCACAGCACCCTTAAAAAAAGATTTTCAGGGCACCCCAGAGTGCTGCAGCACCTGGTTAAAAATCACTGATCAAAACAGTCCCATTGACTTCAAATCAATTGAAATATATGGAAAAAGGGTTTCCATTTCCCTAGACAGCTTTTAAATTCTCCTCTGACAGTTTCAAGTCAATAGCATAGCTAGAGAAGAAATATAGAAGCACTGCACCTCAGCTAGCATGTTAATGATATCCCTGACACACTCAATTGTCCTCTGTCACAACACATTCCATATAAAAAGTCCTTTAACATTGTGAAAAGATGTAACATTTAGGTGCTTTGGAAAGAGTTACTGTGCAGAAATCACTTCTGTTAGCCTAAGCAAGTACCCATCCACAAGTGGATTGCACAAGACCACCCCAGGACCACAGCTCCACTGTGCTGTAGAATTAGAAAGAATAAGCTATTAAATCTTAAATCACCTGACACAGCAATCCATAAAACCAAACAAAGCACTGATGTTTGGCCTCAGAGGACTCCAGTGGGAGCTGCACACATGCACTTTAGCACTGAATGTTGCCTATTTCTTCTAAGAAAATGAACACACTTGCCTTCATGATGAAGGCAAAAAATTCACAATAAATAACCATACAATTCTAACAGGAACATTTTCAGATGTGGAGTGAGTGGAGGAGAACAAGAATAATACAGGTGAGTCAGGAAACAGCCTTCTTCTGGCCTACCCATGTACTTGTGCAAATGGAAGAAGAAAGTCAAGGAAGGACATTCCATAATTGTATAAATTAAGGTCAGAACATTTGTAGGTTGAAAATGAAGGTGCTCATCCTCTTCAAATGAACTAAATTAGTGGTCCTCGACCTGTGTGTCTGATGGGCTAGATGGGCAGTGCCCAATCCCTCCGGTGGGCCAGATCTGGCCAGTGGACCCAATTTGGCTACTGGGGCAGGTGCAGGAGGGCCCCATCTGGCCTCACATGGGCAGTGGGGGAGGCAGCCTTGCCTGATCCAGCCATACCAGGAAAAGGAGCTTGGCCCAACCCTAACCCAGACCCACTGTGGTAGGCGGGGCAGGAAGGGTCATGACCCAGCCCTGATCCAGCCCTGCAGAAGGGACATGGCCTGACCTCAAGGGAGGACAGGGCTGTGGCCCAATCTCACAGTTGGGAGGAGGCATGATCTGTCCCTGAACCAGTTGCACGTTCAGGGATGAGGGAAGCCTATTCCCAGCCTGGCTGGGCAGAGGGAAGGGAGCATGGCCCAGACTGCAGTGTGGAGGAAGAAGGGGGTGTGGGCTGCCCTAAACCAACTTTGCAGAGAGAGAGAGCATGCCCTGGCCCCAACCTGGCTGTGCAGTGGGAAAGGGGCATGGCCCAGCCCCGATCTGGCTGTGCATGGCCGGGGGGTGGGGAAGGGGAGGTCATGGGCAGGCTGCAGCCTAACACATGGGGTTTGGGATTTTAGCAGAGGGAAGGGGTAGCAGTATTAACTGCCACTGCTCCCCTGCTGCCAAATTTCCCAACCCCTGGGGAGCCTTGTGGGCTAGATTCCAAGGCTGTGTGGGCAGCATTTGGCCTGCAAGCCAGAGGTTGAGCACCCCTGAAGTAAATTCCATTATGGGCTAAGTGATGTAAAATAGATGCCAAATGTTCAGAGGGAGGCCAGTATAAGTTTACAGAATGTACAGAATTAAGAAATATTTTTTAGTCGGACTGAACAGACGTTTCTCCTAGAGGTGCAGTGAGGCATTGGTTCAACATTGGATCATTATCGATGTAAAGAAAATTAGCTGTATTGGAAATGAGCCTGATGGGGCGGATAATTTGGACAATAAATGCCTGTGCTACATGCAGCTGCAGTGCAGCACTTAGGCAGCGAGGAGCAGAGCCAGCAGTGTGGAGAGCTGCCTCCAGCTGGTAAGTCTGGTGTGGTGAAAGGGGAAGGGGGAGAGAAAAGGCATGGGGGGCAGATCAATGCCCCTGTGGTGAGGGAGGGAGGGGGAAGGCACTGCTTAGCTGTGGTGGGCATGGGATAGAGCCATGGCTCGTGGGGGGGGGGGCGTGTAGCAGGGCACTAAGGTACCTGCTACTGGAGGTAGTGTTACGAGCTCAGCTGCCAATCACCAGGGCAGTGCAGGTGCGGGTTGCCCTGACAACTGGTCTGGTCAGCTGACCAGAAGGGGGCAGGGCCTGGCCTTTATCAATAGCATAGGCCGAGGCCAGAGGCCAGTCCCCCTCTGGCCACCAAGGAGGTAGGAGCTCGGGAAAACCCTGATGGGGATGTACATGGAAGCAAGCCAGGTTGGCTAGGAATTTATGTTATAGCCCAGGGTTTTGTGCTTATGGTTTTAGTTGTTCTGGCGCGAGAAGCACGGTGTCACCAGAGGATTGGGCGAGGCTGTAGGGGTGGAGGAGGCCTCAGTAGGAGCCCCCCCAGTAAGGTAGGGGGTGCTCCGAGCACCAGGGAGGGTGCTGCAGTGGGTGCGAGAAGTGCGAGTAGGAGCCCAGTGCGGGCTATGCGGGCACATGGAAGAGACCCCAGTGCGGGCTACGCGAGCACAGGGAAGAGGCGCAAGAAGTGCGAGCAAGAGGCCCAGTGGATGGGGGGCGTGAGAAGCCCGAGAGGTGTGAGAAGCGCGAGCAAGAGGCCCAGTGGGCGTGGGAGCGAGAAGCGTGAGGGGCGCGAGAAGCGCGAGCAGGCGTGAGAAGCGCGAGTAAGCAAGTCATGAGGAGCGCGAGTAAGAGCGAGCGTGAGAAGCGTGAGTGAGGGCCCAGTGGGGGTGTGGGCACAAGAAGCACGGGCATCAGAGGCACCGTGCCAGGGAGGGAGAAAGGCAGCCTCCCTTCAATGAACCAAACATCAAAGACGTGGCGGGTGAGCAAGCAAGGGTGCAGGAAACCTGATCTGGCACGGTCGGCGGGGGCATGAGGGAAGGACATGGCCCCCTCAGGCCTCCGGCCTGCCACAGGGCGGCTCTCACTGCTGCTTGCACTCTGGGAGGGCAAGAGGGGAGGGGGCGTGTGCTCCCGGATCTGTGCAGGACAGGGCGGAGTGGGCTGCAGCTGTGGGCTGGAGCCAAAGCTGCCCAGGACTCTTCTCAGTGGGGGCTGGGCCCAGACTGGGCACCGGGAGGGGGCTGCAGCCACCCTAAATTTCGCCACAGCTCCACTCCCAGTGCTGCCACCACCAGCTGCCTGGGGTAACCCTGGCTCTTCCTGGTGCGTGGGTGGATGTGGGGCATTGAGTCAGGCTGCGCTGGGCAGTTGGCAGTGCTGGGAGCGGAGCTGCGGTGAAATCTGAGGTGGCTGCAGCCCTCTCCCAGTGCTGTTGGCACCCACTCTGAGCCCAGCCCCCACTGAGAAGAGCCCC